>NC_083466.1:5936346-6302511 GCF_030014155.1 Tachysurus vachellii
GGTGTTCCAGAAGGAACGGCCGACACAGAGCGCCAAATTCAACTCATTTCCCGTAAATGAAAAGCCCAAATCCTTGTTTCTGCCCAGGTTCAAACTGGGGACCTTTCGCGTGTGAGGCAAACATGATAACCACTACACTACAGAAACCACAGCAAAGCCTGCCCACCCTTTGCTGAGGCCTGGGAAACATCTAAGTAACTAAAAAACATCAACTTTCAGTCACCAAAGTTGGGATTACTGCAGTCAAGGTGTTGGTGGTATAGTGGTGAGCATAGCTACCTTCTAAGCAGTTGACCTGGGTTTGATTCCTGTCCAATGCACATCCTTTAATAACAAAGCCAGGGCAAAAGGGACTGCCTGGAGGGGGGAAAGAAAAGGAGGAAAACAGAAAAATAAGTAGAGGGTTATAGTGCCGGATAATGGGGGCACATGGTTGTATCTTTTAAAAATATAACAAAACTAGTTTTTGTACAGTGCACGATTTTGGAAAGTGAACAATTAACACACAATGCTTATTTATCCAAACAAATTTTATTTACTAATACACTTTATTTACACTGTTGTTTAATCAGAATGATATCTGTGAAATGAGCTTAGGCACTAACAGTAACCAGGGCAGGGGTTAGGATATTATATCAGCAGTATGTATGATAGAAGAACAAGTATACTCTATGTCACAAAAGTTTTAGTGTGAAAAGTAGAATCCATCATCTCAGAATGTGAGCAGGTTGTGTGGTGCTCTAGTACTTGACCCACTATAAGATAAGTGACTGCGCCATCTTGTGTTCACTGAAGAGAAAAACCTTAACACACTAATAAATAAAACCCTGTAAAACAGGTCATGCAGCCACACATGTATGCTCTGGATTAATCATTTTATATTAGACCTTATAATTAAATTGTATTTACAACACCATGTAGTTTGTGGTGTCTTTATAACACTCATGTATTTCTCTCTCTAAAGGAAACAGATGTTAAAATCACTTGTAAAACTCAGCAATTAAACTGTTTACATGCACTGTGCATTCCTCCATAACATAACACAGATTATTTCTTGAATCCTGCAGTAAATGCTTTGCCACACTGATCTGCTGGGGAAGCTCCACTCCTTGCAGAAAAGTGTCCCGGTATGTGTGTATGTGTGTGTGTGTGTCTGTGTGTGTGTGTGTGTGTGTGTGTGTGTCTTTATAATACACCTATATTTACAATAAAGTGCTCAATATGTATATATTACATATTTATTTATTTTTATTATTGAAGTGAATGCGGGGGGTCATGGTGGCTTAGTGGTTAGCACGTTCGCCTCACACCTCCAGGGTTGGGGGTTCGATTCCCGCCTCCGCCTTGTGTGTGTGGAGTTTGCATGTTCTCCCCATGCCTTGGGGGTTTCCTCTGGGTACTCCGGTTTCCTCCCCCGGTCCAAAGACATGCATGGTAGGTTGATTGGCATCTCTGGAAAAATTGTCCGTAGTGTGTGATTGTGTGAGTGAATGAGAGTGTGTGTGTGTGTGCCCTGTGATGGGTTGGCACTCCGTCCAGGGTGTATCCTGCCTTGATGCCCAATGACGCCTGAGATAGGCACAGGCTCCCTGTGACCCGAGGTAGTTCGGATAAGCGGTAGAAGATGAATGGATGAGAATAAAAAGTGAATGTGGGGAACAGAAGCCCAACTCACCAAGAAGAGACTTTAGTGTTGTTTATTGTTAATAATACCATCTTGGTCCTGTCCAGCAGTTCTCTGCAGTCTTCATGCAGCTGATTGATGTGACTGTATGTCATCACAATTGACATTGAGTTATAAACAGTCTGTGGATAAACAGATGCATTGTTTGTGTAATGAATGATCAGTAGTCTCTACAATCATATTCAATAACAGCATCAACAAAAATATTCTAAATATTAATTCAGAAAATGAGAATCACATACTAACTTTTTTATTAATACAACGTTTGTCAATTCTCAAATAAAAATTCAGTTATGATAAAATAATATGAAGGTGTAATTACAGTTACATTCTGTAATATTTATATACTTACACTTATACACCATCTCCTATGAAATCACAAATCCCTCTGCATCAGCATTCTTTTACAAGGACACAAATTTGTCACAATCTTAATCAGTAGTGAAATATTGTTCTTGTTTTTTTTTTTTCATTTACAACCAATTGTGTGTGACTAAGACTATGTTTCAGCCAATTGTCTGTTTTGTCAAAAACTTAACAAATCAAAAAATGAAAGCTGAAGGCCTAACAGGTAAAGCTTCAGCTTCATATGATGATTGTTGGTTGGAGTAGCATCTGGGTGCACTTCTAGTTAGCTCTTAAGAAGGCACCCTGAAGTTCAAGAATCCTGCAGGTCCTGAACAATAAATGCTCGGATAACTAGCAAAAGAGCCTGGTGCACAGTGCACCAGTGGTGTAGTGGTATCATACAAGATTCCCATTCTTGTGAACCGGGTTCGATTCCTGGCTGGTGCAGGTTTGTCTTCTGCTTCCTTTCAAGCTGTGCCAAAAAAAGGCTTCCTAAGTGCTGTAACCGCCAAGTCAATTTGATCCTCTAAAAGGAACTTTCTGTCATATGTTACAAGCTGATTCTATTCCACATCATGCTCTTCAATATGTAGTGGTATCAGCAAGATTTACACTTTTTTGAGCTTCCTAATAGAACTTTCTGTCAAATGTTACAAGCTGGTGGTATTCCATGTCAAGCTCTAAAAAGGTAGTGGTATAAGTAAGGTTAATTTTTTCCAAAGCAGCCATTAATTCCTGCCTGCCGTTTATTCCGATTCCCGGGTGGTGCAGGTTTGTGCTTTGCTGCCTTTCAGACTGTGCCGTAAAAGTCTTCATAAGTGCTGTACCCGCCGAGTCAATTTGAGCCTCTAAATGGAACTTTCTGTCATATGTTACAAGCTGAATCTATTCTAAGTCATGCTCTCCAAAATGTAGTGGTATCAGCAAGATTTGGATTTTGCCAAGCTGCCTTTTATTCTTGCATTAAACAGAATGTTTTGGGGATGTGTTTCTTTAAACATCTTATTTGAAGAAGGCTCAATTGTTGCTTTCCAGAGCTTTTCAGATCTATATGGTGAAGGATTGGAGTGAATGCGAATAATAATCTGCAGGCCCAGTGGCCTAATGGATAAGGCATCAGCCTTCGGAGCTGAGGATTGTGGGTTCAAGTCCCATCTGGGTCAACTTATAAGGTGTTCTTTAGGAACTGGCAAGTGCTTCTGTTCACTGCTGCTCATTATCACCTTCTCAATCTGGGTTCTCATTTATAAAGCGTGCGTACGCACAAAACGGGGCTGGAAATGTACGTACGTCAGTTCCCACGCAAAGGTTGTGATCTATAAAAAACAAACTTGACGGGAAAATGTGCGCACCTTTAAGCAAACTTTGAGACGTGCGTACGCACATTCTGGAGACAAAGGGAATTGGTGAAACAGATGGTGAGGTCGTGAACTGAAGTTAGATTGTAGAAAATAAATGTGAGAAGAATGATTATAAGAATTAATGACATTTAATTTTCACTCCATTTCATACGTTATATCCACATAATGACAAAAGTACCACATAGAATCATGGCTCAAGTAGCAATGCTTTTTCAGAGTTTACTGAGACATTCAGGGAGTATTCACACCCAAATATATCGTCTTTGTTATTATCTACTGTATGTGTAGTAGAAGGTGTTGTCCATGGGTGACAAAAGGCACTAACAATGGACATCAGAGGTGTTAACAGAGTTGGTGGCAGAGGCCAATACAGGTGGGCTAACAACAAATGGTGTTGTCCATGGGTAAAAAAAATACACTAACAATGGACATCAACGGTGGGCTAACGACTGAGTGTCTAAAATAACTGAGTCATAAAATAAGATCATAGACAAAAAAAAAAGGTAACAAAATCAGCACAGATCGTACAGAGATACATAAAAAATATATCACATACGGTATGTGTGATTTTACTGTACATTTTTTTCTACAAATTTGAAAATAGGTGATTTAAATGGCAAATAATTAACAATAGATTGTTTGTTAAAAACATACATTCAACAAATGCCCTAGGTTAGGTATGTCAGCTTTATCTATGTCTCTATGTTCTAAATGATTTATGATTTTTTTACGGCAGGTGAGCCTATTGCTGTGGAGTAATTGCTGGCACAGTCAGACAGAGGTGATCTGCTGGCTCCACTGCAGCATGCTGAAATAGGCATAACTCTGCCAGAGGTGCAAGCTGAAGTTCAGGAGGATGAGTGTTTGGATGTCACAGTCTGTGATGTAACTGATATCAGCATGGACTCTTCACACACCGCCTGTAGCCCTAACATGACTGACTCCTCATTCCAAGTAATGTGACAATTTTTGATCATCTGTTATAAATTTATCAAAGAAAAGTTAATTCACAATTGCTCTGAACAAGTTGTTGCATAATGAATCAACAGGTAATATTTTGTTCAGCATGGCTTGTAAGTTTATTCCTGTCTCCAATGTTCAAATGAATAATTTAGGAAACCATTCTTGGAAGCAGTGGCCCTCAACTTACTGACAGTGACACAGGATACAGTATTTACTCTGGTGTGCCTGAAGCATCAGCTCCGGTAAAATTACCAAAGATTGATCATCTGTAAATTGTGAAATGTGAACAATAATTTATCACAGACCATTAACCGAAATTACTTTTGTATTTTTTTGTTTGTTTGTTTCTAATTTTCAGGATAGTCGTTGTGATTCAAGGGGTGTTCCTGGATGGGACGCAGTGGATAACTTGGCAGGGTACCTTGTCAGCCTCAACCGCACCATCACTGCTTTATCTACCAAGGACATAGCAGAGATCCTGAGGTTGTATAATTGCCTGCATGACATTGACCAAACCCCCTTCAGATATTCACTTAAATGCAAAAAAAAAGACCTTGCCAGGTCCATGGAGAGCTTCACGATAGCGTAGTGGCTCAGCCCCTGGTCAACAAGCAGCTGAGAGGTGAGTTGACTTTTACTAACACATTTTGTCATTTACATACAGGCTGTAAAAGTATTTTTCCAGTTTTCAAATTTGTTTGGAATTGTAAATTGTCATGTCAAAATAGCAAAATCAATTATCTTGTTTGTTAGTTTACTTTCTCTATGTTACCCGCAGTGGTAGCTGCTTGTTCCTGGGGTTTGAATTGAAAACCTTCCAAGTTCTTAACCACTGAGCTACCAGTCCCCATAGCATACCTCCACCCCAACAGTCATTAATTAGTTTGTATGCAAGGAATCAAAATGGTGAGGGATTTGCGGTTTCTTTTAAAACTTGCCAGGCTCCATACAAGACAATGTATAAGTGTAAATATTTCAATATAACATAGTACGTTTGTTAACAAAAATGGTCTTATTTGAATCATATTTTCTGAAATAATTTTAAGTATATTCAGGTGATGCTGTTATTGAAATGATTGTAGTGATAAACTACTGATCATACATTATACTGTTTATCTACAGACTGTTTATGACTCATGGCCAGGCTGCCCAGAGACTTGATAAAAATAGGATTTCTGAATGTGTTGCCCTCAAGCTTTTGAAGGAATACAGGGAACCCAGAAATAGGCCAAAAGACAGCAAAGGAAAATCCTTTCCCTTTCCCCAGGCAATTGTAATGACATACAGTCACATCAAGCAGCTCCTTGAAGACTGCAGGGAACTGCTGGCCCAGACCAACTTAGTGTTAGTAACAATAAACAACACAACAGTTTCTTCTTGGTGAGTTGGATTTCTCTTTCCTACATTCACTTCAATAATAAAAATAAATAAATAAATATGTAATATACACTTATTGTGTTATGGGAGACAGATGGAGAGGACAACGGAGTAACAACCAGATGTGTTTATTATAACACATTGTTATTGTTATGTAACAATAACCAGGTAGATAGTATGAACAATAGAAGGGATAAAGAGGATGATGATGATGAGAAACGCAACTCCAAACACAGACACGACTGACAGTCACAGAATACAGACGAGACAATCCTTAACTTGACAGATGACAGAAGACGATGTTGACGATAACTGGAGAGAGACGAATAAGTGCACAAAGGGTTAGTAGAGTCAGGCAGGTAGTAACAATACACTCATAAGAGATGCATGTATTAATGAGACCGGATGGGGAATGAATGAATGTGTCAGTCCTTATATACTGTGAGCAGGTGATTGTGAACAGGTGACAGTGATTAGTAGTCAGGCGAAGCGGAGCGTTGCGGGAGAGTGAGTGTGGAGCCTGGTGAATCCGTAACATATTGAGCACTTTATTGTAAATATATGTGCATTATACAGATACACACACTCACACACACCCACCCACACACACAAATGTGTGTATATATATATATATATATATATATATATATATATATATATATATATATATATATATGTGTGTGTGTGTGTGTGTGTGTGTGTGTCTGTGTACTGAACTATAAGTTTATTGTACTGAGAAATCATATATATTTAAAAGATATGTTTATCTTATATTGGAATTTAAAAAAATTGTGTGCAAGTGTTTTATTTTTTAATTTATTTGTTTTGTCAGGCTGCTTGATTGGCAAAAAGGAACTGACTGCTTCCCGAGCAGATAAGTGTGGCAAAGTTTTTACTGCCAAACCCTAGAGGGCTCCCAACCGCACCCGTGGAACATGGACATACTGTAATTGAGTTCCAGGAGTCTGCAAATTTTGTAATTCGTCACCGCAAACATGCAAGGACTGAGGTATCACATGCGGATGTAGCTGCACCTGGCACCAGCCTAGCTCATGTGGCATGTGAATCGTGGCCTAGTGTAAAGCATGATCCTGTGTGGATTAACTGGCCTGGATTTTTAAATCAGCAGAGTCAACACCCATCATCGCCAGGTCCTTCTTCTCAGGGATGGTCATCTGCTCCATCTGGTCATCGCCCATCAGCCCCAACAGCACAGTCTCACTCTGTTCACCGAGGCGACCGAATGGGGGGAGGTGTGTGTGTTTTGTCAACAACTCGTGGTGTGGAGATATACAGACAGTTAATAAACACTGTTCGTCAGATGTGGAGTTTCTACTGCTGAAGTGCCGTCGTTATATCTACCGAGGGAATTTACTGCTGTGTTTTTGCCTCCTGTTTACATCCTTCGCGAGCCACGGCAGCACTCAGTAAACTCCATGACGTCATCAGAGCGTTAGAAACGGCTCATCCTGATGCTGTTTTTATGGAATTATTAGGACTTGCCATTACAAACTGTTACGACCTGTTAGGACCTATGTTAGGAATTGTTTGAAGTGTGTTAGGACCTGGTTATGACCTGTTCGGAACTGATTTCCAGTCCATCTACTGCAACCTCCGGCAAAGAAGCTTCCAAAGTAAATCACGGTGTCTTTAAACGTAGCTTTCTGGCACAATTCCTTTACCAAACAGGCTTAAAAATGGTCTTGTCAAGAACACCAAGATCCAAAGCCACAAAGGATTTGCAAAGTTCATCAGCACTCCCTAGCCAATGATACAAACATACACCACCTCTGTAGAAGCAAACCAAATGCCAAAACCTGGGATCAAACCAGGGACCTTTAGAGCTTCAGTCTAACGCTCTCCCAGCTGAGCTATTTCAGCAACAGGACCCGATGCTGTGAGCATTAGCAACGGGACGCGAGTGTGAGCGCGTGAGTCTCTTTGGGTCCGGTATCTCTTTTTCCTAAGATTCATATCTAGAGGGCATGGGAGCCACAAACATTGTAAAGCCTTTGTTTTGTTAAGACCCCACAACACTTTGCAAAGTTCATTGGCACTCTATAGCCTCAGCCTCTTGTTTGAGGTAGGTTTACAAAATTGCAGGTTAGCCTATAATAGGGTAGTTGAAAAAAATTCCTCCATAACAACACAGATCGTTTCTTGAATCCTGCACACAAAATAATGTCAAAGAATGTCCATCTTGGTGAGTATTTACATAAAGTGTTAACATATTACATAAAGTTATATTTTAAACTCCATTGTGCTTTGTGTAAGTTACTGTGCAACAAAATTTTACCATTGTAAATACAAATACACTGACTGAGCAGACATTTAGGTGAGATTAAAAAAAAAAAGTTTCTCTGACAGCGGTGGGATTTAACCCACGCCTCCAAAGAGCGGAAACAGGATGCAAGCTAGTGTGAGCGTGTAAGTTTACCAGCACAGAAATATCTACCAAAGTTAAGATCCAGACTGCTAGGTTATCACACCCCACTTTAGCAGAGACAGGACACTAAATCCATGCCTTGAAACATTTCCCTGGCAGCGGTGGGATTTGAACCCACGCCTCCAAAGAGACTGGAGCCTAAATCCAGCGCCTTAGACCACTCGGCCACGCTACCCACAGACACGCAGACCTTTACAGTCTTCTGCTTTCCACCAAGAAGGAACATTCTAGCATAAACTTGCTTATGTCAACTAACAAGCATCTGTGTCCAACCAGCACAGAAATACAGCCCAGAGTTGTGAAAGATGCAGATCCAGTGCTAGCTTATCACACCTCACTCTAGCACAGACTCAGTTAACAGGAAGCTTAATAAAGTTTATTATTGTTTGATTAGAATCAGGGATTAGAATCTCTACAGGGAACGAAAATGAAAACTTTAATTTGAATAAAATCAACTAAAATTGCTCAAGCTAAAGTTTTATTATTTTGTTTAAAATGTCCTTAACTGTTTAACATTATTTTTCCTTTCCAAAGTGATTTCAAGAACCTAAACAGGCCTAACGTCCTGCACAGATGTAATCACTTCCTGTATGTCTGGTTACAAAAAGAAATGAATATCCATTACAGCATTTTTATTGTTGCATTTGTTTACTTGTTTGTTTTTTTAAGCTTCATCCTTGTAGAAATGTTTTTTGTGAGCAAAACATAACACACTGCAAAGTAGAACTAAGCTCAGGTACTGAAAATAATTATCCATGTGTTTGGTTTTATTTCTACTCTCAGCTTCAGTGTAGTCTCTGATACATAAAGAATTGTATTAAACATTATTGTCTTTCACTTTAGCTGGTTTCTGACTAAAGAGAAGTGTTGTGGGACACAGGACACAGGAAACACTAAAATATTGTTTCTGTTCAGAATTTAAAAAAAAAAAAATAGAAAAATCTTTCTGAATTATTTTAATATAAATCTCAGATTTATTGTGTTAGAAGCCTTCTTTACATGGTTTTAATCAAAATAACTATAAAACAGTAAAATATATGTAGTCAAAAATGATAAAAAAAAGACAGTGATGAAAGAATATTAATGAATTTATTTGTGTTTCATTATTATAATAACAAACCAGGAAGCTCCACACTCATACAGCTGAATATATTTTTTGTTTTGTAAATAGTTTTGTATTCTGTACACTTTGATTCATATAAAAAGTAAAAAAAAAAACAATATACATATAAGACACATTTTATATTAAACATTGTGTTTTAACACCCAGCACATTATGATTTGCAAAAGAAGCAAAAAAAAATAAAAAAATACAATCAGAACAGATCCTGCTTCTATCAATGCACTGTTATATTCATGTATATTCATTTTAAAACATTTAATATTCATTGACACACACCTGAGTAGTTTTAAAGGTATAAAGTAACATTTCCCGTAATGAACGTTATACACAATTATAGAAATAGATTTTTTGACTTTTCGTACCTTTCACTCATCACACTTACATGAAATACTTCATACATAATCTGATTGATTTGTTCTGTATATAACTATAAACTCTGAGCTCCCAAAGATGCAATAAATAAATAAATAAAACATTGTTATCCCTGAATATTTATACAGATTTCTGATAACAGACTATTGTGTCATAAACACAGGTGAATCAGGCAGATGATTAAAACAATAAAATAAATGTTTAAAATGACAGAGGTTAAATCCTAATCTGTACTCTATAATATGTCAATAAATAGGCAATTAATTAATAAATCCATTCACAATACCTGGCAATTAAATAATAAAACGATTCTAAATGAGAAGCAAATATGAAGACAGATGAAGAAAGAGCTTGAGCTTGAGTTGTGCTTTAATAGTTAATAAAAGCTGTGCATCTAGAGAAAAAGATCACGTTTTGTGGTGTAGTCTGTGACGTTGGGAAGCCCAGAAACCACACAGCAGCTGACCGCACTGCGGCAAGTGTTCATGTTCTGGATCTTGAACCTGCAGGAAATCAAACTTTTGTCATGTTTGTGGTGTTTCTGTGTTTAATTATCATCATAACATCACATTTATCCTGGGGTTGAGTTTAATACAATAAATACACACACACACAAGTTTCTAGGATAAACTTAACTACATAAACCCAGATCTCTGGAAGTGACAGTAAGCAGCTCTTACCACTCATCTTTATACACATCGTAGTACTCGCACCTGGAGGTTGTGCCTTCATCATTACAGCCACCAATCACATACAAGCGACCGTCCATCACCTGGAAGAAGAAGAAGACGATCACATGGTGAAGTCAGACAGTATATGGATTATAGTTTATTAACTCCATGTTTTTCTAGTTGGGTCTAATCTTGTATTAACACCAGGTTCGTTACCTCGATGCCAAAGTTGCTGCGTGGGTTAAACATGGGGGAAAGAATCCTCCAGGAGTTGGTACGAGGGTTAAAGGCCTCGATGCTCTGCATCGGAGTGACTCCATCAAAACCTCCGATCTATAAAACATCATAGAATTCATAGAATTATTTTCACATTTACCACCTCATTTTTGTTTAACGTTTGAAATTTCAGTCCTAATATCAGTACAATGGTCACATGGTTTCATTTGGGTGTGTGTGTGTGTGTATGTGTGTGTGTGTATATGTGACTTTCAGTTCTTACAGCAAACAATTGGTTGATAAGCGCAATGACGCCTAGACCTCACCTACGCATGTGCATTGGCTCGATCAGTGTCCACTGTTCATGATGAAATTTCTATCCTTATATCAGTACATAGGTCATATGGTTTAAATTTTCAGTGTGTGTGTGTGTGTGTGTGTGTGCGTGTGTGTGTTATTTTCAGTACTTACAGCAAACAATTGGTTGTTCAGCACATTGACACCTAGGCCACTCCTGGGCATGTGCATCGGCTCAATCAGGGTCCACTGATTAGAATAAGGGTCAAAACACTCAACCGTGAAATGACACTCATTTCCATTGCAACCTCCACAGATGTAGATCTAAAGGAACCAAAAAAAGACAAAAATTAAATCAAGGGTCTGGGTGTCTCCAGGTTCAGCTTCAAGGTCACTTCAGGGACTGAAACATTAAATAATGCTGGGGCTTGTCATTATATTCTAACCAAAAGCAATCAACCCTCTTGTACCACTGCACTGTATCATGGCTGACTCTCTGTGTGTGAGAATTGAAGGCTTACCTTGCCATTTAAAGTGGCAGCGCTGGCGTCACTTCGCTGCTCGTTCATCGATGGGATGAGGCTCCACTGGTTGGTGCTTGGTTGATAACACTCAGCTGTGTTAAGACTCACGGTGCCATCAAAGCCTCCCATGGCATAGATGAATCCGTCCAGCACGGTAACGCTAACATAGCCACGGGGCGAGTGCATGGGTGCCACATCGTTCCACGTCCCATCCAAAGGATTGAATGTGCACGTGGAGTTAAAGTACTCCATGATGTCAGAGCCACCAATAACGTACACCAAACCGTCCAGGAACACTGTGCCATGATATGCTCGAGCACGCTCTGCTCTGCTGGAGATGCACATCCAGCTGTCCAGCTTCGAGTCGTACGTTTCCACGATGTTCGTAGGAGATTTGTCAATGAAGCCGGCGATGGCAAACAAGACGGAATATGGGAGCCGTGGACGGGTAAACGGATCCGAGAGTCTGGTGTTTGGTTCAGCCATCTTGGAGTCGTACATGGCCTTCATGGCGTGGGCGATGATGGGTTGACACTCACACACACTGCTGACCACCGGGTTTTTCTTTATATTTTCCAGGAAGTATTCCCGAGTCACCAGAGCCAGCCGCACCTGGCCTCACAGCACAGACAACACAATATAAAAGGTCAGAACTTTTGGTTAGAAAGTGGACAAAATTTGGACGGTTGTAGGATGATGTGGAAATGGATACGGATTATTTTCCTGTTTTTCACACTGTGTGATTTCACTGAACTTTTATCATTATTACATGTAAAGCTGAACGAGATCCCAATAAAATCCTAATTGATTTCTACAGCAGAGTGTGAGATAATATGTTTTTTCAACAATAAAGATCCTCCAACAATAACAGCATCAGATTACATCATAAATCAGCAAAAAATACTTATAAACCAAGAGGTTTTGGAATAACAAGGTTTTCTGCCTTTCACCACTATGTATTTATAGATGTCCAGTGAGTTTGCTGCCTTGTTGTTTATTTTACACAAGTGAGAATTTAATCGAACTTTCCCTTCAGTTTTAACACTACTAAATTGCTCAGATTAGGTTGTGTCTAAAAATTCAATGGCAAAGAATCTTCTACAAAGTGTGTTTTTTATTCTGCAACAACATAATTAGCTTAAATTAAGTCAGCGCTATCACCGGAACCCTAACTGTTAGTCTACTGTCTGGTTTCAGTTCCATTCAAACTGTAGGAATGGTCTGGATGGTCTGGTCGGGTGTACTGACACTCACCTTCGGCAGCAGGTTCACTATGTGCTGCGTTCGGACGTTGGGTTCATGCCTGATCCACAGGAATACAGCTTGGAAGGCTGTTTTCTCCTCCTTGATGTTCAGCTCATCCTTCTCCAGGATGTCACTGAGCTGCTCCATGGTCAGCTCTAGGAATTTTCCAGACTGTGAAAAAACGACGTCCTCGAAGTGATGCAATGTGTACATGTAGGCCTGATCCCGCAGCTCGTAGCACGAGTGAGTGTCAGCGTACTGCCAAATCCTTACGCAGTTATCTGGGTTTAGATGATCCTTTAGGAATTCACAGCAGCTCAGTGCAAGGTCATGGATGAGCAGGTGATTGGCTGCATCCAAGAGAGTCTCCACTTTATCGGTGGTGACTTGAATGTCCTGCATGTACATGTAGTGGATCATAAGATCCATGATTTCTGGAGATACACCAGTGATGTTGTACACTCTCTGATCCAGATTTCTACATCTTCTGAATAGATCTCTGCAGATCAGGAAGAGAAGAACGTGTATTAGAAAAATATATCCACACAATAGATTGGAGTCCTGATGATGTGGAAGCTGAAGTCAGGAGTTAGAGAGAGTTTAAACGGAGGGCGTTCCTCTAGCCTGTCAATCAGAGCGACGATAGCCAACCAAACGTGTAGACAAGTCCTGTAATAAATACATTTTAATTGTACTTCAGACACTATAATGAATCATTCAGCAAATCCAGATTATTAAAAAGAAATAAATCTATCACTATATAAATATTCTTCCATGAAGATAAGATGAAGACGGTGTAGCCGAAGAAAACTAAACTCGAGCTAAATATCAGCGAAAAAAACAAACACTTCATAGTTTATTTCCAGCCCAGTTGTCACCGCATGTGTTTTACACAGTACACACACTGGACATGCGCTCCTTAACATCCTGACACTTGTTTTATTACAATATCGTGTAACAGGGTAGATTTCAGTCAGATGGCTGTGAGGAAACGTCGGCGTTAAGAAATCATCATTAAATCAGACTCGCGCTGTGAGTTGTGACTATGGATCTGTTCATTTAATACTAATGTAAATACCATTTCATCTTCGGTATAGTTTTTGCTCATTAGGTACCATTTTAAGATGAAAAGTTGTGTTTGGTTTTTTACCTGAAATACGGGCTGTACGCCGAGAGGATGTTCTTGTGGACCTTGAAGTCCACTTCGTCCACTCTGAGCACCGCGTCACACAGCGACCCGTCCAATCGCATCTCGTTCAGTAAACCGCACAGCTTCCTGTCTTCACTCATCTCTCTCTCCATACTCGTAAACAAGTCGTCTAATCCGTCCGTGTTACAGGGCGTGATAAGAGCGTTGATAGTGAGTTTGTAAAGAAGCGTGTTTTAAATCGCAGCTTTCTGGAACAGCGCCGAATTCACTAGAGGCGCCTTGTCATAGTGACGTCATGTCGTCAATAAGCTGTGGCCTCAAACCACATCACGTCGTTTTCTGCCACTAATAAACCATAGTTTTAATAATTAATTAATTATAATACACCGAAATTTGTAGTCAGAAATGAAAAAAAAGAAAGAAAAGTAATGAATTTTATATAATCAATACATGAGATTTGTCAACAATAAGAAAG
The DNA here is from genome assembly GCF_030014155.1 of Tachysurus vachellii. Classification (NCBI taxonomy): domain Eukaryota; kingdom Metazoa; phylum Chordata; class Actinopteri; order Siluriformes; family Bagridae; genus Tachysurus; species Tachysurus vachellii. Next base: position 5,950,599 of record NC_083466.1, read on the forward strand.
TAAAACAAAACATTTTAACATGCAGCATGCCATCATTCCTCTTTCTGTGGTCTGTCTTAACAAAACACAAAATACAGATAGCTGATAGTCCTGCTGATTTCCCACCTGGTATCAGAATGCTGGTTCATTTATTGTGACAAAACATGACTACACATTAAAAATCTCTGGTGTTCTCACCCGAGTTTGTTTATAGAGGTTGTTGAGGATCAAACAATTGTGATTTAATTAATCCCTGATAAATAAAAAGGACAGCTGATGGACTGTGGACTTTTGTCTTTCCTGATGACTTCATATCACAGCAAGAAAACAGATCGTTTTATCTTCAGAGTTGCATATACTATTCAACTAATACAATCATTAGTGGCTTCTGTGGAGATGTCAGCTAGTCAGGTGACAGTGCAGAAACCAGGTAAATCTTCTGGCTTTTTGTTTGACAAAATCTTGCTCAAAACAAAAGTAGGAAGTTTATTCTGGAGTAGAAATATATGATAAGCCCAATGTAATAAGAAAATGTATCACTCTGTCTATTCTTATTAACATAGGGAGATACTGTATACAGCTGAACAGAAGTCTAAATAAACTGTGGATCAGATTTTAATGTTTTCTTGTTTTTCAATCTCTATGTACTGTAGTTATATACACAATTAATGTGGAATAAAATAATGTGGGATTTTTCTTACCCTTAAAAATACACATACCTTTTCTTTTCTTCTTCCCTGTGTGAAAGAAAAACCATAAGTCATTTAGAACAGAAACTAATCATCTTTAGAGTGAACACAAGTACTGTATAATCTACTGGATCTGTTTAGTACTTGTGTTCATCACTGTACTAAAGTGTAAAGAGTAAGTCACAGATCCATTTTCTGTTTATGTGTGGAAAAGAAATGAAAGTGCCACACGCGCACACACACTATATATATATATATATATATATATATATATATATATATATATATATATATATATATATATATATATATATATAACTGGACTGATTTCAGCAACATTGTTGTGTTTAATATCATATTTACCTAACATATTTTACAGTGAATTTTGAATTATTGTTATACCACAGACCACACAGCTCACTCATATGCTGTTGGGATCAGTTCTACTCTTAACACGACATCATTCACACAAACCAAATGAGCTGCAATACAAAGACAAGAGAATTCAATTTCACTTATTGTTTTTTAATTTAGTATAAAGGTCTATTAAGGCCTGATTTAAACTCAGATACATGTTAATTGAGACGTGGCAGTGTAGTGTGACAATAAAATAATTTCATACTCATATCACTGTGTTCCTGAGTTCCTGAATAATAAAGCAAAATCACTGAATTTATATCAAAAGATACCAAATCTGTATGTCAGGGAACAGGCTGTCTTCTTGGATTTAGTGGGTTTAATAATTGGGGAAGACACACAAGGGCTAGAAACTAAAGTGTCTTTAGACACTAAAGACAACAAACAAAGAGACAAGGACTCAGCAAAAAACAAACACAAGACAACTGGTATAAATAAGGAGAACAATCATTGAAACACAAGGAACGGGGCCTGTTTCAGAAAGCAGGTTAAGTGAAAACTCTGAGTAAGTTAACCCTGAAATGAGGGAAACTCTGGGTTTTCCGTTTCAGAAAGGGAGGTAAGTTAAACACAAGAAAGCAGGTTAAGTTAAGCCCGTTTCTGAAAGAGAGGTAACTTATACTCAGAGTCAGTTACCATAGTAACTTACTCTGTGAACCTAACCTGGTCGGGAGCAGGTTTTCTTCAGTAAACCCATAGTTTCTTTCGGTCTCCTCCCCTTTTTAAAGAGGAAGCGACGTTTAAACACCTTATTCATTGCCCATGTTTCAGTTACGCAGTTCGCAGCAACAAGAATGTGGGATGTGGTAGCTCAGTGGTTAAGGTGTTTTACTACTGATCAGAAGGTCAGGGGTTCAAATCCCAGGTACACTAAGGTTTTTGTGGACACAATTGCTCAGTTGTATAAAGGGGGTAAGAGGGTCTGCTAAATGCCGTAAATGTAAAATTAATGAAATGATGTGTCCTTTTATGGACGATCCTGTTGATGAAGAGTCTGTATTAATTTTTTTGAGCCCGGAGTGGATTTTTGTCACATCCCTATGCATTTTTAATTGAGCGATACCGTTTTTCTTTACAGTCAATAAGATCCATAATCTCATCAATCCTTACATCAGCCATCGCGGCCGTGCTCTTACATCTGAGCAGATGCTTTGCGTTGCCTTACGTTTCTTTGCAAATTGTAGTTTTGTGTATAACATCTGGGGTGCAGAACATATTAGTAAGGCTACTGTTTGCAGAGTGGTTAGGAAAGTGTGCCTCGCTCTTAAGCGCTTTCTGACAATTTTTGTGTTGTTTCCTGATAAAATAAAATACTGTTCTTCCAGTTTCACCTCTGATATTATAACAGTTGGGAATTTACTCTAAAATAGTTCTCAATTACTAACTACAAATTACATCTTCAACCAGTCTAATTAGATTAATGTAATAATTACTATCTCTAGAAAGTATTGGTCTACATACTAATTTGGTCTACTTACTTATTAATTACTTTCTAAATCCCACATCAACCTCAACCACTTGAACAATAAGGAGAGACAAGAAATGAACAATATACAATTGCATGAATTATCCTTGAATTGAACAAAGTGTGTAACTAGAGGGAGAAGTTTACATTAAAAATATAACTTTTAAAGATATATATATACACACACAACAGTGGATTTAACATCAAATTTTAAAAGGTGTATTTTATATATATATATATATATATATATATATATATATATATATATATATATATATATATATACATATACATATATATACAAGAATACATCTTTTAAAATTTGATGTTAAATCCACTATTGTTTTATAAAGCAGTGTTGCTTTTTTTTTAAATACATGTTCATATTCTCCATATGCTTGCATAAGCACTTCCGGTTCTGCTGACGAGAAATATGCAGACTTTTCTTTTGTCTGACGCTGTTGCCATGGTGACTCGTTATATCTGCGCTCCATTGATAATGGCTTTTTAAAGTTGCTCAGAGTCAGTCAACTTAGAGTTGATAAAACTAACTCTTTTAAGCTGTTCTGTAACCGAAAACTCAGATTTTCCCATCTCAGGGTTTGTCAACTCAGAGTTCAAGTTTAAACTCAGAGTTGGTTAAACCTCCTTTCTGAAACGGCCCCAGGTGTGCAGAGGCAGGATTAAGGATAGTGTGGGGCAAACACGTGATAGACAAAACAAAAACAAAAGCACGTGGCACAAGACACAAAAAATGCCAGAATGTCCCCCAAGTGTCCAGGTAGGGAATAGTCCCAACCATTCCTGAATCTGTAATCATAGAAAAAAAAATCTCTTTCCTGTTCACTTCTTAATGATGAAATAATTATGTATGTTAAGTATTTCATTAGTAACCTGTCTGCTAATTTCTCTTGTATTGACTGTGGATGTAGGAAGGGTCTACTTATTTTTCCAACTAGTTCCTGAATGTTTATTTATGTTTAGGGAATAAAATGCATACATACAAAAATCTGTTGTTTTTTTGTTGCTGTTGTTGTTTTCACCTGAGTGATTTTAATTTTATTGAAGTTGAAGAAAACAACTGTTATGTAGGCCCTGATAAATAACACACAGTCTATTTAGTAGTAGTTGTCTTTTTTATTGTAACTATAATTTCTTATAAAATAAAAATGTTTTTAGTTGTTATTTATTAATAATAGTGAACAGTGCATGCTGTATGTCTTAATATTCCAGCACTCCAAAAGTGCTGTGTTAATGGTCCAAATGGTTCAGTATCTGTCTGTGATATAAACTACATCGATAAAAAATGGTCAGAGATAAAATGCAGACAGAAGCACAAGTTTCATGTCATTAATTCTACACAAGGTGGAATATCAGTGCAGCTGAATTTGGGGATGTCGCTACTCAAGAGGTTTAAATTCCCTCTTATTTGTCAGAGTTACAGATTCATCTAACATGAATTTCTAAATGTGACTTGTTTCTACAATATTAACATATGACTTGATTTTGTTGACATAATCACTGACATTAACAGACACCAACAATGTTGTATATACTATGGTTACACATTTAAAGGCATCTATAAAAATACAATGATTTAAAAACTCATTTTCTTATGTCGTAAAACTCATCTGTTGAACTTAAATTCATTAGTTTTTAAAAATAAAAGCGATTTGAAAAAGGTTTGAAAAGTAAGGAACCCCCTTTGAAGAGTTTAGACATGTAAACAGGTCAAGATGTGGAGGAATGTAGTCACAGAGACCAATGCGTCACCTTCTACAAAAAACGCACAAATTTTTTACACCAGTGTAATCATGACATTGTTAATACCGGAATGTTCATTGTACAAAAATACATTGTTCATTGTAATTTTAAAATAAACCAGATTAAAATTTAAAAAACACAGGGTCATGCTTTTGTGGATAGTACTTGTTCCTCCTTAAATGTTTTTTCCTCGTAGCTTCCTGATCGACTGTTCTGTTCATCTTTAAATAAAACCTCCACACAGTAATGAAACAGGAATGGTACTAACCTTTCTCATTGATCTTCACATTATAATGGATGTAGATCTACCCTGATGCACTTAGAACCTCCATGATCACTGATACACAAAGTAAATAATCTTCAACAACAAAGAGCTCTTTTTACATCTTCATCTTCACATGACAACATCCTACATTAGCAATAACTTTCGTTCACTTTTAAGCTTGATTGTAGATTTGATTTCTTCATCAGTCCCTATGTGTCTCACCATTTTTTAAATTATGATTGTGTGTAATATTTGAACTTCTTGTGTATTTTATATTAATGCCTAAGTTACACTGCTAGTCTGAACAAGAAAATAATTAACAAATAAATGAACAAGTCTGATGTTTGTTAATTTTTTTTGTTCAACAAAGCTTAATATTTATACTAAAAAAGGCACAGATTTCCCTGTATGACGAACTTGATGATGTTACGAAAAGTGAATGAATAAATAAATAAATGAATAAGCTGTCTCTTAATAATCAAATGTGTCAATAATATAAACTCTTTAAGATCATGATAAAGAAAGAGAGAGACTTCCCCAAAAAGGGCATGCAACTTTCTATAAAGCACTGGCAGGTCTGCTTTAAAGAAAACTTTGTTAGTTTTTTTTTACAGTACAGCTGGATTTCCTGTCACTGTGGGCTTCAGAGAACAGTATTACAGAACAGAATCTGATACAGGAGATGATCAGATCCACTTCTTTATCTCCGTGAATTTTAGCAGAATTTTTTCATAAATATAAAGAAGGAACTCAGGTTTAGATTTTGGGTATCATCTGTACCAGTGCAGATTCTGTACAGTACCACAGAGTAACATCAAAACCTTCATCTAGAAGAGAGCATAATGTATTTAATCTTATATTAATGTAATAATGTAATTATCATCATGTAAATAATCAAGAAATACTTAAGTCAGACCCACACGCTGCATTTTCACACTGCATCACCACACAGACTAATATTTAATATAATCTAGTTAATATTTCTGCAATAACAAAAAGTCAATGTTAACTCACCTAGTGAAAGCCACAGATACATGAATATAACAGTGAACATGATGACTGGTCTTAGCTCAGTGAAAATAGTCCAGATCTTTCTGTAATCTAATATGTTAACACCATAAAGCTTTAAAGAGCTCCACCCCACAGCATCACATGACAGTGTCACCAATGTTGTTGTCAGATTGTTGATTCTTACTGAAACATCCTGGCTTTACATTCAGATTTCCAGAGAAGTTTCCAGTTTTCAGTGTTTCTGACACAGCAGGTGCTTTTGTTTGTCAGAGAATTGACATTAGATGAGTATTTATTCTTATGACAGTTTAGTCTGAAGTGGACAGTTGTGTTGTTTAATCAGAATGGTATCTCTGAAATGAGCTTAGGCACTAACAGTAACCAGGGCAGGGGTTAGGATATTATATCAGCAGTATGTATGATAGAAGAACAAGTATACTCTATGTCACAAAAGTTTTTCAAAAGGATCTCTGACTGTAAACTTTGTTACTAAGCAGGAAGGTTGGACGAGATGTGAAAATAGACCGAGCCAGCCAGGAGTCGAACCTAGAATCTTCTGATCCGTAGTCAGACGCGTTATCCATTGCGCCACTGGCCCTGTTCAGGGTGATCTTGGAACGGGCAAATTATACTTTTTACAGCTCAATCTGGGTCAGAGAAACGTTCGATAGTTGTTCCTATATGAAAAGTTAGTCATTTCAGTCATTCAATCCAGGATTCCTCTTGTCCTTAGATCACCTATATGAGTTCATTAACTTTATATGTTGAGACAAATAAAGCAGTATTTTATTTTAACAGTGCGTCTTTATTTTCAGGTCCAGTATTTAAGTTTGGATTAAAACTTTCTTTTTTGATTTTGGACAACCTGCATTTAGTTAGAACATTGGCTGCTCTTAGCAGAGGATGGTTTCGATCCATCGACCTCTGGGTTATGGGGCCAGCACGCTTCTGCTGTGCCACTCTGCTTTACCACACCCCAGCTGGGACTCGAACCCACAACCCCTGGCTTAGGCGGCCAGTGCCTTATCCATTAGGCCACTGGGGCACTGCTGTTTTGAGTTTCTGGTGTTCTGGGTTTCTGCTGGAGTCATTCTAAGAGCTAAACTGAAAAGTCTTTGGACAAAACGATGATGATGATGATGAATAAATATGAGTGGGTGAAGCTAAATGTGGAGACATACAAGTTTCTAAAGTATCTAAGCATTCATTCAGACCAGCAATGAGGTAATGAGGAAATCTCCAGAAATAAGGAAAGATTTTTAGGCTTTTCCGGATATAAGAATTAGACCTCACATGCTTTGTCACTTCTGTTGGGATGGCGTGTATGTCTCTGTAATTTACCACTGCAATGTGTGTGATTTAAAGTGTTCTTGCTTCATTTTATATGATGTGTGTACTTTAATATGTTTATGGTACAGTTTTACACAGAAAGCCTTCTCTCCACATAGCATTATCTCTACAGATGGTATAACCACTACAGACCAATTCCTAATATTTATACACAAGTGACTAGAACTGACTTATTTATTAGAGCATCACTTTTTTCTGCTTTTTTGCACAGTGTTCAGTGTGAGAAAGTTCAATTCAATTCACTTTTAAAACTGAACACTGTTACAAACACAAAGACCACAGATTATTAGGTATGATCTTATCATGTAATGGACTGCAAGCACTTTGGCAAAAGTGTGGAAAATGAAAAAGAAAGATGCAAAGACAGAATTGTCTCTTAAATGTCTTGAATGTTTTAATTAAAAAATAATTACTAAAAGAGTAAATATTTTATTTATCCTTTAAATATATCCTATTATTTAAGAGTAAATAATTTACGAAGTAACACTGGTTTTATTGGTGACAAGTGATGATCTGTACAATATTACACTACAACAGTGTCACTTCCTGGGTGTGACCTTCTAGAGACGTGTAAAGTTCAGCACATACAGCACTATTATACAGAATCATCACAGAGCTGTGTTCAGAAATGGCTCAACTATACAACTTACTGTACATAGTGAGATACACACCACTGATTCTCACTCTAGTTACAGGTCATTCATTGTATTATATAATATTTATGTTTGTTTTTAAAGCATATAGTAATTTCCTAATTTACCAGGTAAATATTTGCTTTTGAAAAATGTGCTGCAGATTTATTTCTTTATATTCTTTTTCACTCCAGGCAGTTTTGCAGATAAAATTGGACCAAAGGATGAAGATGCCAACATTGTGGGGAAAGAAACAGACACTGTTACTCTGAAATGTTCATATGAGTCAAGCAGTGATAACATTCGGCTTTACTGGTACAAACAATATCCTAACAGCTCACCACAGTTTTTACTGTATAAAGGTGCAAGGTCAGTTAGTTATACAAGCACTCCTACTGACACTCGATTAGAGACAAGAACAAGCAGAGACTCTACTGAACTTACTATCAGAGGTCTAAAGCTCTCAGATTCTGCTCTCTATCATTGTGCTCTAAGAGTTGGAACACAGTGATACAGAGTCAGTGAAAGGCTTTACAAAAACATATAAAACCACATCAAAGATCCTCCCTTTACCAACCTGTTATCAGTTAACCACAGACACAAACAATAATTGTGGTAATTTTGTGGTATAAATGAATAAAGAAGCAAACAAGCAAACACTCCACAGTGTGTTACAGGTGCACAGGACATGAAATTAAGTTTATTGTACTTTTCCTGACAGTTTTGTCCATGATACACTGTAATCAATAGTCATTTATAATTTACTGATTAATTAAAAGGTGCATTCATTTAGTCATTCAGTCTTGTGTGTGTTATACATGTATGTACAGCTGCATGTTACTTTGTATTATGTGAACTAGAGCAATGTCCCTTTACAGACCTATCAGAACAGATGTGAGTTTGATTGTACAGATACAATTGTACAGATTTTACAGAAGATAAAGTGGATAAATAAAGAAACTGTGTGTTGTCACTTTAACTGTGTGTACATTTGATTGCTAAATGTCAATGTTTCTGTTACTGAATCTATTCTAAAACATGACTGTGAGATTACGGATGTCTCTGACGTTTGAGTTAACTCTATTCTGTTCCCACTAGAACTGTGACATTCAGGATTTCCTCAACACATTTCTAGTTTAGTGCTGCAGGGCACTAAGCACTTGTTTATGATGTTTAGAAGGTAAAGTGGGTTTGGATGTGATTATATAATACATTGTAGTTTTAGTAATGTCACAGACACACTGATAGAAATGAGGCTACACATCTAATATGTTTAAGATAAAGTAACTTTAGGAAAAGTTATTTTATGTCTTTTGACAATCTTTCTTTGTTTACCATGACACAGTTCACCAATTTCCAACAAAAAGTAGCACTAATTCAGCTCTTATAGCCAGCAATGAATAAAGTGTTAGGGTTTAACAGAAATCAGACAATAGTATGATGTTAAAAGTGACTTTATTATCCAGCTAAAAGGACAGAGCTCTATACTGAGACATTGTGGCTTTGGTCTAGTAGAATACCTACACTATGGTAATGCTCAGTACATGCTGATTTGTATTTATCAAGAAATCTCCTGTCCTTATGTGCAACAGAATGAATAGAAAATGAGGATATGGACAATTAGAATCTTCTATTTAACATCTAGAATCAAGCACACAGAACGTAGTGGTGCTACTGCAGGACTTTGTAATAAAAATAATAATTAAAAATTTTTAAATTAAATTAAATAAAAAGGTAATAATACTAATCATCATCATCATCATCATCATCAGTTTAATCAGTATGATCACCGTTATAGATGTACATAATGGTGGTGTAGTTTTTTATTTTCTCCTGGTGTGAACAAAGGCATCTTGTCCACCATATTAGTCCGTTGAACACAGACACAGCAGAATTCATTTTTAAGTGAGGTCTTGTTAAACTATGCATCTAGTGTTCTGTATTAATCACAGTTGAAATTGGACATTTATCTTTCATATAAAAACCTCAGATGGAATGTGACTGAGCCTGCTGGTCACATTTAAGACACTAATTATCTTATAGTTCAATGAACATTACCATAATTATTCATTAGTGTTTAATTGTTCAGTAGTATTTAATAAAAAAAAATTGGCACTAAGTTAGTTATCTTTTTTATGTACATTTAAATTAACTAATTTTTTTGTCCATCATTACCAGTGTGAAATTGGGGTAAATTTGTGTTGGAGAGAAGGCTGGCAAAGCAGCTACTGTCAACAAATAGCTATTATACAGCTTGTTAATACAGTCAGCATCTTTAACATATAGAGCAGAAATCACACAAATGCCCTTTCCTTTTATTTAATTGTATCAGTAGTCACTAATATTGTAACTAGGGCTTGAGCTAGACTTTTTCACTGCTTGATATCAGAGATCATGGAGCACCACACAGCATGCAATGACCTCTGGCACAAAAGTGTTAACTGTTGGCTCTGCAGTTAATGGTGATTATCACAGGGTCATTAATCACTAACATGAAATGGAATTTCTGCCTGTTTTGTTGTGTCCATGTTCATTTAATGTCTGTCACGTTACACTACACAGTGAGGGTTAATGCTTCAAATGAAAATAGAAACTCTGATGTTTGTGGTATTCTTTTTGAATTGTAGTGTTTCATAAGTATTTGTTTTTTCCTACTCTATAAGAGGAAATGTATTCATAGTTTAACAGTCACTGTTATAATCAGACTTGAACAGTACCAAAGGGTCCAAAGAGGGAACACAGTCTGTAGTTTGTTTACAAAAATACTTGACAGATTGAATTATTTAGATTTCATTTACAAACAGAAAATTTTGCTGATTCATTCATCAGGAAAGAAACAGACTGTCATTCTGAAATAGGAGTCAAGTAGCGATTATACTGAGTTTTTATAACAAATGGTTAGTGGAAGAAGAATCCATTTACAGATGTTTATTGAAGAGAAACAACCAGCAAAAACAGTATCTTAATTCAGTAAATACTTAGCATAGTTAAATGCACATAAGGAGGGCTCCCTCTGGCGGCTGGTGAGGGAATCGCTGGTGAACTCGTTACTGCTTTACTCTACTTTTCCTTTTGCTAAATTATCAGTTAACCACAGACACATATAATACTTGTGATAACATGCAGCTGAAAAGAAAACGAAGTATGAAAAGCAAACAATGACAAATACTGCAGTCAATTCATGTACATTTCCATCATCCAAACTATATTTTATCTGATGCTAACAGAACATTTAGTGTCAGTTGTTACTTAGTGCATTTGATATAGAATTCAATTATGGATTATTTTGCAGATTTTGGCCACTTCCTTTGTGCTTATATTGTTAATAAGATAGATGGGAGTTTATATATATTTTGTAGTCTGTGATAATTGTAGGAATAAATAATGATGAAAAAATTAATTTAATTAATATCATAAGAAAAGAGTAAATAAAACATGTGAATTCATGGCCCTTTAAGAACAGTGCATTTACTTACTGTTAACAGAATATACATAGAAAAATAGAATAAAATGAAAAAGTAATCTCTAGTACAGCAGTAGTTCACCTCCCTGTGTAGTGTAAGATGAAGCATCATTGTCATGAATATGAATAAGTGTCTGAATGTGTGAAGCTACATGTGAAGACATTAGAGACATAACACTGGCATTTATTTCTAAAGCTAGAGGCCTGAACTAAATACACTATATAGTACAGTGTTGACGTAAAGACTGTTAGAATATAACACATAAAGGGCAAGTATTGCAAGTGCAAAGGCATGTATTGTGTGTGTGTGTGTGTGTGTGTGTGTGTTTATGAGAGAGAGAGAGAGAGAGAGAGAGAGAGACAGACAGACAGAGACCCAAAAACAAGGAATGTAACTGTCAAAATGTCAAAATATCTCAGAATATCACATATTCTGGTATGAGTGAATCCATGGCTTCTAAGGACCACATTTTATTATTAATGTAAAATATTTCTACAGAGATTACTATAAAGAGTATACAGAACAGCACAGTTGTCATGAATATGCATAAATACAAGTAGGTGGAGCTCGAGGTGGAGATGTACATCAAATAGTAACACTGACATTCATTTCTAAAGCTAGAGGTTTGAACTAAACACTCAGGAAAACAATGTTGTTCCTCTTCATGGTGTTTTTCACTCTTGCTGATGTTGGTAAGTCATATACACTGCACACAAAAGGATTCTTTTCTTCTAATTAAAAGACACAATTCTCCATGTGAAATGTGTCATTTATGATTAAAATATCACAATATTATGTTTTTTATAGCAGAGGCTGCTGACAATAGCATTAAACCAGAACAAACCAATGTATTTTCAACGGAAAGCAGCAACATCTCACTGTCCTGCACATATACTGGATCAGTTTACAGTCTCCACTGGTATCGACACAAACCTGGATCAAGACCTGAGTTTCTGCTGCTCATTGATGAGAGCGGTAAATATGTCACACCAGCTCAACCACCTCATCCACGATTGTCCATAAAACTTAAAAATGATCAAGATAAAAAGAGTAAGAAAGTGGATCTGATCATCTCCTCTGCTGCTGTATCAGACTCTGCTCTATACTACTGTGCTCTGAGGCCCACAGTGACAGGAAATCCAGCTGCACTGTACAAAAAGCACTACACATGACTGAAGCAGAGCCATGCTTTTCTCACAAGATGGAGCTGCTTACATGTTTACACTCACTTCTTCAGTCATCTTCTATGATGTCAGTTTGTTTCTGAAGATCAACCATCATTTCTGGACCAATAATAAAATCTGTTGTTGTTGTTTGAGTACAGTAAAGCTCAAATGAGCAATGTTGCTATTTTTTTAAAAACCTCGCTATTTCTTGAGAACTAAAAAAATCTTGATCATTAATGTCCTTAAACTTATTGATTGTGCTATGTTCTAGCTAGCAAAACATAAAACAAACAAACAAACATAAAAAGTGGAAATTGCTTTACTAATTCAGAAATATAAAGTTACAGAACCAACAGAACAAACACCTTACATGCCAGATACTCAAATGAGGTTATATCACTGAATATTTACAGTTTGTTGTAGTGAACAACAGCAAGTCCATCACACCTGACTTGAAGAGGCAAAAACAGGCAGAGAACATATTACTGTATTACAGTAAAAAATATATTTTACAAATACATATATTGGGGGGCACGGTGGCTTAGTGGTTAGCATGTTCGCCTCACACCTCCAGGATTGGGGGTTCGATTCCCACCTCCAATTTGTGTGTGTGGAGTTTGCATGTTCTCCCCGTGCCTCGGGGGTTTCCTCCGGGTACTCCGGTTTCCTCCCCTGGTCCAAAGACATGCATGGTAGGTTGATTGGCATCTCTGGAAAATTGTCCGTAGTGTGTGATTGCGTGAGTGAATGAGAGTGTGTGTGTGCCCTGCGATGGGTTGGCACTCCGTTCAGGGTGTATCCTGCTTTGATGCCCGATGACGCCTGAGATAGGCACAGGCTCCCCGTGACCCGAGGTGGTTCGGATAAGCGGTAGAAGATGAATGAATGAATGAATGAATGTTCTTCTGTCATACATACTGCACAAATACGATCTTAACCTCTGTCATGGTTAATCTCAGTAGATAAGATCTTTAAAGATATAACAGTTAAGATAAAACAACTGAACACTTTAAACTGTCAGAAGAATAAATACACAACAAATTATTGACTTTTTCTGATGATACCTGGTGATACTCAGTTGTACTAATGATGTATGTTTCATATGTAACTACCTCTAACCTTGTGTTGTTAGAGTCTTCCAGTCCACATCACTCCTGAATGTAAAGCCACAAACTGGTGATACTGTCATGTGATGCTGTAGGGTGGAGCTTAATGAATCTTTATGATCTTAACATATTAGTCTTCAGAATAAAGACCTCAGAATATTTTCATTCAGCTAAAACCAGTCATTATGTTCACTGTTATATTCATGTGTCTGTGGCTTTCACTAGGTGAGTTTTCATTTTTATGTTGAATTAGTGATACTTATTGGAATAAATTATGTATTTCTACTTTATTTTGTAAAGGTTAAAAACTTTATGTTCTCTTCTCTATGACAGGTGACTCCATGGCAGATTCAATAGAGCCAACTGTTACTCATAAAGTTGTAGATGAAGGTGATGTTACTCTGTCCTGCAGATACAAAACTAGTGCTACATCATACTACCTGCACTGGTACAGACAATATCCAAAATCTAAACCTGAGTTCCTTCTTTATATTCATCAAAGTGGAGATCTAAGTCTCAACCGTCCCCAAAGAATGTCTGCTAAACTTCATGAAGGTGAAGATAAACAAGTGGATCTGATCATCTCCTCTGCTGCTGTATCAGACTCTGCTCTATACTACTGTGCTCTGAGGCCCACAGTGGCAGGAAATCCAGCTGCACTGTACAAAAACTAACACACAGTTTTGTTATACTGTAACAGCTCTACTGGTGGTTGAGAAAAATGTATGTGCACTTTTTCAGGCAGTCTTTCACAGTTCTTCATGCACACACATTCACACACTCCTTCACTCCTTGAGGCAATTTGTAATTAAATTAGAAGTTCACTAACAACAAGCCATGACTCCACATATATAACACTGTACCATATAAAGCATTTAAGACCATTCACTCAGACCAGCAATGAGGTAATGAGGAAATCTCCAGAACTAAGGAAAGTGTTTTAGGCTTTGCAGGAGATAAGAATTAGACCTCACATGCTTTGTCACTTCTGTTGGGATGGAGTGTAAGTCTCTATAATTTACCACTGCAATGTGTGTGAGTTGCTTCATTTTATATGATGTGTATATTTTAATTAGTTAATGTTACAGTTTTACACAGGAAACCTTCTCTCCACATAGCATTATCTCTACAGATGGTATAACCACTACAGACCAATTCCTGGTATTTTTACACAAGTGACTAGAACTGACTTATTTATTAGTGCATCATTTGTTTTCTGCTCTTTTGCACAGTGTTCAGTGTGAGAAAGTTCAATTCAATTCACTTTTAAAACTGAACACTGTTACAAACACAGAGACCACAGATTATTATTATCTAATGCAATGGGATGTGAAGTAACACTTGTATTGTTCTGTGTTTTATTGGTGACTCAGTTCACTGTCACTGATACAGTGATGAAGTGAGCAATTACAGTGAGCAAGTGAAATCGTTCATTATCACTGATACTGTGAAGTGATGATCTGTACAAAGTTACACTACAATAGTGTCACTTCCTGGGTGTGGCCTTCTAGAGACGTGTAAAGTTCAGCACATACAGCACTATTATACAGAATCGTCACAGAGCTGTGTTCAGAAATGGCTCAACTATACAACTTACTGTACATAGTGAGATACACACCACTGATCCTCACTGTAGTTACAGGTCATTCATTGTATTATATAATATTTATGTTTGTTTTTAAAGCATAAAGTAATTTCCTAATTTACCAGGTTAATATTTGCTTTTGAAAAATTCTTTGCAGATTTATTTATTTATATTCTTTTTCACTGCAGGCAGTTTTGCTGATAAAATTGGACCAAAGGATGAAGATGCCAACATTTTGGGGAAAGAAACAGACACTGTTACTCTGAAATGTTCATATGAGTCAAGCAGTGAATACATTTATCTTTACTGGTACAAACAATATCCTAACAGTGCATCACAGTTTTTACTGTATAAAGGTGCAAGGTCTGATGATCATCGATTAGAGTCAAAAATCTTTGTGTATCTTTGTGCTCTTAGAGACGTAACACAGTGATACAGAGTCAGTGAAATGCTTTACAAAAACTTATAAAACAACATCAAAAATCCTCCCATTACCAACCTGTTGTCAGTTAACCACAGACACAAACGATTATTGTGGTAATTTTGTGGTATAAATGAATAAAGAAGCAAACAAGCAAACACTCCACAGTGTGTTACAGGTGCACAGGACATGAAATTAAGTTTATTGAACTGTATTGTTTCTTGACAGTTTTGTCCATGATACACTAGTTATGTTATGCATGTATGTACAGCTGCATGTTGTACATGATATTCTTGTGTGTGTTATACATGTATGCAGGGGCGGTTCTAAGCCTTTTTTAGGGTGGCTTCAGTCCCCCTGTCTGTGATCTCAACCACCCTAAAACTAAAAGTATAAGTTTTACTTTAATAAATAAACAATAAAAATTACGTTAAAATGCAGGACATGTCGATGGGAAAGAAAATTATTTATCAGTTTGATCCAAGAGCGATTTTTTTTACTTTGCTTTTACCCACGTGCGTTATAGTCTTTAAAAAGTGCATCATCAGCTGTCTGCTTTATTTGAACGGAGGGCAGCGTGCACGCGCAGTCAGAGCTGGAGGCATTTATCTATAACGTTAATCGGCGGATAAAAAGCAGTGAAATTTCACTATTCTTATTACCAGAGTTGATAGCACAAACAAAATATTAATGCAAACAATCTATTCAATACCAAATAAAAATAACATTTATTGATTTGGTCTTTGTCTTGTGAATATTTTTTATTAATGACTGCATTAATTGGACACACATCGTAGAGAATGCACACATACATGAACTGATTTGATTCAAGACTGGCATCATTACATTATGCATAAAATTTTGGTGTCCACTTTTGCCATTTAATAATACCATAACTTTTGGCTTACTATGTAGTCATATAATATATAATATAAAACTCTTCTTGTTTTAAATTCTCACTGAGGGCTAAAAGATGAAATCCTAGAACCGCCTCTGCATGTATGTACAGCTGCATGTTACTTTGTAGGATGTGAACTAGAGCAATGTCCTTTTACAAACCTCTCAGAACAGATGTGAGTTTGATTGTACAGATACAATTGTACAGATTGTACAGAAGATGAAATGGATAAATAAAGAAACTCCTCTAGAGAGTAGAAAGTTCAGTAGAAAGTTTGTTGTCACTTTAACTGTGTGTACATTTGATTGCTAAATGTCAATGTTTCTGTTACTGAATCTATTCTAAAACATGACTGTGAGATTACGGATGTCTCTGACGTTTGAGTTAACTCTATTCTGTTCCCACTAGAACTGTGACATTCAGGATTTCCTCAACACATTTTTGTCTGCCAGCATTTGTTAGGTTGCAGCTGCAGGGCACTAAGCACTTGTTTATGATGTTTAGAAGGTAAAGTGGGTTTGGATGTGATTATATAATACATTGTAGTTTTAGTAATGTCACAGACACACTGATAGAAATGAGTATCTATAAGTAAAAATCTATAGCTAGTGATCCTCAGTGAACTGTCTGTGCTCTTCTGCTGGCCTTGGATATTATTTTTTTTATTTTGTATTAATATCCAATATGATGTTGATAATCTTTATTCGTTTTTAGTTTCCACTGTTCTTAAGCATAAGTTGTAAACTGCTAAATGTGTCTGAACACTACAGTTCCTGAGATCATGAAAACTCTGCGGTTGCACAAGTCTGCTTTAAAGCACAGCTTAAATCATATCTTCAAGTGTGTTGATGACAATACAGTGTTGAGCTTCATTAGCACAATAGCGAATGTCCATACAGAGAGATGGTGGAGAAGTGTGAGGACTAGTGTAGAAGCAACAATCCAGACACAAAACTAGAGAGATGACTGTTGTTTTCAGGAGGACAGTGATCAACCTGTGCTGCTCTGCTGAGACAGGATTGAAGTCTGAGACAATGCACAATGGATAATGTGTCTGACTACATATCAGAAGATTCTAGGTTTGACTCCTGGCTGGCTTGGTCTGTTTTTACATCATCTCCAACCTTCCAGCTGAATAATGAACTTCAGAACAGTCAGAGATCCCCTGTTTAGCCCAGGTGAAGAGATCAGATCATGTGTGTGATATAGGAACAGTTTCTTCCCTCAGGCAATCGATCTGATGAACACCTAACATACACAAAACAAACCCTATTCTTACATTGTCTACAAGTACGCATTTATATTTTATTTTGCACATCTATATTTGAATTTGCACATCTTTACTTTAATTTGCACACTTATATTTCAATTTGCACATACAACTGTCTATTATTTATGTGTTCATGTCTTACCATTGCTATATGTTTACACTGTGGAGCTCCTGTACTAGAAAAAAATCCTCATATGTGAAAACATACTTGGCAATAAAGACCTTTCTGATTCTGATTCTGATGATCAAGGATGTGGTTTGCCCAAAGTGAGGCTCAGACATTGCACTGGGGCAATTTCTCAAATGCTGTTATCCTGACTGCATAATTTCTGATAGTGCTGGACTATGATCACGCTCTCTCTTTATTTTGTTTGGGGCAGTGGTGGCTCAAGTGATTAAGGATCTGGGTTGTTGGTCAAAAATGTCAGAGTTCAAGCTGCCACTGTTGGGCAATTGAGCAACGTCCTCAACTCACCCTGCTCCAGGGAAGCCATATCATAGCTCCCTGTGCTCTGACCCCAACCTCCTCAGTTGGGATATATTAAGAAAAGAATTCCACTGTGCTGTAATGTGCACATGGTGATAATAAAGGCATCTTTGCTCTAAATTCATTTTAAGTAGGTCACTAAAGTGGTAGATAGATTAGAATTACTGTATAAGGAGTGGTGTTGGACCAACCACCTTAAATGTAAATGAGGTTATATCATGGAAGGCAGCACTGAATATTTAGTTTGTTGCAGTGAACATCAGCAAGTCCACAACCCCTGACTTGAAGAGGTAAAAAGAGACAGAGAACATATTACAGTATTACAGAGAGAAAAATATTTATATAAATTTACAAAACATGTTATTCTTTTTGACAGCTCAAACCTTCTTCTTTGTAATGTAGGACTGTACTTGGGGTAAACATTTATTTGTGTCTTAAGGTTCTTCTCCTTGATGAACAGAAGATGGTGAACTCAGTTATCTTATAGTGGACCAAGTACAAGAGTACCATATAAACCTGCTCAGATTGTTTTCTCATCCTTTACACAATAATCCCTCTGTGATATAAACTCTACAGATGGTGTGTGTGGCATAGTTCTATAGAATAAGATTGGGAAGAAGCTTGTAAATGCAATGCAATGCACAGATACTGTATATAAATAATCAGATGAACAATTGGAATATTTTGGAATAAAAAACAAAAAAATAGAGTGTTAGACTGAAGATCTAAAGGTCAATTGTTCAATCCCTGATTTCAGTAATTGGTTTGTTTGGAGACAGGTGGCGTAAGTTCATATCCTCAAGCTAAATCGGCTACATCGGCTAGGGAGAGCCAAAAAACTTTGCATAGCCATAGTGTCTTTTTATCTTGGTGTTCTTGACAAGCCCATTTGGTAAAGGAAGCGTGCCTGAGAGATATATTCAAAGACCCTATGCATTCATGGCATGTTTTGGAAACTTTTCTTCCTGATTAGGTGATGGATTTTCTTACTGTTGAGGTGATGGACTACTAATCCATTTTTCTTTGCAGGCATGCATTCGGTGTGATGAGTTAGACCCTAAGCACATTAGCTTTAGGAAGCGTGCACAGTACAGTCTTTTTACACAAACCCCTTGCATGCAGGTAGCTTGGCTGAGCAGTCCAAGGCACTGGATTAAGGCTCCAGCATGGGTTCAAATCCCACTGCTGCTAGACAATCTTTTTAAGGCACCGAATAAAGCATTCAAGCTGTTCCCCCTTAGTCTGTGCTAGAGTGGGGCGTGATAAGGTTGAACACAGATGCTTGTTAGTTCACATGAGATGAGCAAGTTCATGCCAGAACCTTTTTTTTTGTGGACAGCAGAAGACTTTCTTCCCCCCACACATTTGGGAGAGTATAAAGGCTTACTTCTACTCAAGTAGTATGGCTGAGTGGTTTAAAGGGCTGGATTCAATCTCCAGTCTCTTTGGAGGCATGTGTTTAAAACACACTGCTGCCATAGAAACTTTTTAAAACACTGCATAGTCTTTTTTAAACAGTTTTTTATTGTGTCACCTAAATGTCTGCTCAGTCAGTGTATTTGTATTTACAATGGTATAATTTTGTTACACAATTAAGTTTTAAATATAACTTCATGTAATATGTAAATACTCACCAAGGCTTATATGACTTTTGATTCAAGAAATGATCTGTGATAGGTTTATATGACTGAACATAACAATCTGACCTCGGACTGAATTTGCTGTGACGCTCACTAATGAAACATACAGAGCAACTGTATTGAAGGTTTTCCCCACATGTAAACAGTCCTATTGTAGGATAAAGTCTAGGATTTAAACTATGGCAGGAATCTGTTTTTAATTTTTAATTTTGGAGCATCTTTTGGAGCTCATTGATTAGATTTATAAACTGTGCATTTAAATAAGGTTACATATTATGACACATTTTATGTGAGTGATGCTTAAAAGGTTTTGTATAACATTGTACATTGGTTTTTGTAAAACATTTTGTGTATCTTTAAAAATAGACCCGTGTGTGTGACTGAAGTGACTGAAAAATTCATTACTTTGGTTTGGTTTATTTTCATTTCTGACTAGAAATTTCGGTGTATTATAATTAATTAATTATTAAAACTATGGTTTATTAGTGGCAGAAAACGACGTGATGTGGTTTGAGGCCACAGCTTATTGAGGACATGACGTCACTATGACGCGGCGCCTCTTGTGAATTCGGCGCTGTTCCAGAAAGCTGCGATTTAAAACACGCTTCTTTACAAACTCACTATCAACGCTCTTATCACGCCATGTAACACGTACGGATTAGACGACTTGTTTACGAGTATGGAGAGAGAGATGAGTGAAGACAGGAAGCTGTGCGGTTTACTGAACGAGATGCGATTGGACGGGTCGCTGTGTGACGCGGTGCTCAGAGTGGACGAAGTGGACTTCAAGGTCCACAAGAACATCCTCTCGGCGTACAGCCCGTATTTCAGGTAAAAAACCAAACACAACTTTTCATCTTAAAATGGTACCTAATGAGCAAAAACTATACCGAAGATGAAATGGTATTTACATTAGTATTAAATGAACAGATCCATAGTCACAACTCACAGCGCGAGTCTGATTTAATGATGATTTCTTAACGCCGACGTTTCCTCACAGCCATCTGACTGAAATCCACCCTGTTACACGATATTGTAATAAAACAAGTGTCAGGATGTTAAGGAGCGCATGTCCAGTGTGTGTACTGTGGAAAACACATGCGGTGACAACTGGGCTGGAAATAAACTATGAAGTGTTTGTTTTTTTCGCTGATATTTAGCTCGAGTTTAGTTTTCTTCGGCTACACCGTCTTCATCTTATCTTCATGGAAGAATATTTATATAGTGATAGATTTATTTCTTTTTAATAATCTGGATTTGCTGAATGATTCATTATAGTGTCTGAAGTACAATTAAAATGTATTTATTACTGGACTTGTCTACAAGTTACATAAACTACACGTTTGATTGGCTATCGTCGCTCTGATTGACAGGCTAGAGGAACGCCCTCCGTTTAAACTCTCTCTAACTCCTGACTGCAGCATCCACATCATCAGGACTCTAGTCTATTGTGTGGAGATATTTTTAATATATGTTTTAACTAATATATGTTCTTCTCTTCCTGATCTGCAGAGCTCTATTCACAAGATGGAGCAATCTGGATCAGAGTGTGTACAACATCAATGGTGTATCTCCAGAAATCATGGATCTTATAATCCACTACATGTACACGCAGGACATTCAAGTCACCACTGATGAAGTGGAGACTCTCTTGGCCACGGCCAATTACCTGCTTATCCAAGACCTTGTAATGAGCTGCTGTGAATTCATACAGGAACATTTAAACCCGGATAACTGCTTAAGGATTTGGCAGTACGCTGACACTCACTCGTGCTACGAGCTGCGGGATCAGGCCTACATGTACACGTTGCATCACTTCGAGGACGTCGTTTTTTCACAGTCTGGAAAATTCCTAGAGCTGACCGTGGAGCAGCTCAGTGACATCCTGGAGAAGGATGAGCTGAACATCAAGGAGGAGAAAACAGCGTTCCAAGCTGTATTCCTGTGGATCAGGTATGATCCCAGCGTCCGAACGCAGCACATAGTGAACCTGCTGCCGAAGGTGAGTGTCAATACACCCGACCAAGACCCTGATGATTGTTCCTACCTTGAGTTTGAATGGAACAGAAACCAGACAGTAGACTAACAGTTAGGGATCCAGTGATAGCTCTGAATTAATTTAATTAGGTAATGATGGTAATAAACAATACATGCTAATGGGCAGGAAAAATCTCATTATTTTGAGATCTTCTTGTTTAATAATAAGTCTTTTTTGTTATATAATACGATCTTAATCGTACAACAATTATCTCACAGTCTCCTGTAGAAATTAGTCAGATTCCATATTATCCTACAACCTTCCACATTTTTGCTCCACTTTCTAACCAAAAGTTCTGACCTTTCATATTGTTGTCTGTGCTGTGAGGTCAGGTGCGGCTGGCTCTGGTGACTCAGGAATACTTCCTGGAAAATATAAAGAAAAACCCGGTGGTCAGCAGTGTGTGTGAGTGTCAACCCATCATCGCCCACGCCATGAAGGCCATGTACGTCTCCAACACCAGACACTCACATCTGTTTACCCGTCCACGGCTCCCGTATTCCATCTTGTTTGCCATCGGCTTCAGTGAGGAATCTTCTAAGAACATAGTGGAAACGTACGACTCGAGGCTGGACAGCTGGATGTGCATCTCCAGCAGAGAAGAGCAAGTTCGAATATATCACGGCACAGTGTACTTTGATGGTTTGGTGTATGTTATTGGTGGCTCTGACCTTGTGGAATACTTCAACACCATGTGCACATTTGATCCCCTGGATGGAACGTGGAACGAGGCAGCGCCCATGCACTCGCGCCGCGGCAATGTTAGCGTTACCGTGCTGGACGGATTCATCTATGCCATGGGAGGCTTCGACGGCACCGTGAGTCTTAACACAGCTGAGCGTTATCAACCAAGCACCAACCAGTGGAGCCTCATCCCATCCATGCACGAGCAGCGAAGTGACGCCAGCGCTGCCACTTTAAATGGCAAGGTAAGCCTTCAATTCTCACACACACACACAGACTTCAGCACAGTGAATTGGGGTCAGAGGTCAGGATCATTCCTGATACAGTGCCCTGGTACAAAAAGGGTCAAGGGCCTTTGGCTAAAAAATTAAATTAATCTATTATTAATATTATTTAATGTTCCAGTCCCTGATGAGACCTGAAAGCAGAACCTGGAGACACCCAGAAGCTTGATTACTTTTTGTCTTTTTTTTTTTTGGTTCCTGTAGATCTACATCTGTGGAGGCTTCAGTGAAAACAAGCATCATTTCACGGCTGAGTGTTTTGACCCTTATTCTAATCAGTGGACCCTGATTGAGCCGATGCACATGCCCAGGAGTGGCCTAGGTGTCATTGCGCTGAACAACCAATTGTTTGCTGTAAGAACTGAAAATAACACACACACACACACACACACACACACACACAGAAAATTTAACCATATGACCTATGTACTGATATAAGGATCGAAATTTCAACCTTTAAACAAAAATGACGTCTTAAAATGAGACTATGTGGTAAATGTGAAAATAATTCTATGAAAACTTAATTTTTGAAGAAATAAATGAAGCTCATATCATTGTTTTGTAAGTGGCGGGATGGATACATGTTTCTATTCGCACTGTTTATGTTCATTCACACAGAGAAATCTGATGTTTTATAGATCGGAGGTTTCGGTGGATTCAGTCGGATGCAGAGCATCGAGGCCTTTAACCCTCGCACCAACTCCTGGAGGTTTCTTTCCCCCATGCTTAACCCACGCAGCAACTTTGGCATTGAGGTAACGAACCTGGTGTTAATACAAGATTAGACCCAACTCCAAAACCTGGAGTGAATGAATAATAATGAATAATAATCCATCTATTGTCTACCTCTTCACCATATGATCGTCTTCTTCTTCTTCTTTCAGGTGATGGACGGTCACTTGTATGTGATTGGTGGCTGCAATAATAAAGGCACAACCTCCAGATGCGAGTACTACGATGTGTATAAAGATGAGTGGTAAGAGCAGCTTACTGTCACTTCCAGAGATCTGGGGTTATGTAGTTAAGTTTATCCTAGAAACTCGTAGGGTGTGTGTGTATCTTGTAATTATTTAGTGTATTAAACTGAACCCCAGGGTAAATGTGATGTTATGGTGATAATTAAACACAGAAACATTACAAACATGACAAACGTTTGATTTCCTGCAGGTTCCATGTCCAGAATCTGAACATTTCCCGCAGCGCAGTCAGCTGCTGTGTGGTTTCTGGGCTTCCCAACGTCACCGACTACACCACAGAACGTGATGGTTTACTCTAGATGCACAACTTTTATTATTTTTATTATATTTTATTATTATATGTCATGGTATTATTAATTAATTGCCTATTTTAAGACATAGAGTACAGATTAGGATTTAACCTCTATCTGTCATTTTAAACATTTATTTTATTGTTTTAATCATCTGCGTAATTCACCTGTGTTTATGACACAATAGTCTGTTATCGGAAATCTGTATAAATATTCAGGAATAACTCCTTTTTTTTATTTATTTATTGCATCTTTGGGAGCTCAGAGTTTATATTTATATACAGAACAAATCAATCATATTATGTATTAAGTATTTAATGTAAGTGTGATGAGTAAAAGGTACTAAAAGTAAAAAAAATCGATTTCTATAAGTGTATAACGTTCATTACGGGAAATGTTACTTTATACCTTTAAAACTACTCAGGTGTGTGTCAATGAATATTAAATGTTTTAAAATGAATATATATGAATATAACAGTGTTGATTTTTTTTGGTTCTTTTGCATTTCAAAAAAAAAAAAATAAATCAAATGTGCTTGGTGTTAAAACACAAGGTTTAATATAAAATGTGTCTTATATGTATATAGAGTTGTTTTTTTTTACTTTTTATATGAATCAAAGTGTACAGAATACAAAACTTGTCTTACTTTATTATTGTTACTAAATCTCATGTACTGGATCTATAATATATTCAGCTGTATGAGTGTGGAGCTTCCTGGTTTGTTATAATAATAATGAAACACAAATAAATTCATTAATATTGTTTCATCACTGTCTTTTTATTTATCATTTTTGACTACATATATTTTATTGTTATATAATTATTTTGATTAAAACCATGTAAAGAAGGCTTCTAACACAATAAATCTGAGATTTATATTAAAATAATTCAGAAAGATTTTTCTATTTTTTTTTACATTCTGAACAGAAACAATATTTTAGTGTTTCCTGTCTCCTGTGTCCCACAACACTCCTCTTTAGTCAGAAACCAGCTAAAGTGAAAGACAATAATGTTTAATACAATTCTTTATGTATCAGAGACTACACTGAAGCTGAGAGTAGAAATAAAACCAAACACATGGATAATTATTTTCAGTACCTGAGCTTAGTTCTACTTTGCAGTGTGATATGTTTTGCTCACAGAAAACACTTTCTACATGGATCAACCTTAAAAAAAAAACAAAAAAACAAAAAAATCCAACAATAAAAAATGCTGTAATGGATATAATTTTTTTTTGTAACCAGACATACAGGAAGTGATTACTTCTGTGCAGGACGTTAGGCCTGTTTAGGTTCCTGAAATCACTTTGGAAAGGAAAAATAATGTTAAACAGTTAAGGACATTTTAAACAAAATAATAAAACTTTAGCTTGAGCAATTTTAGTTGATTTTATTCAAATTAAAGTTTTCATTTTCGTTCCCTGTAGAGATTCTAATCCCTGATTCTAATCAAACAATAATAAACTTTATTAAGCTTCCTAACTGTTCACTGAGTCTGTGCTAGAGTGGGGTGTGATAAGCTAGCACTGGATCTGCATCTTTCACAACTCTGGGCTGTATTTCTGTGCTGGTTGGACACAGATGCTTGTTAGTTGACATAAGCAAGTTTATGCTAGAATGTTCCTTCTTGGTGGAAAGCAGAAGACTGTAAAGGCCTGACTGTCTGTGGGTAGCGTGGCCGAGTGGTCTAAGGTGCTGGATTTAGGCTCCAGTCTCTTTGGAGGTGTGGGTTCAAATCCCACTGCTGCCAGGGAAATGTTTCAAGGCATGGATTTAGTGTCCTGTCTCTGCTAAAGTGGGGTGTGATAACCTAGCAGTCTGGATCTTAACTTTGGTAGATATTTCTGTGCTGGTAAACTTACACGCTCACACTAGCTTGCATCCTGTTTCCGCTCTTTGGAGGCGTGGGTTAAATCCCACCGCTGTCAGAGAAACTTTTTTTTTTTAATCTCACCTAAATGTCTGCTCAGTCAGTGTATTTGCATTAACAATGGTAAAATTTTGTTGCACAGTATCTTACACAAAGCGCAATTGAGTTTTAAATGTAACTTTATGTAATATGTAAACACTTTATGTAAATACTCACCAAGATGGAAATTCTTTGACATTATTTTGTGTGCAGGATTTGAAACGATCTGTGTTGTTATGGAGGAATGCACAGTGCATTGGGGGTTCGGCCTTAATAGTCCTGCAGTAGGCAAAGTGCTGGGTGCATGGGATTGATGAATGTGCAGGGTGGAAATTCAGCTGAATTCCACCCTGCACAAATCTGGCTGTTTTAATCAAGATTATCCTGCAAGATTTTTTTCAATTACCTTAAGTTCCCTATTATAGGCTAACCTGCAATTTTGTAAAGCCTTAACAAAACAAAGGCTCACACTCGCGTCCCGTTGCTAATGCTCACAGCATTGTGTCCCATTGCCGAAATAGCTCAGCTGGGAGAGCGTTAGACTGAAGATCTAAAGGTCCCTGGTTCGATCCCGGGTTTCGGCAATTGGTTTGCTTCTAGAGAGGTGGCGTATGTTTGTATCATTGGCTAGGGAGTGCCGATGAACTTTGCAAATCCCTTGTGGCTTTGGATCTTGGTGTTCTTGACAAGACCATTTTTAAGCCTGTTTGGTAAAGGAATTGTGCCAGAAAGCTACATTTAAAGCGCATTAAGCGCATTTGCTTTAGGAACAGTCTTTGTACACAGGCCCCTCCTGAGCCTGTGTTTACATGCAGGCACTGTGGCACAGTGGTTTTTCTAACCGATATAGCGGTTACAGGTACACCTCACAAAAGGGAGAAGCTCTTCAAAGTTTTCTTCCAGAAAGCCACACTGTTGGAACAGCTGTTGTGTACCGTTTGAAACCAAAGTCAACACTTCACCCAACACCAGCACCTGCCCTTATTAATGCTTTGGTGGCTGAATGGTTCAAGCTAATGCCAAAATGCATAAAGAAGCTAAAGGTCACATCCAAAGTAAAACACAAGAAACACATCACAAATAAATGAGCACTATGCTGCAGACGTTGCCTCCACTGGTGGCTAATATACACTAGAGGTGATGATGTACATAAACCTGCAGATGGCAGTAAATGACATGAAAAGAGCCTAGAAGTGAACTTGACTGGACCTGGACACAACAGAAACATGTGAAGCGTAACAGTAGCCATAAACATTAAACCTGAACAAAGCTTCAGCACAGATACCTGGTGTGTGGAGTGCAGTCAGACTGAAACACTGGAATTACTACAGAAATTTTAAATAGCATGGAGCTATAAATGGACCTCCTTGAACCGCCACCTTATTGTGGTGGAGGGGTTTGCGTGACTGAATGATCCTAGGAGCTGTGTTGTCTGGGGCTTTTTGCCCCTAGTAGGGTCTCCCAAGGCAAACAGGTCCTGGGTGACGGGCCAGACAAAGAGCGGTTCAAAACCCCTTTATGAAGAGAAATAAAGCAAGGTCCGTGACGTCGCCCGGTATGGCGCAACCGGGGCCCCACGCTGGAGCATGTACATCTGTGTGTGCAGAGCATTGCATCGCCACACTAAAAGACAAAATGCTTCAAATTATTAAAATACTAATTGCATTTAGTAAATAACAAAAGTTTAGGAAAACTTAGTAAATCTTCTTATGAGACAATTGCATATTGTTTTGAAAATAAGAATTCAACAGCATCCTGTAACTATAATAAATGATTTATGCAAAAGATCTACTTATAAAACATGATATTTTCACATAATTTAGTGTTTAAATTAAGTTTATGTGGAATAAAATTACACTGGTGGTGATGGAAGCTGTCCAGAGAAGAGGATCCTCTGCCACACCTCAGAACATCCAAGACCTTGTCGCCCTTCTGTAACCCAGTGTTCAGTTTTGTGTAAAGCTGTACACCAGGTGGATCTTGTATGCATGGCAAGTGCTTTTGCTGTACCTCCCAGACATGTGCCATGCCCTCTGTATTTATGAGACGCAAGCCTGTGGTGTCTGTCAGTTCCCACATTGAGTCCAACAATCCTTGGATCATTGACCACGTTTCTTCAACCCCACAAGTCCTCCGGCTGCAGTGTTTGGCCAGCTCACTGGAGGTGATGCTTGACAGAATTTGGGCTTCAGATGGAATATGGCCACCACATTTTTTTAAAAGCTCTGCCTTCTTTGCCTCTTTAAGCTGATGGATGTCATCCTTCTCCCACTCAAAAATGCAGCTGGACAACTCGGAGCACCATGTGCCAAACAGTGGATGGTGCTCTGTTGTAAGACCTAAAGTGAAACGCCTCATGAAGTGAAAAATATCAAGTCTTACTTTGCGAAACCAGATGAGAACTGGGCTTACGCCTGTACCAATGAGAAACAATGAGTGAATTTATGAAAGTAAGCAATTAATTTATCACAATTTTCAAAAAGATTGTCACAGACCTGTTTCATTGCAGCAATCTCTGTCAACATAAATCACTTCTGGCTCTGGCTCCCCAGCATCCATGAAGCGCTTGACTATACCTTGACACAGTTCATCTAGGCCAGTTCCCTCACCAGTGGTCAGGTCACAGTTCAAGACTTGGCCAAACTTGTTTCCAATATTGGTCATCCATGTAGCTGTGTCTGCAATGCCACCAGCAAGTTTTTTGGTAACCTATATGAGCACAAATAACACAAACAACCATCAAGTATAAATAATATTTGTAATGTATACATACACACAAGCAGATGTGTATATATATATATATATATATATATATATATATATATATATATATATATATATATATATATATATATATATATATCGTCACTGTCGGGCGGAATCCTCGTATCTCCAAAACCATTATTTTTCAGGGAATTCAAAAAACGCCGTATTTTTTTGAGTTATTAAACATTGTATCATTAAAGTTGTTATTATACCTTATATTGCTATCATATACTGTTGTGTACCAACATTAACACAACATTTTCCCAAAGTCACGTTTTATCGGAGATACAAGCTTTATGACTTGGGAGCAGGGAGATACAAGATTATGCTGTCATTGATAAGAACGGTACGGACACAGACGTCGCTGCTGCCAGCAGTGTTCAATAAAGTCTGCGGTCACGTTGAGCCTTTTGACAAGAGACAAGGCTTCAATAGTTAACCAAAGCTAATGACTGTAGTTACATACATCTTCCTAAACTCTATTTTAAAGGTTTAAGAGCTATACGTGATGCAATACAAAACACGATAAGCTGATTAGGCTGTCTAATAGGTGGAAATTAGTCTAATCTGCTCGCAAACTTACCTTCGTGGCTCACGGGTTTCTTTCTGCACAGAAGCATTACAACTATCGATTTTTAACAAAACAGACCTACTCAAATGTATCTAACCTAACTATTTTCACTTGTTAGTGTCCAAAAAACAGTGTTTTACATGCACAGTGCCAAGAGAGGCATTGTCTATAAGTAGGCTGACTTAAAGTCAGTAAAATAATAATAAAAACAATAATTTAATAGTGGTATCCAAAACATTCAATTTAATTCAAATATTATATTATAAAAAAAACATTTTAAAACGTCAATGAACATGTAAAATAAGCAGTAATAAATAGATATTTAAAATACATCAATAACACAGATAAACATAGATAAAATCATAGTTAAAGGAATAGTTCACCCAAAAAATACAATTAATAAAGGTCAAATTATCGTTTCACTACGTTATACGGCATGTTTACCTATAATAACGAGGCAAAAAGCCAGCCAGCTTGTTAAAGTGATGAGCATGACGGCAAAGGCAGCTACTTGTTGAACATAACGGTTTGCCTTGACATTGTAAGATACAATCCTATCTTATCTACAGATTTTTTTTTCTTTGAGCCCCACGAAAATCACTTTAGATATCACTTTAAGACGTGTTGATTCGTTGCGACTCTTAATCTTGAGGAGAAATATGCCGCGATTCTTTGTTGAATCAAGCTTCAGGATTCTACCATATGTAGAGGTAATGACACCCTTCAGCTCATCCAGATGACCAACAGTCTGACAGGTATTCTACAGTTCGCCTTGCCCACTCCTCACTGTGAATTCCTTGTAGGGACGCTGCAAGTAACTTGAGCTGTTTCCGGCAGACCTTGACTTCAACAAAGTCACACACTTCCTATCAAGGGCAAGCTGAGTGGTGAGGACAGCCGGGAATTTGTTTCTGTGGGAAGGATCTAGTTGTTTAAGCACCTCCATACTCCAAGGGCATATAGGAATCCTACACTTGCTACAGCGAGGGTAGTCTGCTCCAATGAGATAATACCTGGAGTCAATATCGATGACTTCCCTCACTTTTGTGTAAATTCCAGAATGGTGCATTTTCATATTGCACTCATCACATTTTAGAGGGATGCCCCACATCCACATTGCTGCCCACAGAAACATTCGCTGTCTGAAATAGCTACCTGGATCAGGAGGTGAAGTTGTAGGCTTGCAAGGGCTTGGTGAATAAAACCAGTTCTGTGAAAATTGCTGCTTTAGCTGTCCTGTGCTGTCATAAAGACACTGTGCTATGCACTACTGATCTGCTGGTTTAATAACTCTACAGAATTGCTTGCGGAGAAAACACCCAATTCACTTCTGGAGGCTTCAGGTTGATGTCTGTTGTGCATGATGTGTGAGGAGCACTTTGTAAAGTTTCTGGTCACGCTTGGGTGAAACTGGACTTTTTGGATGCCAGCAGCAACCAATACATGTTCTTGAGCAGCTACAGGATGATTTTCAAATGGCTCTCTGAGTGAAGCTGTAGGTGGTACCACAGTTGCCCTGCCTTATTCTGCAACACTGGTGAAAAGGTGGTCATTTTCAATGTGCTGAAGCAGTCCAAATGCACCCCAGACTTTTTTGTCACACTGGTCACAACTCTCTTTGGTATGGTAGTCTAAGAGATGGCCAGAGAAATGCTCCGCCTCAATACTTTTGCTGCACAAAGCACAACTGACTGTAATATGTGCATGAGTGTTGGTTTGAGATGCTGGCTGAGCTGTTGTGCTGGTTTGAGATGCTGGGCGAGCTGTTGTGCTGGTATGAGGGGCTGGGCGAGCTGTTGTGCTGGCATGAGGGGCTGGGCGAGCTGTTGTGCTGGTATGAGGGGCTGGGCGAACTGTTGCGCTGGTATGAGGGGCTGGGCGAGCTGTTGTGCTGGTATGAGGGGCTGATGCTGGGAGAGCTGTTGTGCTGTTATGAGAGGCATTAATTGTTCAGGGTGCCTTCTTAAGAAGCTGAAGCTTTACCTGTTAGGCCTTCAGCTTTGATTTACAAAGTCAATTTCAATGTTTTTTCATCTGGCTCACACATGTGACAGACCAGATTGTGAAGGTGATAATGAGCAGCAGTGAACAGAAGTGCTTGGCAGTTCCTAAAGAACACCTTATAAGCTGACCCAGATGGGACTCGAACCCATAATCCTCAGCGCTGAAGGCTGATGCCTTATCCATTAGGCCACCGGGCCTGCAGACAAAGGTTTCAGGAAAAACTTTTTTTTAAACCATATATCATTTTATACTGCTATCGCATGAGTTTATTATCCGCATTCACTCCAATCCTTCACCATTGTCTAGATAGATCTGAAAAGCTCTGGAAAGCAACAATTGAGCCTTCTTCAAATAAGATGTTCAAAGAAACACATCCCCAAAACATTCTGTTTAATGCAAGAATAAAAGTAAGCTTGGCAAAATCCAAATCTTGCTGATACCACTACATTTTGTGAGAGCATGACTTGGAATAGAATCAGCTTGTAACATATGACAGAAAGTTCCATTTAAAGGCTCAAATTGACTCTGCGGGTACAGCACTTATGAAGACTTTTATGGCACAGTCTGAAAGGCAGCAAAGCACAAACCTGCACCACCCGCGAATCGGAATAAACGGCAGGCAGGAATTAATGGCTGCTTTGGAAAAAAATAACCTTACCTATACCACTACCTCTTTAGAGCTTGACATGGAATACCACCAGCTTGTAACATTTGACAGAAAGTTCTATTAGGAAGCTCAAAAAAGTGTAAATCTTGCTGATACCACTACATATTGAAGAGTATGACTTGGAATAGAATCAGCTTGTAACATCTGACTGAAAGTTCTATTAAGAAGCTCAAATTGACTCAGGACTTACAGCACTTAGGAAGCCTTTTTCAGCACAGCTTGAAAGGAAGCAGAAGACAAACCTGCACCAGCCAGGAATCAAACCCGGTTCACAAGAATGGGAATCTTGTATGATACCACTACACCACTGGTGCACTGTGCGCCAGGCTCTTTTGCTAGTTTTACAACAACATTTGTTGTTCAGGACCTGCAGGTTTCTTGAACTTCAGGGTGCCTTCTTAAGAGCTAACTAGAAGTGCACCCAGATGCTACTCCAACCCACAATCATCATGTGAAGCTGAAGCTTTACCTGTTAGGCCTTCAGCTTTGATTTTTTGATTTGTTGATTTTTTGACAAAACAGTCAATTGGCCGAAACATAGTCTTAGTCACACACAATCGGTTGTAAATGAAAAAAAAAAAACAACAACAACAATATTTCACTACTGATTAAGATTGTGACAAATTTTTGTCCTTGTACAAAAATGCTAATGCAGAGGGATTTGTGATTTCATAGGAGATGGTGTATAAGTGTAAGTATATAAATATTACAGATTGTAACTGTAATTACACCTTCATATTATTTTATTATAACTGAATTTTTATTTGAGAATTGACAAACGTTGTATGTTTGTGAAAACATAAATAAAAAAGTTAGTATGTGATTCTCATTTTCTGAATTAATATTTAGAATATTTTTGTTGATGCTGTTATTGAATATGATTGTAGAGACTACTGATCATTCATTATACAAACAATGCATCTGTTTATCCACAGACTGTTTATAACTCAATGTCAATTGTGATGACATACAGTCACATCTATCAGCTGCATGAAGACTGCAGAGAACTGCTGTACAGAACCAAGATGGCATTATTAACAATAAACAACACTAAAGTCTCTTCTTGGTGAGTTGGGTTTCTGTTCACCACATTTACTTCAATAATAAAAATAAATAAATATGTAATATATATGTATTGAGCACTTTATTGTAAATATAGCTGTATTATAAAGACACACACACATATACCGGGACACTTTTCTGCAAGGAGTGGAGCTTCCCCAGCAGATCAGTGTGGCAAAGCATTTACTGCCAAACCCAAGAGGGCTTCCGACAGCACACGTGGAACATGTACATGCTGTTATCGAGTTCCAGGAGTTCAAGGGTGAGTTAGTAATTCACCACCACAAACATGCTAGATCTGAGACTATGGTATCACATGCAGATGTAGCTGCACCTGGCACGAGCCTGCTTGTTTTATTATTGCTATCAACCCTTTTCTTTCAACCCATTGTTGCAGGTCAACCCCATGATCCTGGTGGCCTACTGGATTATGTTTTGGCCTCTTGCATCAAAGACAATGGGTTTTGTCCAAAGACTTTTCAGTTTAGCTCTTAGATGACTCCAGCAGAAACCCAGAATACCAAAAACTCAAAACAGCAGTGCCCCAGTGGCCTAATGGATAAGGCACTGGCCTCCTAAGCCAGGGATTGTGGGTTCGAGTCCCATCTGGGGTGTGCTGAAGCAGAGTGGCGCAGCGGAAGCGTGCTGGGCCCATAACCCAGAGGTCGATGGATCGAAACCATCCTCTGCTAAGAGCAGCCTATGTTCTAACTAAATGCAGGTTGTCCAAAATCAAAAAAGAAAGTTTTAATCCAAACTTAAATACTGGACCTGAAAAGCGGGCTGAGCGGTCCAAGGTGCTGGATTAAGGCTCCAGCCTCTTTGGGGGCTCGAATCCAACCGTTGCCAGGAAACCTTTTCAAGGCACAGATAAAGCATTCTAACTGTTCAATGAGTCTGTGCTAGAGTGGGGTGTAATAAGTTAGCACCGTGTCTGCAAATTTGGGCTGTATTTCCATGCTGGTTGAACACAGATGCTTGTTAGTTCACATGAGCAAGATCATGACTTTCTTCCATCAACACATTTGGGAGAGCATAAAGGCTTCCAATTTTTTGGGTAGCATGGCCGAGTGGTCTAAGGTGCTGGATTTAGGTTTCAGTCTCTTTGAAGGTGTTGGTTCAAATCCCACTGCTGCCATAGACACTGCATATTCCTTCTAGACAGTTCACCACTATACCACCTACGCCTTGACGTCAGTGAGCCCAACTTTGGTGACTGAAAGTTGATGTTTTTTTAGTAACTCTTATTTATTTTGTTACTTAGATGTTTCCCAGGCCTCAGCAAAGGGTAGGCAGGCTTTGCTGTGGTTTCTGTAGTGTAGTGGTTATCATGTTCTCCTTACACGTGAAAGGTCCCCAGTTTGAGCCTGGGCAGGGACAAGGACAAGCAGAAACATGCTGATGCTTTTGAGCTTTGCATCAGTAAGCAGACTGTTGTTTCAGCTCGCGTGACACAGTCAGACATTGAGACTGTGAACGTGACAGATGCAGTGTCTCCACAACAAGGTGCCTCCCTTAAAACTTGCTATACTGCATGAACGAGTGTTTGTTGCAGCTGAAACAACGTACAGAATTTTTTTGGAAAAAAAAAACAACCACCCATAACGCAAGTGGAAATCAGAAAGAGCTCTTACATCAATTCAATTGTATTAACTATTTTATTCTATCTATAATTTCAGAAGCATCGGTTGCATGTGTGTGTGTGTGTGTGTGTGTGTGTGTGTGTGTGTGTGTGTGTAAAGATGTACAAAAGCCTGGAGAAGTTTACAAACCCCTAAGATTAGCAATAGGACAAAAAAACAAAGTGAGAGGAATAGAAATACAGGAAAGTAAAGCAGAAGGTAATGTTTTTCAATATGCGGATGATACAACGGTAATTGTAGAAGGGAAAGAAAGTGTCAAACATGTTATGGAGATTATAAAGGAATACTGTAAAGGCTCGGGAAGTAAATTAAATGAGGACAAAACAGTATACATGAGGTTTGGGAAGGCATTGATTTTAAGGGACTCTTAACTTAACTTTAACTTTAAAGAAGTAGATGAAATGAAAATTCTAGGGATTTTGATTGGTAAAAACAAGAAGAAAGTAAAGGATGAAATGTGGGAGGAGCTTTTAACAAGAATAGAATGGAGACTAAACTTTTGGAAACAAAGAGCACTGAACTTGAATGGAAAGTTTTAGTTTTTAATGTTTTAATGGTGTCTAAGCTTTGGTAGGTTCTATATGTATATGATATGCCTGTTTGGACAGAAAAGAGGCTGAGAAAATGCTTTTGTGACTTTTTATGGGAGGGTAAACCAGCAAGAATAGCTTACAACATGATCTTAGGGGTGGCGGAGAAGGGAGGCTTAGGTTTAATGGACGTAGAACAGAGCAAAATGAGTCTAAGAGTGAAAGTAGTCAAGAAATATCTACAAGAAGAAAACCAATTTGAATGGAAAAAACACTGAAATATTTTATAAACAAATGTGGCAATTTTAATTTGGACAAGGGAATTTTATGGATGAAAACAAAAAATTGGATGACGGAAGGATTACCGGAATTTTATAGAGAAATGTTAAATGCCTGGGGAAAGCTGTTAAAGATTATTGAGCACATTCCACAAGGGAGAGAAAGCATTTTAAATCAACCTCTGTTCTTAAACAAAAACATTTTAAAACAAGGGAAAGTAATATTTTTTAAGAAGTGGATGGTAGCAGGGATAACAAGAGTACAGGACGTTTTATATGAATTTAAAAAGGAGTTTCTACCAGAACAGTTTTTATTGATGCAATGGAAGAGGCAAAAGAGGAATATGATCAGAAAGAACTGAGGGACGAATATAAATTCTAGGCTGAGGGACTGATGTCAGAATTGACATGACTACACCTCAGTAGGTGGAGCTAGATGTGGTGAGATACAGTTTAGACAGTTTTACAGAGATACTGACATTTATATCTGCTGCAAGAGACACACAGAACAATCATGTTATTCTTCTTTGTATTGATAGTTGTCAAAAATATTGGTAAGTCATTTATATTATACATAACCTTTAGGTGGATTTGTACTGCTACCTAAACATGATTCATTTAGCAAAAACATTTATATATATATGAATATCCGTAAGCAAAGAAAGAAAGTTTATGTTGTTGCATTAACTTTACAGCAGGTGCTGTTGACAGCAGAATTACACCAGACCAAACCATCATATCTTCAAGTGAAGGCAGCAACATCACACTGACCTGCACATATGATCAATCAGCTAATTATCTCCACTGGTATCGACAAAAACCTCAATCAGAACCAGAGTTTCTGCTGCAGATTTTTAAATCCACAGACACTAGAACTAAACATGAGCTTGACCCACGACTATCCACCAAACTTCGTAAAAATGAGAATAAAGTAGATCTGGAGATCTTTCCTGCTGCAGTATCAGACTCTGCACTGTACTACTGTGCCATGGAGCCCACAGTGACACAAAACTCTAACAGACTGTACAAAAAGTCAAGCTTGATATTTGTTTCTCAGCAGGTGGAGCTGTTTATCTGTTTCATACAAACAGAGTCATTTACTAGTTCCTGTATTTTGATCATATATTATCCAAATTGATAAACCTTACTGTCTAAACAATTCATGAAAAACAAACTGTTTGTATTAAATGATTATTTACTTGATTCCTGGTTAAGGTTCATGCTGTTAATTCCCCTGATGTAACAAAGATGTAACACAGTAACACAATGTGTAGACAGTTAAATGTGCACACAGTTTACTGATGACATTCGACATGTTTCACCATGACACATTGTGTGTATAAAACACTGTCAGATGTTAGCACTGGACTTTCCCTGGTTCTGGAAAAAAAAAAATTAACTTTAAGGTCAGAATTAATGTATATATGAATAAGTGTATGAGGTGCATGTTTACTCCTTTACAACGATTTTAGTAGCATCAGTAGGTAACATAACTCTGAAAACAGTCCTAATATCAGCATTTCTATATGGGAAGGTAACTATATAGGACATAGTAATAAGCTCAGAAAGCAATTATGTGTTCGGTTTTTGGTGAATTATCACAAGTACTCAGCTATATAGCATCTAGTAGCAAAGTTCTTCATCCACATAGTCATCATCTATGTTTACAGTCTTTTGTTACAGTGTTCTTTCTCAGAGGTCTGTTTGTGTTGTGTATTAGTTCAGATCAGAATACAGACAAAATTCGATGGAGCAAGCTAACAGATAACATGATAGCAAGCTCAGTAAAACCTCAAGGTAGAGAATCATCTTTCAGGAAATGGTGGGATAAAAGCAGACCCAAACACAGTGATAACAAGTTTAAAAAAACAAAACAATTTATTAACAAAAGAACCAGACAGGGAACAAATTCAGGAGCACAAGAACCAACAAAACATGATACCTAAACTGACACACAAAAGACGAGGATAAATAGACATAATAATGAGTCCATTACGAACAGGTGAGTATTGACGAGACATGTGACACAAAACACACTGCCCCCTAATGTTACGGCAGAGAATGTCCAAGCAAAAGTCCTGACACCTTCAGTCTCAACAGTATAAGTGAGGTAACAGGTAGCTAGATAAATGAGGGTGTAATGTTCACATGTCTGAAACACACCTACGTGTAAAACGAGTAAATGTATTAAGAGGAGATTAATTAGAGTAAACTCTTCTGATCAACAGTTTTTTTGTTTATTGTGTCTGATGATTTAATGTGTTCATGTGGAAATTTCCATGTCTTCGGTTACTTATTTATAGGCCATACAGGATAAGCGGAAATTGGATTTGATGTAGTCGTGTCACAGTAAATATTGGTATAGGATACTTTGGTCTAGACACTTTCAGAGAATACACACACCACCTCTGAGTGTAGAAGCTAAAATGTATATAGATAGATGAATAGATTTTTCTTTTTAGTCAAATATTTAAACATTTAGAGAGAAATATTAAAAAATATGAACAGACAAAATTATTCTAAAAAAATGCTAAATATAATCTCAGCACTTTTTTACTAGAAACAGAAGAAAACAGTACTATGTCCCAATAAAAAGCACACAGCATTAGGACTCTGAGTATCCAGTACCTACAGCCTACAGACATTTATTTTCCACCTGTTAAAAATTCAGATTCATCTGAATCTATAACATAACATGTCAGTGACAGAACTTATGACTTGGCATTAAAATCAAACATTATCAGACTAATGGACACTAATATCTCTGTAATGTAACAGAGGTGATGGAGAGATGAGACAGATGCAAAAAAAGGTGTTTAATTTAAAGAGCAGACAGACAAGTTACACTACAACAGTGTCACTTCCTGGGTGTGACCTTCTAGAGACGTGTAAAGTTCAGCACATACAGCACTATTATACAGAATCATCACAGAGCTGTGTTCAGAAATGGCTCAACTATACAACTTACTGTACATAGTGAGATACACACCACTGATTCTCTCTCTAGTTACAGGTCATTAAATTACAACAGTTAATAGATTTAACATATTTTAAGTAATTTTTAGTAGATGTTTTAGGGATGCTTACAGAAATTGCTTAAATATTTATTTTTGTTTATATTTATTTATATATTTTTGTTTACAACAGGCAGTGCCGCAGATAAAATTGGGCCGACAGAAAACAACGCTAAAACTGAGGTTAAAGAAACAGACTCTGTTACTCTGAGATGTTCATATGAGTCAAGCAGCAGTTACGTTTGGCTTCACTGGTACAAACAATATCCTAACAGCACACCACAGTTTTTATTGTTTAAAGGTGCAAGGTCAGCAAGTTTAGAGTATAATCCCACTGGCACTCGATTAGAGTCAAGAACATCCTCAGACTCGACTGAACTTACTATCAAAGATCTACAGATCTCAGATTCTGCACTCTATCATTGTGCTCTTCAAGTAGGATCACAGTGATACAGAGTCACTGAAAGGCTTTACAAAAACATAAAGTGTGTAAAAACCACAGAAAATGTAAGAGACTTCCTTTACCAACTGATCAGTTAACCACAGACACAAAGAACAATTCAGGTAAAAAAATGCAACTTAAATAAAGAGAAAATGAAAGAAAATAAAAGAGAGATGAAGAGCTACACATTATTCACAGTAAATTGTTAATTTTTCACGCTAGAAAATATAATTTAATGACACTACTAGAGACATAAAGGTTAGCTGTCACTGATGGATAAAATGTGTAATACAATTAATGCATCTTTTCTGCTCAGTTTTCCCCAAAGATTCACTACATTCATTAAATAAGTAACTGAATGATTGATTGATTCATTCATATGAATATGTCTTTATATTAGATTTATTTGGCTTGTACAGATGCAATGAAGATGAAACATTTGAATAAGGAAAATTTTAGTGGATTTACCTTTTCCTTGTTTTATGATTTCTGGTTATTGCTTGTACACAACTTTGATGAATATACACAGAGAATCTAAAACATAATTATGTGATCAGGGATGGCTCTAGCCTTTTGAGCTGGATGTTTTTTCTGTATTTATGATTCCAACTTTATCAAAGCTTCCTGTAGCTGATTGTCTGAATGATCACATTATTTAGTTGAATAAGTGTGTAAATGAGTGTGTACATAGTGTCCTGCTTTGGACTCGTGTCCCATCTAGGATCTATTTCCTGCTTTATGCCCAGTGGAGTTAGGATATAATTCAGATCCACTACAACCCTGACCAGGATAAAGCAGTTACTGAAGATGAATAATGAATGAATGAACACTTTTGTCTGCAGCTGCAGGACAATAAGCAGCTGCTTATATTGTTTATAAGGTAAAGTAGGTTTAAACTTTATTATATAATCTGTAGGTCTCATAGCAGGTTTGGGGATTTTTTCTAGTGTAATGTAACAGCTGATAGAAAATATTTTTTAGTTTTCGAGAGTTAAAAGCAGACTAAATAAAATGAGATGAAGCATAATAGTGATGATGATGATGAATAAATATGAGTGGGTGAAGCTAAATGTGGAGACATACAAGTTTCTAAAGTATCTAAGCATTCATTCAGACCAGCAATGAGGTAATGAGGAAATCTCCAGAAATAAGGAAAGATTTTTAGGCTTTTCCGGATATAAGAATTAGACCTCACATGCTTTGTCACTTCTGTTGGGATGGCGTGTATGTCTCTGTAATTTACCACTGCAATGTGTGTGATTTAAAGTGCTGTTGCTTCATTTTATATGATGTGTGTACTTTAATATGTTTGTGTTACAGTTTTACACAGGAAACCTTCTGTCCACATAGCATTATCTCTACAGATGGTATAACCACTACAGACCAATTCCTGGTATTTATACACAAGTGACTAGAACTGACATTTATTAGAGCATCATTTGTTTTCTGCTCTTTTGCACAGTGTTCAGTGTGAGAAAGTTCAGTTCAAGTCACGTTTAAAACTGAACACTGTTACAAACACAAAGACCACAGATTATTAGGTATGATATTGTCATGTAATGAACTGCAAGCAGAGACTCTGGCAAAAGTGTGGAAAAGAAAAAAGACAAAATCATCTCTTAAAAGTCTTGAATTTCTTAACATTTAAATATATCCTATTATTTATGTATAAATACTGTATTTAACAGTGATTAAATAGCACATCTAATGCAATGGGATGTGAGTTAACACTGGTATTGTTCTGTGTTTTATTGGTGACTCAGTTCACTGTCACTGATACTGTGAAGTGATGATCTGTACAAAGTTACACTACAACAGTGTCACTTCCTGGGTGTGGCCTTCTAGAGACGTGTAAAGTTCAGCACATACAGCACTATTATACAGAATCATCACAGAGCTGTGTTCAGAAATGGCTCAACTATACAACTTATTGTACATAGTGAGATACACACCACTGATTCTCACTCTAGTTACAGGTCATTCATTGTATTATATATTTATGTTTGTTTTTAAAGCATATAGTCATTTCCTAATTTACCAGGTAAATATTTGCTTTTGAAAAATTCTTTGCAGATTTATTTCTTTATATTCTTTTTCACTCCAGGCAGTTTTGCAGATAAAATTGGACCAAAAGATGAAGATGCCAACATTTTGGGGACAGAAACAGACAATGTTACTCTGAAATGTTCATATGAGACAAGCAGTGAAAATGTTCGGCTTTACTGGTACAAACAATATCCTAACAGCGCACCACAGTTTTTACTGTATAAAGGTGCAAGGTCATATAGTGGTTATGATAGCACTCCTGATGATCATCGATTAGAGTCAAAAACAAGCAGAGACTCTACTGAACTTACTATCAGAGGTCTAAAGCTCTCAGATTCTGCTCTCTATCATTGTGCTCTATGGGTTGATGCACAGTGATACAGAGTCAGTGAAAGGCTTTACAAAAACTTATAAAACCACATCAAAGATCCTCCCTTTACCAACCTGTTATCAGTTAACCACAGACACAAACGATAATTGTGGTAATATTGTGGTATAAATGAAAACAAGAAGAAAACAAGCAAACACTCCACAGTGTGTTACAGGTGCACAGGACATGAAATTAAGTTTATTGAACTGTATTGTTTCTTGACAGTTTTGTCCATGATACACTAGTTATGTTATGCATGTATATACAGCTGCATGTTGTACATGATATTCTTGTGTGTGTTATACATGTATGCAGGGGCGGTTCTAGGCCTTTTTTAGGGTGGCTTCAGCCCCCCTGTCTGTGATCTCAGCCACCCTAAAACTAAAAGTATAATTTTTACTTTAATAAATAAACAATAAAAATGACGTTAAAATGCAGGACATGTCGATGGGAAAGAAAATTATTTATCAGTTTGATCCAAGAGCGATTTTTTTTACTTTGCTTTTACCCACGTGCGTTATAGTCTTTAAAAAAGTGTGTCATCAGCTGTCTGCTTTATTTGAACAAAGGGCAGCGTGCATGCGCAGTCAGAGCTGTAGGCATTTATCTATAACGTTAATCGGCCGAAAGCCGCAAAGACGGCAACCAAAAGCAGTGAAATTTCACTATTCTTATTACCAGAGTTGATAGCACAAACAAAATATTAATGCAAACAATCTATTCAATACGAAATAAAAATAACATTTATTAATTTGTTTTTTGTCTTGTGAATATTTTTTATTAATGACTGCATTAATTGGACACACTGTTTGTAGAGAATACACACATACATGAACTGATTTGATTCAAGACTGGCATCATTACATCATGCATAAAATGTTGGTGTCCACTTTTGCCATTTAATAATA
The DNA here is from genome assembly GCF_030014155.1 of Tachysurus vachellii. Lineage (NCBI taxonomy): Eukaryota > Metazoa > Chordata > Actinopteri > Siluriformes > Bagridae > Tachysurus > Tachysurus vachellii. The sequence continues at coordinate 5,992,690 of NC_083466.1, forward strand.
CCATAACTTTTGGCTTACTATGTAGTCATATAATATATAATATAAAACTCTTCTTGTTTTAAATTCTCACTGAGGGCAAAACCCCTAAAGATGAAATCCTAGAACCGCCCCTGCATGTATGTACAGCTGCATGTTACTTTGTAGGATGTGAACTAGAGCAATGTCCTTTTACAAACCTCTCAGAACAGATGTGAGTTTGATTGTACAGATACAATTGTACAGATTATACAGAAAATAAATAAAGAAACTCCTCTAGAGAGTAGAAAGTTCAGTAGAAAGTTTGTTGTCACTTTAACTGCATGTACATTTGATTGCTAAATGTCAATGTTTCTGTTACTGAATCTATTCTAAAACATGACTGTGAGATTACGGATGTCTCTGACGTTTGAGTTAACTCTATTCTGTTCCCACTAGAACTGTGACATTCAGGATTTCCTCAACACATTTTTATCTGCCAGCATTTGTTAGGTTGCAGCTGCAGGGCACTAAGCACTTGTTTATGATGTTTAGAAGGTAAAGTGGGTTTTAATGTGATTATATAATACATTGTAGTTTTAGTAATGTCACAGACACACTGATAGAAATGAGTATCTATAAGTAAAAATCTATAGCTAGTGATCCTCAGTGAAGTCTGTGCTCTTCTGCTGGCATTGGATATTATTTGTTTTTATTTTGTATTAATATCCAATATGATGTTGATAATCTTTTTTATTTTTTGTTTCCACTGTTCTTAAGCATAAGTTGTAAACTGCTAAATGTGTCTGAACACTACAGTTCCTGAGATCATAAAAACTCTGCCGTCGCACAAGTCTGCTTTAAAGCACAGCTTGTATCATATCTTCAAGTGTGCTGATGACAATACAGTGTTGAGCTTTATTAGCACAATAGTGAGTGTCCATACAGAGAGATGGTGGAGAAGTGTGAAGACTAGTGTAGAAGCAACAATCCAGACACAAAACTAGAGCGATGACTGTTGTTTTCAGGAGGACAGTGATCAACCTGTGCTGCTCTTCTGAGACAGGATTGAAGTCTGAGACAATGCACAATGGATAATGTGTTTGACTACATATCAGAAGATTCTACTCCTGGCTGGCTTGGTCTGTTTTTACATCATCTCCAACCTTCCAGCTGAATAACTTCAGAACAGTCAGAGATCCCCTGTTTAGCCCAGGTGAAGAGATCAGATCATGTGTGTGATCATGAGAGTGGGTATGTAAGTGTGCATGTTGCAGAAGGTTAAAGTTTTCCAGTATTGACAGACGTTTGGTGGTTTTAGCAGAAACAATCCTATGATCAAGGACGTAGTTTGCCCAAAGTGAGGCTCAGACATTGCACTGGGGCAATTTCTCAAATGCTGGTATCCAGACTGCATAATTTCTGATAGTGCTGGACTATGATCTTTATTTTGTTTGGGGCAGTGGTGGCTCAAGTGGTTAAGGTTCTGGGTTGTTGGTCAAAAATGTCAGAGTTCAAGCTGCCACTGTTGGGCAATTGAGCAACGTCCTCAACTCTCCCTGCTCCAGGGAAGCCATATCATAGCTCCCTGTGCTCTGACCCCAACCTCCTCAGTTGGGATATATTAAGAAAAGAATTCAACTGTGCTGTAATGTGCACATGGTGATAATAAAGGCATCTTTGCTCTAAATTCATTTTAAGTAGGTCACTAAAGTTGTAGATAGATTAGAATTATAAGGAGTGGTGTTGGACCAACCACCTTAAATGTAAATGAGGTTATATCATGGAAGGCAGCACTGAATATTTAGTTTGTTGCAGTGAATATCAGCAAGTCCACAACCCCTGACTTGAAGAGGTAAAAACAGACAGAGAACATATTACAGTATTACAGAGAGAAAAATATTTTACAAATATATATATAAATTTACAAAACATGTTATTCTTTTTGACAGCTCAGACCTTCTTCTTCATAATGTAGGACTGTATATGGGGCAAAATTTATTTGTGTTTTAAGTTATTTCTCTTTGCTGAACACAAGATGGTGAACTCAGTTATCTTATGGTGGACCAAGTACTAGAGCACCATATAAACCTGCTCACATTGACATTCTTTTTACAATAATCCCTCTGTGATATAAACTCTACCTGTTCTTCTATCATAAATACTGCACAAATATAATCTTAACTAGAGTTGCACAATATTCCAAGTTGAAAACTTACTGGGAATTTATGGTGATTAATTAGAAAATTGAGTAAATTTATATAAACTGTATCATAAAAACATTAATATAAACATTTTGTTTGAACATAAACTGACATGCATTCAATATAATACTGGCTGAGGTGAAATATATCCACACATGAGATGGTGTGTGTGGCATAGTTCTATAGAATAAGATTGGGAAGAAGCTTGTAAATGCAATGCAATGCACAGATATATAAATAATTAGATGAACAATTGGAATATTTTGGAATAAAAACAAAAAAATAGATTGTTAGACTGAAGATCTAATGGTCAGTTGTTCAATCCTTGATTTCAGTAATTGGTTTGTTTGGAGACAGGTGGAGTAAGTTCATATCCTCAAGCTAAATCGGCTACATCGGCTAGGGAGCGCCAAAAAACATTGCATAGCCATAGTGTCTTTTTATCTTGGTGTTCTTCACAAAGCCCATTTGGTAGAGGAAGCATGCCTGAGAGATATATTTAAAGACCCTATGTATTCATGGCATGTTTTGGAAACTTTTCTTCCTGATTAGGTGGCCGAGATGTTGAGGTGATGGACTACTAATCCATTTTTCTTTGCAGGCATGCATTCGGTGTGATGAGTTAGACCCTAAGCACATTAGCTTTAGGAAGCGTGCACAGTACAGTCTTTTTACACAAGCCCCTTGCATGCAGGTAGCTTGGCTGAGCAGTCCAAGGCACTGGATTAAGGCTCCAGCATGGGTTCAAATCCCACTGCTGCTAGAAAATCTTTTTAAGGCACCGAATAAAGCATTCAAGCTGTTCCCCCTTAGTCTGTGCTAGAGTGGGGTGTGATAAGGTTGAACACAGATGCTTGTTAGTTCACATGAGCAAGTTCATGCCAGAACCTTTTTTTTTTGTGGACAGCAGAAGACTTTCTTCCCCCCACACATTTGGGAGAGTATAAAGGCTTACTTCTACTCAAGTAGTGTGGCTGAGTGGTTTAAAGGGCTGGATTTAATCTCCAGTCTCTTTGGAGGCATGTGTTCAAATCCCACTGCTGCCATAGAAACTTTTTAAAACACTGCATAGTCTTTTTTAAACAGTTTTTTATTGTGTCACCTAAATGTCTGCTCAGTCAGTGTATTTGTATTTACAATGGTATAATTTTGTTGCACAGTAACTTACACAAACACAATTAAGTTTTAAATATAACTTCATGTAATATGTAAATACTCACCAAGGTGGACATTTTTTGACATTATTTTGTGTGCAAGATTCAAGAAATGATCTGTTATGTTATAGAGAAGGTTTTTCTCTGCAGTGAACACAAAATGGCACAGTCACTTATCTTATAGTGGGTCTGTCATGTGATGCTGTGGGGTGGAGCTCTTTAAAGCTTTATGGTGTTAACATATTAGATTACAGAAAGATCTGGAATATTTTCACTGAGCTAAGACCAGTCATCATGTTCACTGTTATATTCATGTATCTGTGGCTTTCACTAGGTGAGTTAACATTGACTTTTTGTTATTGCAGAAATATTAACTAGATTATATTAAATATTAGTCTGTGTGGTGATGCAGTGTGAAAATGCAGAGTGTGGGTCTGACTTAAGTATTTCCTGTTGATTATTTAAAGGATTAATACATTATGTTCTCTTCTCTATGACAGGTGACTCCATGGCAGATTCAATAGAGCCACTTTTCACTCAGAAAGTTGTAGATGAAGGTGATAATGTTACTCTTCCCTGCAGATATAAAACCAGCCGTATTTCAGGAAATTTGCAGTGGTACAGACAATATCCAAAATCCAAACCTGATTTCCTTTTTCATATTCTTCAAAGTGGAACCCTACTTTCTGACCCTCCACCAAGAATGTCAGCTAAAATTGATGATAAACAAGTGGATCTGATCATCTCCTCTGCTGCTGTATCAGACTCTGCTCTATACTACTGTGCTCTGGTGCCCACAGTGACAGGAAATCCAGCTGCACTGTACAAAAACTAACACACAGTTTTGTTATATTGTTTAAAAGATGCAAACATGTGCCCCCATTGTCCCCACTGTAGTTCTCTAGCTAATGTTCCTTAACAACTAACTCAAACCAATTATATAACCAATTAGAAACATACACAAACTTATTAGAAACCGAATCAAAGCCAACAAAAGTTTATGAAATGTTCTTAATTATACATAACCTTTATTTTGCAAGTCACAGTTTTGAATTGTAGAAGTGTTATATGTTTTAATGTCGTTCCTGCTACAGATTTCCGTTAGCCGTGGATAGTGTATTTTGTACTGAAAAATAACTCATTGGATTTATTCAGTTATGGACATTGGTTACACACAATGTTTGCTTCAGAAACAATTTACTGGTATATTTATATTCAATCAGCACAAGTACTTTGTGTACATACATTCATTCATTCATTCATCTTCTACCGCTTATCCGAACTACCTCGGGTCACGGGGAGCCGTCATTGGGCATCAAGGCAGGATACACCCTGGATGGAGAGCCAGCCCATCGCAGGGCACACACACACTCTCATTCACTCACGCAATCACACACTGCAGACAAATTTCCAGAGATGCCAATCAACCTACCATGCATGTCTTTGGACCGGGGGAGGACTTCTAGACTTCTAGGAAATATAAATGTAAGACGACATATATCATAATTGCAATGTATTGTTCATGCAAATGTATTCCATGCATTACGGTTGTTTCTCCGTGTGTGGAGAGAGCACTGATTGGAGCAGAGAGCAGTGTAATGGAGAGAGAGATCTGAAGCACTCGTCAGTAAAGACTCTGCAGTGAAATGGTTGTCAGTGTCGTTCCTCCTGACAGTAAACATAACAATAATATCAGTCAATATAATTCTATTATATATTGTACACAAATACAATGCGCTTGCCTGAGCTGTCTAGCATCTAGTGTAGTATAAAGCACAAAGAATGTAAAAAATTTACAGTAATATCAAATATATTATAAATATTAACATTTTCAGAGAACCTGACTTTCCTTTATGACTTTAGTTCCATAAGTAGGCACTATAACCAGCAAGTCCCACAATGCCTTGCAAAAACTGCTTGTTAACAAAATGCATGTGATTGGCAGCACATTTGGTTTTGTTTGAAATCCTTCATATATGTTTTTTCATATAGAATATTTAAAGTTTTTTGATTGAAATGATTTCTGTTGATTTAATAGACCCTTAATTCAGTATATCAGTCAGGCTTTACATTGCACATGATCTATTTCAGTGTCCACTGAAATACCTGATATTTTACCTTGCCAGAAGTACAGAAGATGGTTTTGTTTTGCATTGTATTGTTATATTGCATTGTATTGTAATATTGTTCCAGAATTATGTATTAGTGAGATGTTGGTAAAATGTTACTCAACAGTGAGCCGTTTATCAGCCTTCATTGTTTTGTTGTTTTGCTGTATCCCAGGCTCCATGGACTCAAACATGACCTGCTCCCAACAAGAAGTTGGCTCCTACACTCATTGTGGATCCTGTGAGAGCTGATAAATTATTTTAGTATATGTACTAATCAATAGGAATTGTCAGTGCAATTATTATAGCCTGTGTAGCTACAATAAGGTTTGGTAGGAATATAAACATAAAACCTTAAAGTGTGCTGTAACTTGTGTGCTGTAACAGAATTTTACCATTTATTGTCAAGGACTACTCATTTAGCCACCTCCTGTACACTGGCCAGGATCCAAACTGGCAATCAGCTGATGTCCAGATCCCAGGAAGAGTCACATGAACCTGTACACTGTATTCGATGCAGAAGATGAAATGCAGGTCAGGTTATACAGAAAGTATTATTCTAAAGTTAAGTCAGATTAGATGATCCCCCATCATTAATACCCCCTTTGCTAATAGTGTGTGTGTGTGTCTGTGTGTGTGTTTCAGGCTGCTGCTTTCTTCACTCTGCCCACCGATGACTTATTGTGAAGACAATTATCAAAGCCATCTCTTGTTTTTTTCTTAATCAATTCTTTAATAAAAAAAAGACATGAATATTAAATGCAATGTGATATTTGTCTGAATTTAACATTTGTACATCAGTCTAGTCATAACTATTGATATTTAAGAATAACTTTTTAAGAAAATCATTGTATGTATTGATAATGTTTTTAGATTTAAATATAAAGTTAGTGGTACTTTGACAAGTAATATTTTAAGGGAAATTTGATTTGGTATTAAATTCTAACCATATCTTAAAGGTGTATGTATGAAACAATGCACAGAAATGTGAACCCTGATGCATGAAATATACTAAAATGATTTATTCAACAAAGTAATTTATTTTTTGTAGCTTCTATCCACTCATGTGGTGAAGTATTGGTAATACGTTATGAAACATTCTAATATTTAACAAATAAAGAATAACTGCAGTAAAATATTGAATATGCAATAAGCTGATGGTGGTGTAGAACATGTATGTAGCTTTAAACAGTGCCAAAGGTTTAATTTACAGAGACTGGTCAGTCTTTACAATGTGCTCTGAACGGACATCATTTAAGATAATGTAGGACATAGTAACAGACAGCAGGCCTTGTTGTAAATATGGTTAAAAGGTGTAGTTTTAGCAGGACGTGTCTCAAAAAACTGTCAATGCATCCTGATATAGTGAAACCAAATGTCTTTAATGTAAAGTAACGATCCACATGCCACAGACAGTTTGTCCCATGGAGTTATAAGAAGGTCAAACCAATCTACTAAGTGTCCTCTGCACTGCCCCTAATAGATTAAGTTCCTGCAGCAACCACATAATGTTTAACATGCAACTTGTGCTAACCACATTGTCTAGTAACTGAACAACTCTCCTGGTCCATGAAGTTATTATTATATGAGATTAAAGTGCATTCTTTCAGCTTTAATTTAAGTGCATTTATATCAAAATCATGTGAACTGTATAGAATTACACACTTTTTTTTATAAAATAACCAGTCTACATACAGAGATAAATAAAGTGTTTTGAGGACTATTGTAACAATCCATAGTAGAAAACAAAAGAGATGATTTTGACGTCAGGAGGATCCACATTCCCACAGTGATCAAACTGAACCTCTCCTCTCCTATCATGGTTACATTCAGGGAAGTAACATACAGCATCTTGTACAGAGTTTCTCTTATTTTAGCTGAGGATCCTAATAAGAATAATTAATTTTATAAACCACCCACTTTGTGCATGTACCCTCCCATCTTCCTAACAGACTCTTCACTCTTCTGCCATCCAGCAGAAATTATGAGAACAAATTTGTGTAAAAGTGGTGGAGATATGTATGTAATACATTGGACTACCTCAGAGACCGACCACAGTATGTGAGGACTCGTGACTGTGAGTCTGACATGGTTGTCTGCAACACGAGAACAATGTTCCTTCTTGGTGGAAAGCAGAAGCCTGTAAAGGCCTGCACATCTGCGGGTAGCGTGGCCGAGTGGTCTAAGGTGCTGGATTGAGGCTCCAGTCTCTTTGGAGATGTGGGTTCAAATCCCACTGCTGCCAAGGAAATGTTTCAATGCACTGATTTAGTGTCCTGTCTCTGCTAGAGTGGGGTGTGATAACCTAGCACTGGGTCTGCATCTTAACTTTGGTCGAAATTTCTGTGCTGGTAAACTTACACGCTCACACTAGCTTGCATCCTGTTGCCGCTCTTTCAATCCCACCGCTGTCAGAGAAACTTTTGAAGGCACTGCATAGTCTTTTTAGACAGTTTTTTATTATCTCACCTAAATGTCTGCTCAGTCAGTGTATTTGTATTTACAATGGTAAAATTTTGTTGCACAGTAACTTACACAAACACAATTAAGTTTTAAATATAACTATGTAATATGTAAACACTCACCAAGATGGACATTCTTTGACATTATTTTGTGTGCAGGATTCAAGAAATGATCTGTGTTATGTTATGGAGGAATGCACAGTGGGTTCGGCCTTAATAGTCCTAAACTAGGCGAATTGCTGGGTGCATGGGATTGATGAATGTGCAGGGTAGAAATTCAGCTGAAATTGGAGTAAATCTGGTTGTTTTAATCAAGATTATACTACAAGATTTTTTTTTCAACTACCTTTAAGTTCCCTATTATAGGCTAACCTGCAATTTTGTAAACCTACCTCAAACAAGAGGCTGAAGCTATAGAGTGCCAATGACCTTTGCAAAGCTTTGTGGGGTCTTAACAAAACAAAGGCTTTACAATGTTTGTGGCTCCCATGCCCTCTAGATATGACTCTTAGGAAAAAGAGTTACCGGACCCAAAGAGACTCACACGCTCACACTCGCGTCCCGTTGCTAATGCTCACAGCATCATGCCCTGTTGCTGAAATAGCTCAGCTAGGAGAGCGTTTGACTGAAGATCTAAAGGTCCCTGGTTTAATCCCAGGTTTTGGCAATTGGTTTGCTTCTAGAGAGGTGGCGTATGTTTGTATCATTGGCTAGGTAGTGCCGATGAACTTTGAAAATCCCTTGTGGCTTTGGATCTTGGTGTTCTTGACAAGACCATTTTTAAGCCTGTTTGGTAAAGGAATTGTGCCAGAAAGCTACATTTAAAGACACCGTGATTTTCAAATCTATCCCTGGGTCTAGGTGTTTTACAAGGGTGTACTGACTTAGGACCTGCTGAAGCGCATTTGCTTTAGGAAGTGTGCATGGTACAGTCTTTGTACACAGGCCCCTCCTGAGCCTGGGTTACATGCAGGTACTGTGGCACAGTGGTTTTCCCAACCGATATAGCGGTCACACCTCACAAAAGGGAGAAGCTCTTCAAAGTTTTCTTCCAGAAAGCCACACTGGACTGTGACTAAAGAGACAGCTGTTGTGTACCGTTTGAAACCAAAGTCAACACTTCACCCAACACCAGGACCTGACATTATTAATGCTTTGGTGGCTGAATGGTTCAAGCTAATGCCAAAATGCATAAAGAAGCTAAAGGTCACATGCAAAGTAAAACACAAGGAACACATCACAAATAAATGAGCACTAGGCTATAAACGTTCCTTCCACTGGGGCCAATATACACTAGAGGTGATAATGTACGCAATCCTGCAGATGGCAGTAAATGACATGAAAAGAGCCTAGAAGTGAACTTGACTGGACCTGGACACAACAGAAACATGTGAAGTGTAACAGTAGCCATGAACATTAAACCTGAACAAAGCTTCAGCACAGATACCTGGTGTGTGGAGTGCAGTCAGACTGAAACACTGGAATTACCACAGAAATTTAAAATAGCATGGAATTAATTACAACAATATATTTTGTAGATTAGAAATGTTTTTTTGTATTTTATAAAAATAAGAAGTATAGGAGCTCCATATATGAATCTTTTATTGGTTATATTCTTTTAGACCATGTTTGTGTGTGTAATTTACTTAATGTGACACATTTGGGGCACAGAGCCCTCTTCAGATCAACCCACACATTCTCAATTGGATTCAGGTCTGGGCTCATTTCAAAACTTTAATCTTCTTCTGGCAAAGCCATTCTTTTGTTGACTTGTTGATTCTTTGGGTCACCATCATGCTGAAAGATGAAGTTCCTCTTCATCTTCAGCTTTCTAGCAGAAGCCTGAAGGTTTTGTGCCATCTTTGATTGGTATTTGTAAATGTTCATGGAATCCTCCACTTTGACTAAGGCCCCAGTTCCAGCTGAAGAAAAAATAGCCCTAAATCATGATGCTGCCACCACCATGCTTCACTGTGCGTATGGTGATCTTTTGGTGATTTGCAATGTCATTTTCACATCAAACATACCTTTTGGAATTATGGCCAAAAAGTTCAACCTTGGTTTCTTTAGACCATAACACATTTTATCACATGCTTTTAGGAGACTTCAAATGTGTTTTGGCTAAATTTAGCCCGGCTTGGATGTTTTTCATCATAAGAAAAGGTTCGCCAGCCTACCCCATAGCCCAGGCATATAAAGAATTGATTGTCACAATTGATTGTTGAGATTGTCACATGTTCTACACATCCAGTGCTTGCCAGAAATTCCTGCAGCTCCTTTAATTAATGTTGCTGTGGGCCTCCTGTCAGCCTCCCTGACCAGTTTTCTTCATCTTTTCATCAATTTTGGAGTGTAGTTCTTGTTAATGTCACTGTGCCATATTTTTTCCACTTGATGATGACTGTCTTCACTGTGTTCGATGGTATATCAAATGCCTTGGAAATTTTTCTGTACACATCTCCTGACTGATACCTTTTAACAGTGAGATCCCTCTGATGTTTGGAAGCTATCTGTGGACCATGCTGCTTTTGCTGTAAGATGTAACTAAGAAAATGTCAGGAAAAGCCTACTGGAACAGCTGAACTTTATTTGGGGTTAAACAGTGTCACTTTAAATAATGGCAGGTGTGTCCTGACTCCTATTTAACATAAGTTTGAATGAGATTGCTTAATTCTGAACACAGTCACATCCCCAATTATAAGAGAAAAAGTTCTGAAATGATTTATCTTGGTCTCAATTTTTTACATCCACTGTATGACACACAACACAGATCTGTAAGTCTAAGATATGTTTAAGAGATGAAGTCAGATGCAGTGGGTTGATCAGAAACAGTGGAATAGTTCTGTGTTTTAGTTCACTGTCACTGATACTATGAAGTGATGATTTGTACAAAGTTACACTACAACAGTGTCGCTTCCTGGGTGTGGCCTTCTAGAGACGTGTAAAGTTCAGCACATACAGCACTATTATACAGAATCATCACAGAGCTGTGTTCAGAAATGGCTCAACTATACAACTTACTGTACATAGTGAGATACACACCACTGATTCTCACTCTAGTTACAGGTCATTAACTTTAATTTAATTTATTGTATTAGCTGGTTGCAAAATTTGTGTCATTCGAGCAATCTTATATTTTGAAAATATTTTGTTTGCAAAAATAAGTGAAAGATTTCTAACATTGTTACATCTTTTTCACTCTAGAGAGTTTTGCAGATAAAATTTGGCCGACGGACGAAGTTACCAGCATTATCAGGAAAGAAACAGACACAGTTACTCTGAAATGTTCGTATGAGTCAAGCAGCAATAGCATTTTGCTTTACTGGTACAAACAGTATCCTAACAGCGCACCACAGTTTTTACTGTATAAAGGCGCATGGTCATATAGTGCTAGAAGCACTCCGTCTGACACTCGATTAGAGACAGGAACAAGTAGAGACTCAACTGAACTTACTATCAGAGGTCTAAAGCTCTCAGACTCTGCACTTTATCATTGTGCTCTTGAAGTAACACAGTGATACAGAGTCAGTGAAAGGCTTTACAAAAACATTATAATGGCAAATACACATGCAAGAGGTTTCTAAAAACCACATGAACTTTTTATCAGTTAAACACAGACATAAATAAAAGCTGTGGTAACAGATGCAGCTGGAAGAAATAACAAATAAAACTGAAGAGGGTTCAAACATGAAAACTACACATTAATCGCAGTAAATTCACAAGTCTATACTGTATATTATTGGGTCAGACAATGATCAGTTTGATCATCCAGATAAAACATGATGAAACAAATGAATAATAAACAGCAGCAGTGTCATTACTAGTCTTGCATTACTAGGCTTACTAGTATTTCAAGCAAATATATGCTTTATTTAATGGGTACAAATGGACATGTGTAAGAAAGTGCCTAGGATATCATAAAGAGTAATAGACAGGCCAAAGTTATTGGACACCTGAACATCAGGCCTATATTCTGCCATTCAGTTCATTAAAGTATGTTGCTTTAAAATATGATGTTGTGATGCAAGATCAAGCAAATTAGTAAAGTAAAAAAGTCAATTTATCTAAAGTGGATTGTGTGTGTTTAATCCCCTGATGGGACAAGAAGTATGTCATGTAAATAGAACATTGTTGAGTTTTAAACCTGTTTTCAACATCTGTTTCCTTTTATTTTGTATTTCTTGTTCTGCTTTACATTTAATAAAGAACATACAGAAACACACACAATGACAAACTCAGCAGTATTTGAGAGAGAAATGCATCAGTGTTATGAAGACACCACAAACTACCTGGTGTTGTAAATACAGTTTAAATATAAGGTTTAATGTAAAATCATTAATCTGTATGACCTGCTTGCAGGGTTTCATTTATTAGTGTGTTAAGGTTTTTATCTTCAGTGAACACAAGATGGCGCAGTCACTTATCTTATATTGGGTCAAGTACTAGAGCACCACACAACCTGCTCACATTCTGAGATGATGGATTCTACTTTTCACACTAAAACTTTTGTGACATAGAGTATACTTGTTCTTCTATCATACATACTGCTGATATAATATCCTAACCCCTGCCCTGGTTACTGTTAGTGCCTAAGCTCATTTCAGAGATACCATTCTGATTAAACAACACAACTGTCCACTTCAGACTAAACTGTCATAAGAATAAATACTCATCTAATGTCATTTCTCTGACAAACAAAAGCACCTGCTGTGTCAGAAACACTGAAAACTGGAAACTTCTCTGGAAATCTGAATGTAAAGCCAGGATGTTTCAGTAAGAATCAACAATCTGACAACAACATTGGTGACACTGTCATGTGATGCTGTGGGGTGGAGCTCTTTAAAGCTTTATGGTGTTAACATATTAGATTACAGAAAGATCTGGACTATTTTCACTGAGCTAAGACCAGTCATCATGTTCACTGTTATATTCATGTATCTGTGGCTTTCACTAGGTGAGTTAACATTGACTTTTTGTTATTGCAGAAATATTAAGTAGATTATATTAAATATTAGTCTGTGTGGTAATGCAGTGTGAAAATGCAGCGTGTGGGTCTGACTTAAGTATTTCCTGTTGATTATTTAAAGTTTATAAACATTATGTTCTGTTCTCTATGACAGGTGACTCCACGGCAGATTCAATAGAGTCAATTTTTATTCAGAAAATTGTAGATGAAGGTGATGATGTTACTCTGTTCTGCAGATACAAATTCAGCAGTGGTACAGACAACTACCTGTACTGGTACAGACAATATCCAAAATCTAAACCTGAGTTCCTTCTTTATATTCATCAAAGTGGAACTTTCGATTCTGGCCCTCCGCCAAGAATGTCTGTTAAAGTTGATGATACACATGTGAACATGATCATCTCCTCTGCTGCTGTATCAGACTCTGCTCTATACTACTGTGCTCTACAGCCCACAGTGACAGGAAATCCAGCTGCACTGTACAAAAACTAACACACAGTTTTTTATATTGAATATATATACAGAATTTTGAATTTACATGCCATATTTGGAAATTCTGTCTCTCTTGTTATTATTAGTTTATATTTGTGACACATGAGTGATTATTGGGACGCAGCTGATTCAATTAGAGAAAACCTAACACTAGTGATAGATTTTCTCTATTTTCTCAGTAATCCCAGAAGTCCCCCAAATCCAAAAGTGTTTAGATTTCCTGCAGAGACAGAACAACACACACCTCCCTTCCATCACCATCATCACTACATTCAGGAAAATATTGCTAGCATCCTGAAAAGCTGTACAGTAATCCCTCGCTACTTCGCGGTTCAAGTTTCGTGGTTCACGTTTCGCGGCCTCAGTGCATCTGATTTTTTAAAGATTATTAATCGAAAAATAAAAATAACAACGGTTTCCCAGGATGCCAGACAAAGAGAGAAACTCTCTTAGAGGCTTTGTACATACACATGGGCACTCAGACAAGGCACATGATTGGCTCCCCGCGCGAGATCTGAGCTGATTGGCTGTGCATCATCGCATCCTCTCCCAGCTTCTTCCCTTGTTGTACTGTATCTCGCCACTTTCGTTCACGCTGTCAACTGTGTCTCGCGTACTGTGTTTTCGTTAAGCCCTTACAATGCCTCCTAAGTGCCGTGCGCTTGCAAAAGATTCCACTAGTGAGCCCAAGAGGAAGATTATGACCATAATTGAAAAGGTCAAACTAAGGTTTTATAATGAAATAGATTTAAGTAAAATATATGTGAGTGAGTGAATGTATAATATTAAGGTTTTATAATGAAATAGATTTAAGTAAAATATATGTGAGTGAGTGAATGTATAATATTAAAGTTTTATAATGAAATAGATTTAAATAAAATATATGTGAGTGAGTGAATGTATAATATTAAGGTTTTATAATGAAATAGATTTAAGTAAAATATATGTGAGTGAGTGAATGTACAATATTAAGGTTTTATAATTAAATAAATTTAAGTAAAATATATAAATAAAGTATAAATATACATACTTTAAACATTCTGGTACCCACACACACATAGATACTGAAATTCCTGGGGGGGGGATTTTCACCTATCGCGAGGGGTTCCGGTCCCCATTAACCGCGATAAACGAGGGATCACTGTACCACTGTTTAATATGTGACACCCTAAAATCTCAGAGCACATGAACCTACAGCATATTGTAAAAACCTCTGGAAACATCAGGGTCTTTCTTACCTTTAATGAGCTACACACAACATATTTCATAGTATTATCAAGATCAGCAGATGTTTTTCCTAACCTAACTGAAATACCTTAGAAAATTGGTGTTTAACTATGCAATAAATAATAAAAAACAATGTTTACCTGAAAAATGTAAGAATTTATGAGTTCAACATTCCCAGAGAAGGCAAAAACCTAAGGGTAAGTGCAAGAAAAACAAGATTTAAGATTGCTGGCTGATGGAATTACACTGACAAACTTAAAACCAAGACAACATAAAAACTAGTTTCACCAAAGAAAGATCAAATTCTGTCAAAGGAATCACCATAGCAAAAATATAATATACTAGGTGCTATTTAATATCACAGACCTAACAGTCAAAATATAAAGAAAAAACTAGCTAATGGTGCTAGGCTAATATATATATATATATGTGTGTGTGTGTGTGTGTACCTGCACTGGTACAGACAATATCCAAAATCTAGACCTGAGTTCCTTCTTTATATTACTGAAAATGGAGATATAAGACCCAACACTCCCAAAGAATGACTATTAAAGTTAATAGAGATATTAAACAAGTGGATCTGATCATCTCCTCTGATGCGGTGGTTGAAGACCCTCTGATCATCTCCTTCAAGCGGCGGTTGAAGACCTACTTATTCAGGAAACACTTCAACTAGCACTTCTTTCCTTATCTTTTGCATTAAAAAAAAAAAACACCTTTGACACTCTTTCATTGTAACTTTGAACAAATGTTTTAAACTCATAGTATCTTAAGTATGTAACTTAGTGAGCCAGCATTAATGATTCAATGTTGGAGATTTAAGCACTTATGTACGTCGCTCTGGATAAGGGCGTCTGCCAAATGCTGTAAATGTAAATGTAAATGTAAATGATGCTGTATAAGACTCTGCTCTGTACTACTGTGCTTTGAGGCCCATTGTGACAGGAAATCCAACTGCACTGTACACAAACTCACACACAGTTTAGTTATACTGAATGCAGTTCTGCTGATTTTTACATGTGCTTTTTATGACAGTTTCTTTTCCTCTCTCAAAATGTAAAAGAAGTTCATATTCCTCATAATTTTGTGTTATTAAGAGTTAGATCATTCCTTGATCCAGTTTTTCATAGTTCATCATGCACACACATTCACACACTCCTTCGAGCAATTTGTAATTAAATTAGAAGTGCACTAAAGACAAGCCGTGACTCCACATATATAACATTTAACTATACAGTCAAGCCCGAAATTATTCATACCCCTGGCAAATTCTGACTTAAAGTTACTTTTATTCAACCAGCAAGTTTTTTTCTTGATTAGAAATGACACAGGCGTCTCCCAGAAAATAATAAGAAAATGTACAAGAGGGATCATTGTGGAAAAAAATATTACTCACCTTTTATTTACATTTGAACAAAAAGTGGCATGTCCAAAATTATTCATACCCTTCTCAATAGTCAATAGAAAAGCCTATATTGGCTATTACAGCAATCAAACGTTTGCTATAATTGCTGACCAGCTTTTTGCATGTCTCCACTGGTATTTTTGACCATTCATCTTTAGCGATGAGCTCCAACTCTTTCAGGTTGGAGGGTCTCCTTGCCATCACCCTGATCTTTAGCTCCCTCCACAGATTCTCAATTGGATTTAAGTCAGGACTCTGGCTGGGCCACTTAAAAACATTAATGTTTTTGTCTGCTAACCATTTCTTCACCACTTTTGCTGTGTGCTTTGGGTCGTTGTCGTGCTGAAATGTCCACTGGTGCCCAAGGCCAAGTTTTTCTGTAGAGTGCCTGATGTTGTTCTTGAGAATTTTGATGTATTGCTCCTTTTTCATGGTGCCATTTACTGTGATTAGGTTCCCTGGTCCACCAGCTGAAAAACACCCCCAAAACATTAGGTTTCCACTACCATGTTTGACAGTGGGGATGGTGTTCTTAGGGTTGACTGTGCCCCAGTTCACAAAGCAAGGACTGGAAAGACATGGTTTGATGAGTTTGGTGTGGAAGAACTTGACTGGCTTACACAGAGCCCTGATCTCAACATATAAAGCACCTTTGGGATGAAATGAAATGGAGATTGTGAGCCAGGCCTTCTCATCTGATGTAAGTGCTGGACCAGAGAATGAATGGGCACGAATTCTCACAGAAACTCTCCATAATCTGTATATACAGTGGGCAAACTTATAAAATCTTATAAAAAGATTTTATAAGTTTGCCTAAATAAATGGGCAATTTTAATCATAGGTTTATTATAAAGGAAAGAGACAGAATATCAACCAAAAATCCAGAAAAAGCACATAATACAAGGGATCTAAATTAATTTGAATTTAAATGAGGAAAAGGGTTAGGGATTATTTGATCCTTAGGTAAAACGTGACTTATTACTTGGAGAATCCCTTGTTGATATGCACAGTGGTAAGACATTTCTTGTAGTTGGTTACCAGGTTTGCACACATCTCAGGAGGGATTTTGGTTATTTTGGTTATTTTTTTTACAGATCTTTTCTAAATCCTTAAGGTTTCTTGACTGAAATTTTTTATAGGATTAAGGTCTGGAGACTGGCTAGGCCACTCCATGACCTTAGTGTGCTTCTTCTAGAGCCGCTCCTTTGTTGCCTTGGTGGTATGTTTTGGGTCATTGTCATGCTGGAAGACCCATCCACAACCCATTTTCAGGAGGTTCTCCAAAATTTTACAATACATAGTCTGGTCCATTGGCCCTTCAATGTGGTAAATTCACCTGTACCTTTAGCAGAGAAACAGCCCCAACATATGATGTTTTATGTCCAATGGTTTGTTGGGTGACTGTGGTCCCAACTGTCTTGAGATCATTCACAAGCTCCTTCCAGGTAGTTCTGGGCTGATGCCTCACTTTTCCCATGATTATCCTTACCATCATGAGGTGAAATCTTTAGATTAGTTCAGATAAGATTAGATTAGATTCGATTTGATTAGATTCAGCTTTGTTTATTGTCTCTGCACATGTATGGTACAAGGCAATGAACTACAGTTAGCATCTAACCAGAAGTGCATTTGTTGCAGTGCAAAATAATGTACATATATAAACAGTAAACAGAGAAGGACTATATATATAATGAATTCACTGATTATAGATAGATGCAATGAAGAGAGACATTGTATACCATGGTTATGATAGTGTTTTGAGAAGGTTACATACATGTGATACATGTTTGGGAGCGGATTGAGGGAGGTTATTATACACTATGTGCAGAAGTTATGAATAGCGCAATCCTTGAGTGTTTAAGTTTATGTACAGTAGTGAGTTATAAGTACAGTATGAGTACAGTTATGAGTACAGTAGTGAGTTATGTACAGTAGTGAGTTATATAGTAGCAGCAATTACGGGTATAGTAGTATGCTATGAGCAGTGCATTTTGCGTGGAGCTCCAGACCGAGGGGGACTGATGGTTATTTTGTATTTCCTCCATTTACAACAGATTCCTCAATGAAATGCAACAGTTTATTACATTTATGTAGTGTTTTTATTTTTTTGGATTTTTTAAGAAGAAATACATTCATTTGTTTAGTTCAATGGTCATAGTCCAGCTGTGTACCTATAGTAAAATATAGCAAAGTTCTGCAAACATTGTAGAAACTCTAGAAAACATTAATTTAGAACATTTTTAATTGGAACTTTCAAGGTGATATAAAACAGTGTGGAACACCAACAACAATAAGACGTAGTTACAAACAGCAGTGGTGTGTGAACTTTTACATTCACAGACTGTTCATGGAACTCCAAAACCAGGAGCCTGCATAATTCCCTCCATCATATATTTCTTGAAAGTGTCATAAACATTATGTATGGGCAGGCGGAGGATTACTTGGCAGGTCTTTGCCTCTGGAAAGATTTTATTGGCTTCATGAAGGAACTGAATTTGTGGACGGTGTGGAAATCCCAGGGGAGGCACTACTGATGCTCCAGATGTAAACTCCAATACTTTTTCAAGGGTGACTGGACTACATTCTCCTTCTGCAACACAACATAGTGATGAAAATCATTGGGTGTATGTACAGCTTAGAAAAGTAATTTAGGCCTCTTTAACATTTTAATATGTAGTCTAATATGCATTCTGTGCTGGTGTGATAAATGACAATATAAATATGAAGAGTAAAATTATGTAAAATGACTACTTTTTGGAGTAGTAGATGTAAGTGAAACAATCAATGGATTAATAAATAAATCTCCATCTATTATGACGATCATTCAATCTGTCATTTTTAATGGAAAAAGTCAAAATTCTTTGATTTCAGCTTCTTGAGTGTTAATGTTTTCTGGTTCCTTTACTCCTTTATGACAGTAAACTGAATATCTTTGAGTAGTGGGCAAAATGACAAGACATTCATGGTGGACTTTGGGAAAACCTGATCAACAAAATGACCACAAAATCACTGTATTTATGAAGTACATAACATTATTACTGATGGAATAAATAGTATACCTTCCATGTCAATTAACCAATCACGCCAAAAGCAAATAGTCATGTTTTCTCTGGCTCTTCTGTTGCTCCCCTGAGCAGAGAATTCAACTTCAAATAGAGTGCATAGGTCCTTCGCTTGAAGTGGCCTCTCCTCGCTGACAAACATGCTGTAGCACATTGCTGGATTCTTTCTCAAATCATCCAGTAAGCCCAGGGTTCTTAACCCCTCAACAAACCTGCAAAATGTGTAACATAACGTGCAAGTTGTCCTGAGTTATTAACTGTTTCATTTATCTGACCAAAGACAGGTGGGGGAAATTGCTTAACTGGCCTAGGGCAGTCTGCAGCAGACTGGACAAGGGAGTCCTTCTCCTCCAGGCTCGACACATACACTCAAGGCACCTATAATGTTAAGACTGTCTGCTGCCTCTGCAATAGCACTGTTTGCCTCCTGGGCCGTTGTTGCTTCTTGTATCTCGGGGTGAGGTGAGGGGGAGGAACAAAAAAAATACCAAAAAAAAAGGATACAGTGGAAAGAAACATATGTGGACCTTTTAAGATTTTCATGGTTTTCTGCATTATTGTGTCATTTATTAAGTCAAAGAGTATTGACAAATGTGCCTAAAATTAGAACACAAATTCTGATCTTTATTGAGAACAACCATTAAAAAGCTCATAGTGCTAGTGGAAAAAGTATGTGAACCCTTGAGTTAATGCCCTCAAAAAAGCTAAATAAAGTCAGCTGTAAGCATACCTGGAGTCTTGCTAGGAAAATGAGTTTGGACTAGACTAGAGCTACTTTGACTGATCAAAAACCACTTAAACCGAGTTTGCTCCTCACAAGAAGAATACACTAATGTGGGCCATGCCTCGCCAAAATGAGCTTTCAGAAGATGTTTGATCGAGAATTGTTGATTTACATGAAGCCGGAAAGAGTTACCAAGTGATTTCAATAGCACAATAAGGACCCAATTCGGAAAAGAAGCAACCCTGGATGACCCCCAAAGATTTGAAGACATCAACCAGTTATTAATTCCAAGTGTCCACTTAGTTTTTCCAGTACCATTTTGAATGTCGGATGTCGCATATTTGTCAATTCCCTTGACTTAGATGATGATCAGATCACATTTGAGGACAATGCAGAAACCATTAATTTCCAAAATTTTCACATACTTTTTCTTGACACTAATTAAAACATTGTAAAGTAGAGCCCAGAGGCCAAAATTGGCTTTTAAAAGATACCTTCTGTATATACACTGGAGATCAAAATTAGAGAACAATTTATAAACAATTGAACAATTCTGAAATAATGTCATCTTCACTGCTCAACAGTTGAAGGAGTTTTTGTCCTGTCTATACCATGCTACCAGAACACCTTTTCCACAAAATAACATAACAATAACAATAAGGCATTTCAACAAAAAACATTATTTTGCAGAAAACACACTGATCAAAATTAGAGAACAACAATGACTGTAGCATGGAAAAAGATTACAACAAAATTTTCTGAAGGTTACAACAGTCAGCAATTAGTAGGAAGTGTACAGGCGTCTGCTCTGGATGACTTCAGCACATCTGCGGCCACAGGACAGCACTAGTCTCTCACACTGCTCTGGTGTGATTTTGGTCCAGTCTTCTTCCAGTCTCCTCCACAGTTCGGTGACTGTAGTGGGTTTCTTGGCCATAACTTTGTCGCCAAGGATTTGCCAGAGGTTCACTATTGGGTTGAGATCAGGAGTCTGGGCAGGCTATGTCATTATTTCAATGTTTTCAGTTTCAAGGAACTGCTTTACCCGTTTTGCCATGGGACATGGAGCGTTGTCCTGCATGAACACTGCGGGCTGATTGGGTGATGAACGCAGGGAAGGAACCATATGTTGTTGAAGAAGGTTCTGATAAATATTTGCATTCACTCTGCCATGTAGCTGTATAGGAGGCCCAACTCCTGCTGCAGAAAACATGCCCCAATCCATGACACTTCTCCTCCACTTTTCATTGACTTCTTTACACACTTTGGGTTCAGTCTTTCTTCAGTTTGTCACTGAACATAATATTTCCCATCGGACCCAAATAAATTAAACTTGCTTTCATCACTGAAGTGAACTTTGGACCAGTTCTCCTCTGTCCACACAACATGCTCCTCAGCAAAGCTTAGTCTAGCCTTTTGATTCTTTCTGCTAATGAGAGGTTTGGTCACTGCAGAGTGGGCTTTCAGTCCAAATGCTCTTAAACGTCGAGACACTGTATGATGAGACAGATCCTTACCCTGTTCAGAGCTGAATGCAGATCCTCCGCAGTATCCTGTCCTCTCTTGTATTTGTCTTCCGTGGACGACCAGCCTTCTTGGGGGACTTGAATGAGTTTGTGATGATGTAAATATTCAATATTCTTGAAATCACAGATTTGGAACGACCAACTTGTCTTCCTATGGCTGATAGGGTCATCCCTTTGGCCTTCATCTGGACAACCTGCTGCTGGAGGCTTTCAGTCACTTTAGAACGGCCCACCATCTTGCAGAGTCAGTGAAACTGGAAGTTAGGCTGCCAGTTAAATAGGGGTTGACAGATAATCAAGGAAATTAACACCAGGTGCCAGGTTAACACCAATAACTGGGAGGTATCTGAAAGTGTTCTCTAATTTTGATCAGTGTGTTTTCTGCAAAATAATGGTTTTTGTTGAAATGCCTTAGTTATTTTGTGGAAAAGGTGTTCTGGTAGCATGGTATAGACAGGACAAAAACTCCTTCAACTGTTGAGCAGTGAAGATGACATTATTTCAGAATTGTTCAATTGTTTATAAATTGTTCTCTAATTTTGATCTCCAGTGTAGATGAAGATAGTTCTACACCATAAACAGAACAGGTAAATTAGTCGAATAACTTTGAAGGATACATCACAGGGCAAACTATACACTTACTTTGATTAGCTGTTCCCTGAAGGTATGGTCAGCAACTTCGTCTACCATGGTGGGTGGTGTTGGTAATCCACAGATCTGCTGGAAAAGCCTTTCGGAGAAAAAGTGTGGACCAACTCCTCCATGAACGACACACACAGCTATCATTTTTGCCACGAATGTGTACAGCTTAGTCTGCAAAGCTAAAATGAAAAAGCAGTAAAACCCTCTGCTCAAATAATTCTTACAAAAATGTGTCTTAATGTAGTGATGGGTGTTAGTAGTACTGTGACTAACTATTGGTATCGCACCTTTCAAAGTACAAGAAAGGTTTTCTGTGCATTTAAAACACAAATCAAAATAAAAAACATTACAAGAGAAAATGGTTAACAAAAGTTAGACAAAAAACAGACAATTACAAAGAAAAATAAAAACCTGACCAAGAGATTAAAAACATAGACCATGAAACGCAATAAATCAGACAGGAGAAATAGTTAAGGTAAGGTTAGGTTTTAAAAAAAGTTTCCATAAACAAACTTACAAAGGAATTCTGCCAGTTAAAAGAAAACAGTCAAGAATGTGGGCTTACTTACCTTGAGTATTAAGACACAACTGCCGGCTTTTCTCATGGCCCTCAAAGATGTTTGACTCATGGATGGCCCTCATCAGCAGCCTTAGGTATTCTCTTGTTGGGCCACCTTCATCATCTGCCCCTTCAGCATTGTCATCTTCATCCACAAACACAACATCCAACTTTGCTTCAGGGTTGAAGTGCCTACGTTGGAATGCTCGCAAGCTACACAGGAAAACATTATTCCTGCATATGTTTATTTGGTTGCTTGTTGGACAGAAGCTTCCATCAACTTTGCTGACTAGTTTTTTCAGTATGGTCTGTAGATCAATCCTGTAACCAAAGAAGTTTGTGTTTTAGTCATGTCAAAGGTTCAATATTTCATAGCAATTTTAATCACCTGACAAAGGTAACAGGATATGGGCATCACAATGACTGTTTATACTAACTGAGGTAGTGTGGTACACACACACGCAAAACACTATACAGGCAAGTTTAATGAGAAAATTCATACTCGTCCACAGGTCGAGTATGTAAATGTATTTTTTTTTTAAACTTGCTCCTCTTGTTCATCAAGAATAACAATTGGCTTCTGGGCAGAAGAAGCAGCAAGTGGCTCTTCATCTTGAGAAAGCGGGGATTCCAGTGGGTGTGGGAGCAGAGTGAGTGGTGGCTGGCTGAAGGGCACAGCCAGTGGTGGATGACCAGGAGATGCATGTTGAGGGGCATACATGCCATCACTTTGTTGACGTGAGAGAATTTCCTTATTTGAAGACAAACACACAAAATACGCGAGCTTACACAAAACAAACATGTATTCTGATTTCATTTGAGACCGGAATTAAAATACAACATACAGTTACATTCACCTGTACATCCTGATTTGAAAACCAAAGTAGATATATAGAGTTGAAGGTGCTTTTATGCCATGATCCATTATTGACCCAGAGGAACTGCTCTCTCTTGATGAAGTGGCTTCTTGGACCTCAAAAATTTCACTCGCCATGTCTTCTTGTCCAACAAAGTCAAACAAATCCTAAAAACATGTGAGACATTGTGTTATACTGGCCAAGGTTTAAGTGAACCACCATGAAAGACCCTTGATATTTTGTCAAGCTGAAAACCTCACCTGAATTGGTTCAGACAAGTTGAATTTCCTCATGTGTCCATCTGGATATTTAAATTTCAACAATATCCCACCTGAGGGTTCATTACACATGGCCATTCGCTGACGTCTTGTCTCAATAGTCTGAAATGTGATTTCATTCATTTAAAATGTTCTGCTGTTAATTCAGTAAACTAATATATAACAAACAAACCTTTCGACGCTTGTCCTCAGAGGCCTGATAAGCCAGTTTCTTCAGCTCCTGTTGAAAGAACAGATTTAAAAATGTTTTTTTGCTTTTTGCAAGTGCATGGAAAACATACACAAAAAACTTTGGGATATTACCTTTTCCTGAGCCATCAACAAGGTTTCTTCATACTCCTGGTCCTGCTGGGCATGCCATTCTTGAAGCGCCTAAAGCAAATTGTAAAAAAGATATTTATCACAAATCATGACAAAATAGTACACACCCACTAAAAAATGTAATCAAATTGTTCTGTACCGTGTCAAAATGGGTTACCTGATCTGAAACCACATTTAGCGATTGAGTACTCTCAGCCAAAACTGTCACATCTTGTACTAGAGCAACTGAGAATTGTGGGAATGAATTCTGAAATATAGCAAAGGATTTGAATGTCGCCTGGAAGAACACAGAAAATCCAAATCATTTTTGCTTTAGGTAAGAGAAGGGGGTATCTTTCAAATAGCATTTTGTAATAATCTCTCATGTTCTGACAAGGATTTGTAATGCTCTTAATCTTGGTAGTAAATTACTATCTACCTTTTCAAAGGAACCACAACTTAAATGAAAAATCTTAAATGGGTAGACATGCAATCATTTTAATATTGTTTACCTCAAAGGTTCTCAGCTCTGGTCCTGAAGGACCACTGCCCTGCACATTTTAGTGCCTTCTCAGCTCCCAGCACACCTGCTTTAACTAGTCAACAAATTAATAGCATTTTCTTAATTGAAGCAGGTGTGATAGAGCAGGGAAAACATGGCAGTTGCCCTCCAGGAATAAGGCTGAGAAGCACTGGCTTACCAGATCTGAAACTACGTTTTCTTCAGTCACTTGTGAGATCTTCTCTATAGCTGCAGCTGTGGAGAGTGGTGGAAATGAATTCTGGGATATGGCAGAGGGTGGTGATGTAATCTGATGGTAAAAAGGGACCCTTTTAAGTTCATTTACCTGTGACCTATAAATGAACATTATATAAATCCCTATGTATATATTTCCATACCTGTAAGACAGTAGCATGTGGAACGATGTAAAGTCTGCTTTTGCCAACAGCTGTTTTTAGCTCTTTTACAGAACTAACTTGTAATTTCTGCATCTTGCGTCCTTTGCCTGTCCTTGCCAATTCAAAGCCTACCAAATTTAAACTAATATGAGGGTAACTTTGGCAAACAAAGTTGTTCAATTCAGATAAACTCCATCTTATGTCAATCTTCGACTTTGTATGTCCAGCCTCCGCTGACTCATGCACAGGTTTTCCTACAAATGAAAAACATCAGTATGATCAGTTTCAAGTGGCAGAGTAACACATTCCTAGCTGCTATATGCAATATCTCTCAGCTAGTGCTATAGCTATAGCAAATTATATAGAGGCCCATAGAACAGTTGACAAGACATAAAATAAGTTAATTTTCTTAATAAAGCTTTTTTCACAATTACCTAATCCATGTTTGGTGAGTTCAGCAAGTGCAGATGTAGGGGGCAGAATCTCACTATCAGGCCCTGTAAGAAGGAAGAGGTTTGTGTAATGAGTCTGTCTGTGTTTCTGTCCTGTTCCTGTCTGCTGTCTTTCCCGGTTGTTAATTGTTTGCTCCGCCCACTCTTTGGTTTCCATGAACATTAATTGTACTCCTTCTCTCCTTTAGGTGTCTTGTCTTTGTCTCTAATTAGTTCTGCTGTGTGATTGGTTCTTGTCTGTTATTTATACCCTGTTTGTTCACTTCCCTGGTGTTGGTCGTTGTTGTAGTTGGTGTTAATGTTCCCGTCTCCTGTGGTCTCTGTATTCTGCTCTGTTTTGCCTGCCTGTTTGTTTGCCTGTTTCTTGTCTTGGTTTGATAAAAATCTAAAACTGCATTTGGATCCTCATTCGCCTTTGTCCAACATCGTGTCAGTTTGCATGCTAGATAGGTTCTTCCCTGCGGCCACCAGACCTTCCTACAAACAAATGCAAAGCTGTGACATCAGTTAGACTTGGCTAAAATATTTCCAGCATTAACAAAATATTTATTTGCATTACTTTTGCATTACTAGCCACCCCTACAACTAACATTATTTAGTTCATTGTCTTCTTTGGTTGCCGCCTTTTTTTTTTTTCAGGTTAATGAGGCCGGTGTGTTAAACCAGGCCAACACATTATGCTGCAGAATAATTTGAATCTTTACTGAGGTAATGTTGAACCAAGTTACATTAACCTAAAGGAGTAGCCTGACGTTGGCCTATTATTTACAAGGATGCAACAACCGTTAACATAATGGAACTAACCCCGAATTCTTTGAACTTGACGGCGAAATAGTTGTCTTGTTGAAGTCAGTAAATCGTCAGCATTTCTTGCTGACAGCTCATGTCTTGCACGGGCTGCAGCGTTAAAAACCCGGTCAAAAACGTCATGTTGTTCCTCCCGCTGCTCCGACATGCTTACTATTCAGTCTATAATCAGGTTAACAGCAATCACCCCTATAAAAAACCCCTCCCACCTACAACAAGACCCTCCTCCTACTTGCAGTGACATAATTAAAGATATCTGCAACGTAATTTTGTCTAGTCAAAACTCTATTTCAAGATATCTGTAATTACATTTTGACTAGGAAGAATGAAAGTTAAAGATATCTCTGATTTGAGATATCTCTAATCAAAATTCATTTGAAGATATCTACAACTAAATTATGACTATCCATAATTCCGGTTAGAGATATCTACAATTTAATTCTGACTAGTCACAATTCCAGTTCAAGATATCTATAATCTAGTTTTGACTAGCTGAAATTGAATTTAAGATATCTCAAAAAGGCATTATAGAT
Organism: Tachysurus vachellii; assembly: GCF_030014155.1. Lineage (NCBI taxonomy): Eukaryota > Metazoa > Chordata > Actinopteri > Siluriformes > Bagridae > Tachysurus > Tachysurus vachellii. The sequence goes on from NC_083466.1 coordinate 6,019,303, forward strand.
ATCTTTAATTGAGGGGAGTTGAAGATATCTGGAACTGGAATTGTGACTAGTCAGAATTAAATTGTAGATATCTCTAACCGGAATTATGGATAGTCATAATTTAGTTGTAGATATCCACATTTCACATTGCGGATATCTACAACTGAATTAAAGATATCTGTAAATGGATACTCCATAGACATGAATGGGAAAAGTGACGTCATTCGTCCTAGGAAGAATGAAGTTGTGGATATCTGAAAAGACAATTGTGGATAGGAGGAATGCTATTGTGGATATCTGAAATTTTCATTTTGACTAGGCAGAACTGAATTACGGATATCTAGAATACATATCCAGACTAGCCATTAAATGTTAAAACGGCTTGCGATAAATGATGTTATTTGTGAACAAGCTCCGTTTTGCCTTCCGGTTGTTAGCGCGAGTTGAGTGACGCGATTGATAAACTGTCAATTGTGTAAGGCGCCAGCCAATCGTCTATAAAAAGGTGCGGGATCTATTTGGAGCCTAATGGTTAGCGTGTTCGTCTATGAGTTCTGGCCCATAGACACTCGGGATCGAAACCGTGACTCTAAAAGAGGCTGTTATTATATCCGCTCAGCAGCTGTTGTTGAAAGTAAAGTAAGAGCAAGTGACCGGGTTTGTAAAAGTTTAACATCTTCGAAGGTCTCTCAATCTCTTATAGCTTCGTAGCCATGTTTTTTTCTTGTGTGTGAATGTTTTTATTTATTTGGATTTATTCATTATTCATTATTAATGTAAAAGTATCCTTTTATTTTTGAAAAAAAAAGAAAAAAAAACTGACAAAAAAAACGTTTTGTATTTTTGGTAAGATTTACATAAAAATATTTATTTATTTATTTGTGTTTCTTTTTTATATTATATTTCTTTGTTTTCATTCACACATTTATTTCAAAATATTTATTTATTTACATTTCTATAAAATTGCATATTTTTGCATGTTTTCCTCTTTCCCCAATTAATTTATCTGTTTGTTTGTTTTTTCTTTGTTTGCAGTTGAAAAATATGAAAAATAGTAGTGTCATTGCTTCTTCCTGTCTGTGGCCTCATCAACCCGAACAAATTTCACAATCAAACCTATTAGCTCTGCCCAACAGGAAGTCGGCCATTTTGGAAGGTTTCAAAAGCGCCTGTGGTGAACTTTTAAATACCCCTCCTAGGGAATTCATGCGATTGACATCAAACGTGGTGAACATGATGCCGAGACATTGCACTTGCTAAATTGCAAAGGGATTTTTGATATCTCAAACGGTGCTGCTATGGCGAGGCGACTAAGTTATGGCGAATTCAGAGAAACAGGAAGTGTCTTCTATCTAAGGCAAAAAATGTCTTATTGTGATGACACGCGGTGTGTATGTTCGGCCAAGGATTTTGATCGCATCGATGTGCTTATTGTGAGTCCCGGGTATAGCGCCACCAACAGGCCCCAGGAAGTGTATCAGTCACAAAGGTGGATTTTTTCACAGTTGCATGCAATGAACTTTTAAATATTCCTCCTAGAGGATTCATGCGATTGAATCCAACAATGGTGAACATGATGCTGAGACATTGTAGATGATAATTTGCGAAGGGATTTTTGATATCTCGAACGCTGTTCCCATGGTAACGCGTCAAACTTTACTTTTATTTTCAGACATATTTAAGCCTTACAGTTGCATGCGGTGACCTTTTACAGTAAATACTCCTCCTAGAGAATTCATGCGATTGACACAAAATGTGGTCGACATGTCGAGACATTGGAGATAAATTGCGAAGGGTTTTTTGACATCTCGAAAGCTGTTCCGATGGCAACGCTTCAAACTTTACTTTTATTTTCAGGTATATTTAGGGTTCTTGGCGTGCTTAGAATAACAAACTACACACGACTGACACACATCAGCGTTGTCGGACATTAAGCGTGGGCTGAAGCTCAGACATTGCCGTGGCTCTGTAGCGGCTCCCTAGCGTCCCCTTTTGTCTAAAATGTGCAATTACCACCGTGCATCGTTTTTTGGGAAGACATTTTGGTAGGTTGTTTTATGAATAAGCTTTGAAAATACTGTAACTATACCCAAGCATGGAAATAAAATACATGTACATTGAAATGTGAACATTTTTACGAATGATATAATAATTAATTGTTAAGAAATAAGTTGTTTGTAATATCAGAAGTGTTTTCCCTGTTAATTTGTCCCTAGCAGCATACAATACAGACTCTTGTCTCAGGTATGCTTCAATATGGATTCTCAAGATGTTGCAAAAGCAGAGGGTGTGCAGGGCCTGACGTTTTTTATGAAGACTGGGACACAGTTTACTGGCTCAGATCAAATGAGAGAATCAAACAAGAACCAGCACAAAAATAAGAACAGTGCTTAATCATGTCAATAACATAATACAATAGTGTCCGATTTTGAGCGATAGCAAACTGGGTCTCATTCATTAAGCATGTGTACATACAAACTTCTGTGTGAGATGTGCTTACAGATGTTTTCACAAACATAGTGATGCAACAAAAACTTTCCTATCAAAATTCAATAAAAATTAAAGCTGCAAGCAGCATTTCCCGGGGTTCAAGCGTTTAAGGCCTTTAGGGAGTTTAAGGCCTTGAAGGATTTTCAAAACTTTAAAGCCTTTCAAGACTTTAGGGCCTTTCAGGCTTTTAAAGACATGTGGAAACAGATTTGATGTTTTCTAGACTTTACGCATCTAGATCAATTATGAAAGACCATTTATAGCTAATGCAATCCATTGGAAATATATGGTTTATATATCTTTTCAACAATTATAGTGCACATCACATTATACAGGTCACTTGTATTACACTGCTCATTTACATTACACAGCTAACTTGCATCACACAGCTCACTTTCATTACACAGGTTACTTATATAACTCTGCTCAGTTTCATCACAGTGCACACTTTCATCGTATAGCTCACTGGCATCATTCAGCTTATTGGCATTAGACAGGTCACAGGCATCATATAGCTTACTGGCATCACACAGCTCATTTATATTACACTGCTGACATCACACAGCTCACTTGCATTGCACTGCTCACATCACACAGTTCACTTGCAATACACAGCTCATATTGCTCTGCTCACATTACACCACACAGCTCACTTACTTCTAAAAGTTGATTTATATCAGAGTGCTCACTTTCATAACCCAGCTGACTTATATTACACTGCTGACTTACATTACACAATTATATTGCTGATTTACATCACACAGCTCACTTACATTACAAATTTCTGTCATACATCACATTATTGACTTATATTAGACAGTTCAGTTATATTTCAAAGGTCACTTACATTACACTGCTCACTTGTATTACACTGTTCACTCATTATAGTACTCAATGAAGTCACATCATTTATTCCATTATTTGCAGTGTATATGCATCTACATTAGTAATGGAAAGTATGAAAATATATAAATCATAGCGGTTTGAAATCTAGGAAATACACTTAGGTTGTTTCAATGGCATAATCATGTGGTATAAAGTAACCATTAGGACCAAGGTCCACTTTGGGCTGATCCTGTGTGGAAAAGGAACAATTTAGAGCAAGATAAAGAATGTAAGGAAAATGCATGTACAAGAAAGAGGAAGACAAGTAGCAGGACAAGGGAGAGGAAGAAAAGTACCAGGATAAGAGTGGGAGAGGATGAGAATTACTAGGACAAGGGAGAGGAAGACACTACTATTAGTAGACACTAGATAGCTACTATCATAGAGTATGTAATGCCTCAATTCTGTGTCTTTGGTTTATTAACTATATATTATAAAAAGCTAGTCTGAGATGGGTCATTCATTTTTTGTATTGAATGTCTAGCAAAAGAAATAAAATGTATGGTATTGTTTAACCAATGGACAACAGCAAAACAACAATGTATGGAGGCGTCATAAGAAACTGCTGTGCAGAATGAAATCTATGATCAATACTATACACTGTCTATTGTGTAAGGCAGATCTGACATATATAAAATAATGCAGTTTTTGTGATTCCATTTGTTGGTAGTGTTTTTTTATGACTTTGAAGTATGATTGAGTAAATGTATACTACATATACACACACATTATATATATTGTTTAAGGAATATTTTGAAATTATATTTTTGTCTGTATTTTTAAAAAGTGTTATTGTTTCAAACTAAAATTGTTATATGTAATTGTTGAACTAGTGTACTGTTGAACTGAGTTTAGATTGTCCTTTTTATTGTTTTTGGTTTTGGTTGTTGGTGAATCATATGTGTGTGTTTGTTACTATGAGACAATGAAAAGATTTTTTTTTAATGTAGTTTTAATTTTATTTGTCTTATTTTAGAGTAGTGTTGTGCGTAACGAGTATAAATTATAAGTGAAGAAATATAACAATAAGATGAGGCTGTTTATGTAGATTGTTGTGACACAAGAGACAATCAGGCAATTGTTGAAAATACTGGATCCCCATGGAGTGCAACTGAGGCGCCGGAATCGTCTTCGGCGACATTTGTATCATAATCCAGGCCCGAACTTTTTATGGCATGTGATTCATATGATAAACTCAAACCATATGGGAACTGCATCAATGGTGCAATCGACGGGTTTTCACGAATGGTGATACGGCTACCGTGAAGCATACCATATCGGTTCAACTGATCCTAGAGAAACACAGCAAAGTCAAGCAGATCAGAATGTTCTTTTCGTCTGAACAGGTGCAAAGTCTTGAGGTGTCTGCGCAAAGTTGATGCACTAATAACAATACCATTTATATTACTTAAAGACAGCAGTATCTCCCAATGTCTCAAACCCAAAGTAAAATAAAACCGGATTAAACTTGAAAGGCGGGACATGTTTACTTCCATGCAATCCACATTAAGTAGTTAATTCAGAAAAACAGAGCAACAAAATTTTTTTCCTGAAAAATTCTCGTAATTTTGAGATAAGTAAGTCGTTAATTCAGAAAAACAGAGCAAAAAATTTTTTTCCTGAAAAATTCTCATAATTTTGAGATACGCAAGTCGTTAATTCAGAAAAACAGAGCAAAAATTTTTTTTCCTGAAAAATTCTCATAATTCTGAGATAATTAAGTCGTTAATTCAGAAAAACAGAGTAGATTTTTTTTTACTCAAGTGAATGCAATACGCTTCCGTAAGATTCCAGTAAGATATATTTGTATATTTTTATTGTTTAGCCTATTTATTATTTGTATTTTTTTGTAACTTTAATTTAAAGCAAAAAAGTAAGGATGTTTTATGCAGTATTGTGTTTGTTTTTTAATCATAAGATGGTATTTGTAGAAATGTATTTAGTTTGGTGTTATAATTCATACATAAGGCTTTTTCAGGTAAGGGGTGAATTACGAATGAATAGTATATTGATAATTGTATTCAATTCATTTAAAAGTACATGTAATAGAGTAGTTTTAGAGCATTTTCTGTTTTGTAGGTAGTTTCTGTTTTGTGTGAGAGCGTTTGTCATAGTTAGTAGTGAACTGTAGTAATTTTACTAGTTGGTAACAGGGAGTTTTAATTACTTAGGCAAAATGAAGGTTGTTCTTTTTTATATATTGTTCTTATGTGATTTATTTGTATACATCTAATATTTTTTTTTGTTGTAAATTTTATTGTAGTCTAATAAGTAACCGTCTTATTTATTATGTAGTTGTTTAAAATGTTGTCCTGTTATTTGAAGTATGAAATGTAGGCAAGAATGTTTAGTGTTTTATTAAGGTGGTGTTGTTTCAAGTAAATGTTTATTTCGATTATGTGTAGTATGGGGTTTGATCAGATTAAGAGTTGATGCGTTTGATGTTTAATCCATTGTAACAAAATAATTTCAGAGAAAGGGTTGTATTTGGCATTTTGTATTTCAGAAATGGTAGTAGCATGATGGGAACATGTTTTATTTTTTTGCGTGTATGTTTTCTGGAATTTACAGAGTGTTTGAATTGTTCAAGTGTGTAGAATAGCAATGGATTAGAAAGGAGTCGGGAGAAATGACATCGGGGAGACGATTTGTGGATATCTGCATTCTGTGTCTCCGGTGAAAGTGTCCCAAAGAAATGCGAGTTATTTCAATGCCGTATTTCAAATTGAGAGACACCAGTATAGGAATACTGTTGTGTTCTCTCCAGAAAAGCATGGGCAGCTGTAAATGGATGCAAGAAACAAAACAGCTGTGAAAGTCCTCAATGCAAGGAAAAAAAATAAGTAAGTAAAAAGTTTTGTTTCTATGTATTTTTTTATGTGTTTTTCTTTATAGAAATTTTATTATTGATTATTATGATTTAGTTGTTAATAGTATAATATTCCAGTATTTTTTTACTACGAAGGGTGGGTTTTTGTGTTTCTTTTAAATGTTGGTAGGAATGCTGTTATGGTAAATTTGCTATGCAATATAAAGTGTGTAGTGTAGGGGTAAATGGAGTTATCATGTATATGTTTTACTTGTGTAATAGTGCAAGTAGGGAAAATAAAAGTACACTAATATTCTAAATCCCTTTGAATACCGTATTATATAAAGATAGGTCAAACATTACCAGTTTCTAGTTTCTTATGTTTGTGTTTTTTGCAGGTTTGACAGATGACAAAGTTTTCGACGTCATGATAAGTCGTGATAGTCAAATTGATGTCACCAATGTAAGTTTTTTACATCCCCCCGAAAGAGTGTGCTGCTATAAGTATTGCTGATATCAGAACAATGCCACCTCAGCAAAAGGTATGTAAACAATTGAAATGCTTTTAGTAGTATTAAGTTTTTTTTTATTATTATTTAGTTTCAAAATGTAATGCATTTACAAATATGCATAGAATTGTTTATTATATTTAGTGTAGCTGTAATGAGTCTGTCTGTGTTTCTGCCCTGTTTCTGTCTGCTGTCTTTCCCTGTTGTTAATTGTTTGCTCCGCCCCCTCATTGGTTACCACGGAAATTAATTGAACTCCATCTCTCCTTCAGGTGTGTTGTCTTTGTCTCTGATTGTCTCTGCTTTGTCATTGGTTCCTGTCAGTTATATATACTCTGTTTGCTCACTTCCATGTTGCTAGTCGTTGTCTATACGTTGTCTTTGTGTTCCTGTTTCCTGTTAGCTTTGTGTGTTGCCTAGTTTTTCCTGTCTGTTATCTGTTTCTTGACTTGGTTTATTAAAACGTTTCAACTGCATTTGGATCCTCACTCGCCTTTGTCCTGCACCGTGACAGTAGCGTTCTTGTTTAAATTTTACTGTGAACATACATTAATATATGAAGTGCTGTTTATATTTATTATTGTGGTCATTTATATTGTGTAGTGTAAAGAAAATACAGAAAGATCTACCTTTTAATCTGCAATTATTGTTTTTAATGAAAAGTCTTGTGCCGTTGTAAATAATGTGTACCAATTTGGATTACAGTCTTGTAGCTTACATGCTTTTAAACTTGACATTTTGATAAGTTACAACTGTGTTTTACAGATTTCAATCTTGAACGCTGCTGTGTACAGTGTTTCGCCAGCAAGCAACACTGAATATTCGGGGGAAAGATCTGGAATGTAGAACTTGTTGTCTTGCAGATGCAACATCATCTATAGACCTAACACTGTGGAACAAGCATATAGAGATGGTGGAAAACAAGAAGTTTTATAGTTTCCAGAATTTGACGACGAGAAAGTATCATGGGAACTTGAGCCTGACAACTACACGGGAAACTATTATATCAGCTTTGTCAAAACCTGTGGCTTGCATTGAGGTGAACAAATCTGTCTCGTGAATCGTCTGAATTTGCCTGTTGAAGGTGCAGCCATTCGTGTGCTGAGATTGTATCCAAAATGCCAAACCCCCCAAAACGATTTGTCTACCATGGAAATGTTTCACAGATGCCAACGTTGCAAGATTTTAAGAAGAGTATCCAGCTACATAATGACATGTAATGGTACTGTCACATTCATGTTGGAGGATGAGGAACTGTCTTTCCATCAATAACTCACAACTTTTACGATTTCTGAAAAGCGAAGGTAAATGTGGTGCGATGGATTTTCAGGACATAGAAGAATTTTTGCTTACAGTTGGTTCAGTGACTGAGTATACTGCTGAAAAACAGATCACAAATCTGTCAAAAGGATGTGAAGCGGAGCAGCAGGAGGACCACTGTAATGAAGGCAGCGACAAGGAACTGTGTGGTTTGAGTAGTGATCCGATGCCAAAACAGCAGTCTATTTCTCAGAGCACTGAAACGTGCAATCATGCTAGTGTGCTATCTTTGTACAGGGGAAAACTTAACAATTGTTTGAAAACATGTCAAAATGAGTACTTTAGTTAATATTGTGTAAATGTTTGCTTTTATGTTTTAGTTTTTATAGTTGTTTATACTGTTTTACATTTATATGTGACTACAGAACGTTCCATTTTTACATATGATACTTAAAATTGTAAAGGAAAAGGTATCCTTCCACTTTATTCAATTGTTAAAAAGCATTTAGTTGTAGCCATTATTTTTATGTTGAAAAGCATGTTTTTTTTTCTTTGCACAGTTGTGTTCATTTTATTTGAGATTTTTTTAGCTGTTGTAAAGTATTTTACAGTTTTAAGCCTTAGTAAATGTCATTTGTGCATTTTATTTAAAAATAAAGTATTTTGATACTGTTTATTTTTATATTAAGTTGTTTTGAATAAAAGATGTTAAAGTTGTGAAATGTTTGAGTTACCTTTTTGTAGTTTTTATTTCTGTCTACAGGGCAAAACTTATATTTTTTATACACTTCTTTACAATCTGAATTTATTACTACTTGACCACTAGAATCAAAGTAAACATCATTAAAAATTGTTAAAGAATTTAAATTTCTATGAGTTGAGTTCTATCAAAATAAATATTAAAAGGTCTAAAGTTTCTCATAAGTCAAGCAATATAAGTAGGCATTATAGTATATGTTGATGTGAAATAAATGAACGATATGAACGTGTTTGTTTCTTGGTGTTGAAAGAACATGATTTTGATGTGTTTTTGCAAAAGAAATATGTCTATAATCCTGTTTATTAGAGGTTGTGTGTTTAGTTGTCAGAGAGCGAAGTTTTTTTATTTTGCTTGTTAAGGAATGTTTTTTCTTTCCTGGCACAGTAGGTGGTGATATGCACGTCAAGGTCGTTGAGATGCGCTGTGAGAAGCAGTGAGAGAGAGCAAGACACACAAAGAGAAGGACAAAGAGAGAGAATCGCCATTTTGTGTCGTTGCTGGATCCGACAGGTAAGCCGCTCCATTATGTTGCTGTTTTTATAATATTTATCATGTGTTCATCACCGTTAGGCATGTAGTAAATGTTAAAGGCAGTCTTCTGTGACAATAGGAACAATTGTTGTATGTTCTGTTGTAGAGGGGGCCAGAGAAGAGGGTGCACACCGGGGGGTAACCTCATGTAAAGAATGTGTGTAGGGCACACAAGTTTATTAAAAGAAGAGTCAAGTTAGTCTGAGATGTCTGTCTATTTTATAGAAAAAAGACACACAAAATATGGTGGCAGCGTGGGCACTTTTAGATTGTTAGTTTACAAGTTTAGAATTAGAGCGGAGAGCTGCACGTGAACAGAGCTGCACGATGGATGGATTAAAGCCACCATCACCGTTATGCATGGACGCCGACAATCTATCCAAGACCTGGAAATCCTGGAGGGACCAGTTTAGGCTCTACCTGGAGCTGACAATGTCGGACGCGGAGGAAAAGACGAAGGTCAAATTGTTTTACTACCTCATCGGCGAGAGCGGTCGGGAACTGCTGGAAACTCTGATGAGTGATGTGGCTGCGGATGCACGAACGGTAAAAAAACATTATTGAAAAGTTTGATGAACATTGCAATCCCAGTATAAACGAGACAGTAGAACGCTATCGATTCTTCTCGAAAGGACAGGGAGCTGAACAGTCGATCGATAATTACGTCACAGAGTTATGAATGCTCGCTCAAACATGCAATTTTGGAGACATCAAAAACTCACTCATACGTGACAGAATAGTGTGCGGAATTAACAACGAAGCACTGAGAGAGAGACTTCTTCGTGAGAAAGATTTAACACTACAGACATGCATACGTATATGCAGAGCAGCGGAGCTGTCGCGGCAGAACAGCAAAGCCATTGCAGCAGGTGCAGCGGTAGAAGAGGTGCATGCCATCAGACAAGGAGCACGTCAAGATCGACATCAACCCGGCGTTATGATCAGGTGCAGATTCTGTGGTAAAGAGCATGAAATGAACAAACAGAAACGCCCAGCATTTGGTAAGAAATGTAATAAGTGTGGAAAGGCAAATCACTTTGCAGTTAAATATAGAGCCCAACTGAGACATGGAAACCATAAGTCCGTAAATAAAGTGACTGAACAGGACAGTGATGAGTATGAGGACATTCTCACTGTTGGTGTAGCAAACCCAGAGACTGTAAACAAAAACAAGGAAGACAAGGAAAAGCCACCACAGCTGTACGCAGGAATGCTTCTGGGAAAGGATCTTGTGAAATTTCAAATTGACTGGAGCAAGTTGTAATGTAATTCCTATTAATCTGCTGAGCCCAGATATAAAACTGGAGGATACAAAGACTGTGCTAGTAATGTACAACCAAAGCAAAGTGAGACCACTAGGAAAGTGCAAAGTGAAAGTAAGAAACCCGAGAAACAACAAACTGTACAGGCTGGAATTCCAGGTGGTAGATAACTGTACTGTCCCACTAATAGGGAAGAGAGCAAGTGAAGCGATGAAGCTCATCAAAGTGCATTACGAGAACATTCTTGCAATAGACAGCATAGTCAGAACAGAAAACCCTGCATCCAGCCAGTGGTCAGTACAGCAGATTGTGAATAGAAATATTAGGAGTGGAGTAACTGCCATACAACATGCACCTGGTTATCCTTATGTGACAATCTCATCAAATACTATAAAGAAACAGAGTGAAATTAATGCAGCAAAAAGACAGAAACGACACAAAATACAACAAAGACAGAGAGCAAGGAAAAAGGAAGCTGTGGAAAATAAACTAAAAGAAATGGGGAAATTGTTATATGACAAAGAAATTGAATATATCTGATTAAAACTGTGAAGAAAAGGACCTACAGTAGAAGGAACCTGAGTCAACCCAAAGAGGAACAGACACTGTACCTAGACAGTTGGATCAAGACCCATCATCTTGCTGAAAGAAGATTATAGAATTGTTATAAGTTTCATTTACCTTTATATGAACTTTCTTTTCCATTTTATAGAATGATAAGTTTCATTTACTTTTATATATGAATTTATGTAACCATTGTTTGATAGTATGTTTAGATATTAAGACAGAAAGTAACAATGAAAGCTTAAAAAACAAATCACGAGTTCTGTGTCAGCAGCTTTGTGAGAATACACAGTCAGCCGTGCAGCTTAGGAGACCTATCAGGATGTTTTGCAGAAGCATGAGATCATGAGAGACCTGATAGAATGCTGACAGAAGCAGAATGACCATTATGAGATCATACTAAGAAATGTTATAAATAGGGTTTTAGAACCAGTTATCCGTGTGCATTCACCTTGAGGCAAGCTCATTGTGTTATACTCTGTTTTTGCTTATAGAGGATGCATCAGGAGAACAAACGCAGGCTTACACTAGGAGAGTGTTTCCTGGTTTGTTTTATCTTTGCATCTTATTTCTTTCTACTTACGCTAGAATTGTTTGACTATTTGAAGGAGATTTTGTTTGTAATTTTCTTTTCTTTTACCATACATACATCTATTTGTATTACACTACTTTTAATAAAAACATGGCCTCCCATTGTGAGGATCCTGAAAAGACAAAAAGGTCTAAGTCTGCCTCCTTCATCTAAAGGTTCAATCAATAGAATAGGTAGAAGAACTTGGAGCAGAACCTTTGTTAGAAGACCGAGGGACTTCGAAGGATACCTGCGTTCAAGGTAAGAGCAACTCTAATTGTTGATCTTGTGTTTTCAATACTAACCCGTGCAAACTAGGACACATCCTTTAGTGGGATTGTGGAAGGGTTTCCTGCGCAATCCGAAAACATGTGTCACTAAAGGACACCTATGTCAGTATAATTACTTCAAATAATAATAAGAAGAAAACTAACGATAACAAGGTTCTACGCCCCTTCGGGGCTTGACCCCTAAATATAAAGGAAATCACAGTTCAAGTTAGGCATAACATAACATAAGTGACATTAAGAGATTTTATTAAGTTACTTTAATCATTTATTTCAGAGATATTTATTTTATATAATTTTTACAGTGGTACATTATGATCTTACTTTTTTAATTACGGATGCAAATCAACATTATCCGCGTGAAACATTATAAACGTGATGATTATCTGCCGACTCAACTGTTTCAGAACGTGCTCTACAGAGAGTCTGCTTTATTAAGGCTTTTTTCATTCACTCCGCGTGAGCTAAACGTTTTTGTTCTGTACTTTTTTACCCGTATATATTTCTACATATTTTCGACCAAAAAACACAGACGATATAATGTAAGTTATGGGTAGCAGTTAAGCTTTTTCTGAAATGATGAAAAAAAATCTAAATGACTAAAAATGATCTCTCCAGCTTAATTTAGACTAGATCCTGATTCATTTGTTTTCATACTTACATGTTAATTTATCTACTTGTATATTATTGAAAATGCCCAATATTAATATGCAATGCCTTCTGTATTGCATTCATTTTGTACATTTACAGGTGCACAAATACTGGCTAATTTTAATTTCATTAAGACACTTCTGTGTCCTGTATTGATCGATGTTCTGTAAATTTGTACTTAACAAGCCTAAACCATGTTATTAGGGTTCAAGCGCGAAGCGCTGGAAACCTATTGTTTTTGCTAGGATTTTTATTATTAGGGTTCAAGCGCGAAGCGCTGGAACACTATTGTATTCGTTCTGATTTTTTATTAGGGTTCAAGCGCGAAGCGCTGGAACACTTTTGTATTCGTTCTGATTTTTGCAGCTTTAATTATTATTATTCCGCCCTAGAAACGACCGTGCAGCCCAAACTGTAAAGCCTAGAGAGCTCAAACTTGGTCAGATGGTAGTACTGGTCACAGTTACTCAGGGCCAAGGTCTCAGCGGAATCGGACAATTTGGGGCGCTTCAGCGCCCCAAAACGCGTTTGTCCCCATAACCCCTAAACCCCTAAAACCCCTATGTCCAAATCTCAAGTGCTTTATATCATTGGAATCCTTGGCTCATGACTTAAAAAACTTATATCTCCAAATTCATTTCCGCCATTAAATTTTTTCGCTATACAGATGCAGCAGCTCAGAATTGCTGTTTGACTACTGCATGATCACTGTGTGATTCTGCCAGACATCCACCAGGAGTGCTACAATGATCTTGTTCCCCCGCGCTGACGTAGTTAATGAGTAGCTGCCTTATTCACGCCCCCTACGCGCGTCTGTTGCAATGACGCATTGATCCACCAGGTGGCGCCGTGATCAGTGTAACAGCTGCTGGCATTAACCAATAAAACGTCTCTAAATTAAATTAAAACCATTTTGACCATTTTTAATGTCAGTAAATAATAAAACCTGTTTTTCCAGGTCAAATTGACTTGAATGCTTATAAATCAAAAATTCTACAATGATCAGCATTCTGTGTGATCAGCTTATATTTGTAAACATTTTACACATGTCTATTTTGCCTACCAGATGCCATCTGATCACCCAAAAACGGGCTACACACACACCACTCAAAAACATGCCATAATTTATTGTAAATAAAACTTCCTTTACACTTCTTATGCTTTTTATTATATTTAATTTATAAACAATAAACCTCATGAAATTATGCCATGTTTTTGAGTAAAATAAGCAGAAATTATTAATTATTATTTTGGATAACCACTGGCTGGTGTATGTCAAACATCCCCAGGTCAAAGCTGACTGAAGCAACTAAATTCATAAATAAGAGAGAGAAAACAGGATTTAAATATGAAAACGTGTGTGTGTGTGTGTAGCATCATTTTGTTAGATCATATTTTGCCCTCTGCTAGGCAAAGGCATATCAAAAGTGTGAAATATTTACAAATGTGTAGCTTTTTTTTCTGGAGGCCTAATGAAATGCAATGCCCAGTGTGTGTGTGTGTGCGCACGTGCGCGCGCATGTTTTGGGTACGTGTGTTAGTGTACATTTTATGTGTGCATGTTTGTGTCTGTATGTATGTTCATTGCACTGAAAAGCACAAAAGTGTGACCTATTGCCCACTAAATGTGGCCGAGTCAAATTGACTCGGGAGTAAAGTATTTATTTTATGAACAAATAGTTCAACGAAAATAGACAAAATTAATTTTACTTGCAAAGTTCATAATTTGGAACAATCCTGGTAAATTTCAGGCAAATATGTGGAAGGAAACCCAAGTTATGACACATTAAACTTTCCATATGAGTCAAATAGACCCCATGTCATTGTATTAGCAACTTTTCATTCTGTTTTCACACAGTTTTTTATAAATAAAACAAACTATTTTGCATTTATTTAGGCATTTATGTATTTGGGCATTTCTGAAGGTTTCCATGTCACACACATAGGTTTGGCCTGCCTTGGATCTGGGCTACTCAGTGAACAAATGCAAATGTGCCTGGCCTCACAGGTGATGGGGGTGTTTGCACAACAAAAGCAGGAGGAGAATCGAGCTGAAGAACTTGTACCGCTTTGACACGTTGCACTTACAGTAGGAAACATATCCATCCAACAAACCTCAGTTTCTGGTTCTTGCATGTGCTCATGGGGATAGTCTTGTACAAACATGCCAAATACACACTAGAAAAGGAGATCAGAGTGGCAAAGAGAAAATTATTCTGAAAAGCTACGGGCTCAGTTTTCCGATAACGACTCAGCTTCAGTGTGGAAAGGTCTGAAAGCCATCACCAACTACACGACACCATCCCCCAGCACTGTGGTGAATCAACAACTGGCAGACGACCTGAATGAGTTCTACTGCAGGTTTGAAAAAGCCCAATTCTCACCTCCTGTAAACCCCGACTCCAACACACCTAAAATTCAGTTCAGTGAAGATGAGGTGTGTCAGGTCTTCAAGAAGAACAAAAGAAGAACAGTGACAGTGAAGTAAAGAAATTGACCGACGTGACATTTCTGCCATCATCCAAAAATGGCTCCATCAGATTCATGACCACGCTCTCTGCCATCCTCTCTCCCTTCTGATGACTGGGGTTTTTTCCCCAAGTAAGGAGATGCATAGCAGACATATTTGGTCTCCAAATCCGTGGCCATCCAGAACTTGATCCCAAATTTGTCTGGCTTGGTTGCGATATACTGTGTGAATGGACAACGAACCTTGGTAGGGAACAGCTGTTCATCTATGGTCATGTGTTCTCCTGGAGTGAAACTCTCAGCACAGTTCTTGTTGAAGCGTGTCCAGATGTCGGAGACCGCAGCAAATTTGTCTGTTAGAAGGTGTTGCATAATTGAAATGAATCTATCTCGGGGCATTGTCTCTTTGAAAGCCAGGAGATTGTTTTGAAACCATTTTGACCATTAAATATGATTTGAATATGAAAACACAACGTGTGTGTGTGTGTGTGTGTGTAGCATCATCGTTAGATCATATTTTGCCCTCTGCTAGGCAAAGGCATATCAAAAGTGTGAAATATTTACAAATGTGTGGCTTTTTTTTTCTGGAGGTCTAATGAAATGCAATGCCCAATTTGTGTGTGTGTGTGTGTGTGTGGGGGGGGGGGTGTTTTGAGTGCGTGTGTTAGTGGACATTTTATGTGTGCATTTTTGTGTCTATGTATGTTCATTGCGCTGAAAAGGGCAAAAGTGTGACCTATTGCCCACTAAATGTGGCCGGGTCAAATTGACTCGGGAGGACTTGAGGAGGAAAGTATTAATTTTACTTGCAATGTTCATAATTTGGAACAGTCCTGGTAAATTTCAGGCAAATATGTGGAAGGAAACCCAAGTTATGACACATAAAATTTTCCAGATGAGTCAAATAGACCCCATGTCTGCACGAGGGTTATATAAATATCATATGTACTATGGCAATGACAAACCTTAGCAATTTGAGGTCAATTTGACCTGCAAAATACTGTAATAAGAGGGTTAAAGTCTAAACAGGTCATAGATGCATGTCCTGAAAAGATCTTGTCCTTGGTTCAAATCATGCTCTTGGCATACAGTATATTTGTCTTAGTTTTCATTTTGGTAAGTAAAAATGAAATGAAAAATCAGAAAAAAAATCTGAGGATTCCTATTAAAACTGATATCTCTAATTGTGCAGTGTTCTTATGCTTGGTGATGCATATATATATATATATATATATATATATATATATATATATATATATATATATATATATATATATATATAAAATGAAAACTTACTTTAATTTGCACAAGTTCAAAACTCAGTGTCACCAAATACAACATCCATATATCCAGTGTGTGATAATGACATTAAAGTTTCAGGTCCTTCCTACTATCTTCCTGCTGGACAGGTAAAAGGTGAAAGAGAAAACTGCTTCTATACTCTTAAAAAATGTTGTCTCTGACCTGTAAAGTCAGGGTCAGAAAGTATTTGTGAGCAAAGCCCCATCTTTAGGTTGTGCCCTGGAATTGCATTACAACAGCTAAAAATGGGGTGGCTACATTAGAATATTCACACGTCCTTCATTGCCTGTAGAGAGGGGGGCTCATGACAAAAGTCTGCTAAACGTGTGATAAAGGTGTGATGAAAGTCTGACTAAGGTCAGTCACACGTTGGAAAAGAACAACTTTGAGCCGCTGCATCTGTAGCGCATTTTATCCGAAACCTACTTTTGCTAACTAGTCCTAGGTTTTTCGCCTGATCAAGACCAATCCAGTGCAGTAATATTCTCTGGAGTCTCAATGACAATTTTCGAAAAAAAGTCGAAATTTTGATTCAGGGTCCTTAAGGGGCCCCAAAACGTTTGGACTGTGAGGAGCCAGTTTTACTAAAATGTCAATAACTTAAGAACTAAATGAGCTATCAACACCAAACCTGGGACACGTGTGAAAGAGGTCAAACTGAGGTCACAGTTCAAAAACCGCGGTGATTGGCCACTTGGTTATGCTTTAACGGAAAAATCACTAAAAACAGCCATTTTTAAAAAAAAGCCATCTAGTGCCACCAACAGTCCAAAAACCCAATTTTGTGCTGACTCGTAAGGCAAAGATTCTGATTCTGAGAATCAGAATCTTTGCCATACGAGTGACCTTTTGAACTGTGACCTCAGTTTGACCTCTTTCACATGTGTCCCAAGTTTGGTGTTGATAGCTCATTTAGTTCTTGAGTTATTGACATTTTAGTAAAACTGGCTCCTCACAGTCCAAACGTTTTGGGGCCCCGTAAGGACCCTGAATCAAAATTTCGACTTTTTTTTCGATAATTATTGACATTGAGACTCCAGAGAATATTACTGCACTGGATTGGGATCTTTTCAGATCCCTACCATTGGACATCTCCTGTCAATCTTCATTATCCTGTGTGACATCACAGTCTGAACACAGTTCTAGAATCAGTGCTCTCAGTGTTCTAGAATTAGTGCTCTCCTCCAAGCACATCCAGCTTCAATTAGAGGGCTCTATTGTTCATTCGGTTTTAGTATGTCAGACTGTTCATGTATCCCAATTTCTTAGTTATTTTGTGTATGTGACTTGCGGGTCACTTTGTGTACGTGACTTGCCGGTCACTTGTTCTGCATCTGGATGCTTGTGTTTCTTCGCTTTATGGATATGACTGTTTATTTTAGGGAAAACTGGACAGGTGACTACTTTACATGACATATATTGTGCAACACGTTGGTAAGCTTTTCTGTATTAGAGACACTAGGTTAGGAGCGGGTGCCACCCTCTGTAACTTGCGGGTCACTTTGTGTATGTGAAAATCCTTTAAGGCCTTAAACTCGCTAAAGCTTTAATTATTATTAGGGTTCAAGCGCGAAGCGCTGGAAGCCTATTTTTGTTAGGATTTTTATTATTATTATTATTCCGCCCTAGAAACGATCGTGCAGCCCAAACCGTAAGGCCTAGAGAGCTCAAACTTGGTCAGATGGTAGTACTGGTCACAGTTACCCAGGGCCAAGGACTCAGCGAAATCGGCCAATCTGGGGCGCTTCAGCGCCCCTCAACGTGTTTGTGCCCATAACTCCTAAACCGTATGTCCAAATCTCAAGTGCTTTATATCATTGGAATCCTTGGCTCATGACTTAAACGTATATCTCCGATTTCATTCCCCTCCGAAATTTTTTTTGCTATAGCGCATTTTGTCCGAAACCTACTTTTGCGAACTAGTCCTAGGTTTTTTGCCTGATCGAGACCAATCCAGTACAGTAATATTCTCTGGAGTCTCCATGTCAATAATTATTGAAAAAAAGTCGAAATTTTGATTCAGGATCCTTAAAGGGCCCCAAAACGTTCGGACTGTGAGGAGCCAGTTTTACTAAAATGTCAATAACTCAAGAACTAAATGAGCTATCAACACCAAACTTGGGACACATGTGAAAGAGGTCAAACTGAGGTCACAGTTCAAAAACCGTGGCGATTGGCCACTTGGTGGCGCTATAACTTGCCGGTCACTTTGTGTATGTGACTTGCGGGTCACTCGTTCTGCATCTGGATGCTTGTGTTTCTTCGCTTTATGGATATGACTATTTTAGGGAAAACTGGACAGGTGAGTACTTCACATGACATATTGTGCAACACGTTGGTAAGCTTTTCTGTATTAGAGACACTAGGTTAGGAGCGGGTGCCACCCTCTGTAACTTGCGGGTCACTTTGTGTATGTGAAAATCCTTTAAGGCCTTAAACTCCCTAAAGGCCTTAAACGCTTGAACCCTGGAAATGCTGCTTGCAGCTTTAATTCAATGTGTTATTATTATTCAAAAAAATATATTTAGCTGTAATAGTTTGTGTTCATATTTTCTCATAAGGGAAAAGACACGTACTGTATCTGCTTTCTACGGTGGCCGGGAAGTGCAAAACACATTAACAAATCCCAAAACACAACGACAAGTCAGACAACCCAGAAACGGTAGTGTATCGTTTTTGAATGGAAACTTCCCGATCATTGGACAAGACACCTGTCACTCAAGATATACAGGTATGGAATCTTATGTGTAAAGTTTTCCGTTCAAGAAAATAACAGAATTAATCCACAGTAATCCATTCCATCCATCCATTCCAACTTTTCCCTGCGGCAGACTGTTGAACTTCATGTATACCTTGAGTGACAGGTGTCTTGTCCAATCACAAACTATACCAACCGCTTCCGGGTTGTCTGAAATGCCGTTGTGTTTTCGGATTTGTTAATGTGTTTCATGCACCGATTCAGACAACCCGGAAGCGGTAGGTATAGTTTGTGAATGGAAACTTACCGATCATTGGACAAGACGACTGTCATTAAAGATATAAAGGTGAATGAAAGGTGTCTTGTCCGATGATGGTAAGTTTCCATTCACAAACTATACCAACCTCTTCCGGGTTGTCTGACTTGTTAATGTGTTTTGGGATTTGTTAATGTGTTTTGCACTTCCCGGCCACCGTAGCTTTCTACCTGCGACCCAAATTTTAAAACCACTGTATGACAGCTGTTTATGATAATCAAAAAACAAACAGTATATCTGTATCTGTTGTATTAATTTGTCATATTTTCATTTTTGTATCTCTGTTCTGATTACATCACTGACTGTTTAAAATATTTACCAAAAGGGCATTTGTTTTGAAAAAGGGAAAAAAGGTACAAAGATTTATTTGCATGTGTCTATTTAACTCGATCAATTACATTTTTTAAATTTTTAAATATAAGTATTTTCATAAAATTAGTTTACATTTTTTCTGAATGATTCACAAATTACAATGTCATAAAACATTTATTTTATTGACCCTTTCCAGCCTCATACAAAATGACATTGCTGAGGGACATTGCTGTGATGCGTTGGACATAGTAGAAGCTGATTCTTGAACAGGTGAATAGTTGTAATCAAGCACCGACAGTTGGTGGTTTAAGTAAGCAGAGTCCTCCGTTATGTCTGCAGGACGAGTGCGGTCAATACACGATGTACAAACGCCCGATGGGAAACCGAAACTGTCAATGTCCAAATGTCCATTGGTTAAACTAAATTCCCCATGACCAGACGGATGGATATGGGTCACCTGTTGACATTCAGTCTAAGGTTCCACCAGAGTTGGACGAACATCAACTGGACTGTCTGTAGCTGTAGATTTATCAGCAGTCAGCGGATGAGACCTCTCATTCAAACCTGCCTCCAACAAACTTTTGCCTCCAAATCCACAAGCCTTCGTGTCAAGGCTGAAAGCTGTTGTTTTGAGATGTTGACAGCAGGGCTTCGGCGATGGATCAGTGCAGACTGTAAACCAGCAAAAAATTAATAACTTAATCGAATGGAGATGTGGGCTATACCATTACTCGTTACAGTAACAAAAAAATGCATACCGATTTTTTTTACAAGTAGAGTTTTTTTGTTGAGGATTGGCAAGTTTCGTTCTCCTTTCCAGAATTCGGTAGAGAAATGTACAGTATGGTTAAGACACAAGTACAACACAAAACGAAAGTACAATACAGCAAGTCCAAATTGGTTAATATTAAAAAGACACACAAATAAAAAAATGGACTTCTTACCTTTCGTTTATTGGTAGCTTTCTTTGCAGCAGCCTTGGGGTAAAATGTCTTTGTCTCCATGTTCATTGAAACAACATCAAATAACGACAGTGAGTGGTGACCCATATTTTATAAGTTATAAACATTCATCTGAAATACCCTTTAAGTTATGCAGTAAATAGCATTTAACAAAGTAACTGCAATCACCAGACAAAATGGTGAAAACAGGAAAAAAACTGTTCTCTTTTGAATCCCTGAGAGGAGATAGTAAGAAGACTTAGTATTGAGGGTTGTGTCAGTGGTCTATCAAGGCTAAATGTTATGAAGCAGCTAAAATAAAGACTGTGGGGAGACATAAATAATGCATATTTTATTTTTTATAAATAATGCATAATTATTTTTTTAATAATTCATATTTTATTTTACATGTGCACACATGGACATGAGGGTGATACTGGTTTTTTTTAAATAAATGAATATATTACGAGTTTAGGGGCATCTGTAAACAATACGCCCGTTTCATTACGTTCAGACCGAATGCCTGAACGTAATGAAACGGGCGTATTGTTTACATGTATTTGACTGCATGCAGCACTGCATAGACAAATCAATCTATGACAAAGTTCCGTGAGAGCCATTCAAAAGATTGTCAATCGATCTGCGCCGCGCAGGTTGCTAATCTCTCTATTGTGATATGCCTCAAGGGCAAATAATCAGACTAAAAATCATGTGTTAAACAGTGTTTATTGTTCAGAGAACATGAACTGGAGCTTATTTTTAATAAAAGAAAAATACCCCAGCATCACATTGTATTTAGATAACCTTGTATTTTATAAAATATATAATTACTTAAACACGATATAGAAAACAAACATTTGACTGACACTTTACAGATCTTACAACACACTGAAAAAAATTATTCAATTTACTCAATTTTTTTAAGGCAAGTGGTCGCAATCAATTTATTTAAGCTAAATTTAAACAAAATTATAAAAACATTTTTTAAACAAATTTTGTTTAAATGTAGCTTAAATAAATTAGCTTATTATTCATATAGAATAACAATGATACATTTATATTGCACTCAAAATGCTTTAGATATGGAATGAGGGATTTCATTCAGGATGAGCTGTTTGCCATGTCCTCTACTACACCATAATATATATAAAAAACAAACCACTAATTACACCAAATACTCTATTCAGATTTAAAAGCGATTTGGAAATACAAAACAAACTATTTGCTGCAATACTGATAAACTATCGCTAATAACCCCAAAGTAATAATACCAAGATCTCATTTGTTTTTACCATCAACAAACCAACAGAAGCATTTTTTACGTAACACACCGCACGTCGCCTGAGGAAATCCAAAGTTGCATCGAGCGGTACCAAAAAGCCAGCCGTGACAGCGGAGAGAGTCGCACGACTCAGTTATACATCACATCTCTAAGTGCACAGAAAAAAATAAGACATGATGCGCGTTTGGATGAATAATGTGACTATGTAACCGGCAAAAGAAAATAACACATTGTCGAATCGTCAGCCTACATGAAACACGACTGCTCTCTACAGGTTTTGTATTTCCTGCACCGAACATTTGACCCCCCCTTCGATAGATTGCCCCAGAAAGCCAGAAGTCCTCGCGGCACTCTTCTCTCTGAGACACGCATGTTTAAAGGCCACATCTCTACCAGCCTGTCTGAGGGGTAACCCTATCTCTTTGGGGAAAATAAACATGGTTTTAAGTACTTGTCCTATCTCCTTTGAAGCAGGTACATGGTTTTAATCAATCTGAAAGAGGGGGCAGTGGGAGGGAAAGGGGGACTCAAACTCCTTGGAGTCAACACATGGTTTCTGTCAGTAAACATTATATAATTAGTCAAACTTATGATTTTATATTATTGTTTTATGTTTTAGGACATGCCCCCTCTAGTGTACAAACAGCAAAGTAGCCAGGTAGTGCCATAAAAGGTCAAATTCATGACATCCAATCAAGTTACCCTATCTGCGGTCAACAAAAATCTGTGTCCACTCAAGTGTCATGTGTAAGTGCATGTCTTTACGTATCGCATGTAATTCCAACACACGTGGTTAGGAACAAAGCATAATTTAACAAGCCATAAAATAAAATGGAAAAAAATGGATACATGGCTGCAAAGATTTAGGCCTACAGCCACAGAAAGAAAATCAACTCCCAGCAGCTTGGATGATCCACAGTCCTCTGACTGCACCCCGGGTCCCTCCATTTCAGCTGAAGGTGTTTCTCCAACCCCTGCAACGGTTAACACCGATACAGACAGCAATTCATCAGAGGTTTTGGCACCAACTCAGGTTCAGCAATTCACAGAAAGACCATCAAAAAGGCACAGATATGATGAGAAATACATTTCATATGGATTTACATACATTGGCAGTGAAGAAAATCCCAAACCACAATGTTATGTGCAAACATACTCTTCTTACTGCATGAAGCCAGCATTTTTACATAGGCATTTAGAAACAAAGCATGCTGCCTTGCCTGCAGAGTATCCTGCCTTAGCAGATCATGCTTTGAAAACATTACTGCCCTTCGACAGCATACCTGTGCAAAAGTGGGTTTTCAGCACTTACCAGCATAAAGAACAATTGACACAGACTCTGCATAGAGAATGATAAGGCTAAAATACAACAATTTCTCCAATACAACCAAACATCCCAGAGTTATGAAAGTAATTTCAATCACATTCATCTCATTAAACAGTGCCATTTTAAAAAAAAAAATATTTGTATACTAAAGTTGTGTTGGATCAAAAGTTTTTATAAAGGGTCATGTGTTTAAAATGCATAGCGTGTGGCTGGGTAGGGAGTGATGACAAGATAGGATCCAAGCAGGGCAAATATAACCAAGGGAAAAGGGCAGGTAATTAGCTTGTAATAGTGACTATTTACATACACATTTTATGAACCAAAATTAACAAGTGAAGGTGGAATAGTTCTGATGACGGAAAAAGCCCCAAGTGGGGCTCGATCCGAGGTCTTTAATCCTCGTGTCATTGGACTGAAGCTTTACCATTACGCCTATACGACACGAAAGAAACAGCCAGACATGAGCACAGAAGTGTTCACTCCTAACACAGCTTATCACTTTGAAACAATCAAAAAGCTTCTTTTTAATCTTTTAGTCACTATATTATCTCTCTGATACAGATTACCGCACTGAAATACAAGTGGAAACGTTTTCCTAACCCCTATTTAGCTTATAAATTACCTCTCAGAGCGCTACACACTCTGATACGTATTACCACACTGACTTTAGCATAGACTACCGTATGTCCGCACACCGAGCGCCGAACCTCGGCATCTTAAATAACAGCGTGCACACACAGGTGTCGCGAGTTGCGCTAATTGAAGCTACGTGACCGAGAGCCTATAAAGAGGCGTGCTGGTGGGCGTGAGTTTAGCTGACAGACACCCGTGACGTTACAGTGGCTGCTGTAGATTACTGTTAGCCGTGGATAGTGTCTTTATTACTGAAAAATAACTCGTTGGATTTATTCAGTTATGGACATTGGTTACACACAATGTTTGCTTCAGAAACAATATACTGGTATATTTATATTCAATCAGTACAAGTACTCTGTGTACATACAAAGTCATTAACATTGACTCAAAGTAATTTAAACTTGATCATTTTACCCCAACACACTTTATTACAACCTAATCTGATCCCTTTTTTTCCAACAATTTAGCCTAATATTTGTCATTTAAAATATTCTGATGTTTTCATAATTGTAAAATAAATAATGCTATATATATATAAATATTAACATAATATACATTTAATTTAATAATCTTATAGATTTTATAATCCTAGGAATGTGCAGGTTTCAGGAAGTGTCAGGCTTAAGTAGAAGTTTTATTTATATATATATATATATATATATATATATATATATATATATATATATATATATATATATATATATAAAAACTCAAATAATAGGACATTAGGAGGAGCTATTTAAAATAGACAGGAGACAAAATCCTTTCAAAGGGATTCGGCTTTGTCAGTTTCACATCATCCCAGGATGCCATAAGAGCCATGAACATGATGAACGGCACTTAACTAAAATTGGCCGCATATTCACAGATTCGAGTTTCCCCGAGTCAATAACTCCTGAGCTAAACGCTCTTATTACACAAATAACACCTTTTCTACCGTAGTAATGTAGAGAGGTAACCCAATTTTCCTCAAAATCAGCTTTCCTCCACGGTTGACAAAATACATAAGTCTCTATGTGCGAACACCTAAGAGACAGATTCCAAGGGACCATCTGTTGAGTGCAAAACCGAAAAGTGAATACGAAAAAACCGTCAATAACTTCACTGTAATACACTGTACTCAGAGCCGATCGGCCCTATACGCTCACTACGCAAGTTGCGTAGGGCCCCGCCTCCCCCTACCTCATTTTACAGCACGTGTTAATGTTTACTGTGTAGATGACAATATGAAGCGGAGCTATCCATCTGGCCATGAAAACAGAAAAAAAACAAAATGAGAGTAAAATGCGAGAACAGCAATCAGGTAAACTTGTGTTCTCTTCAAGTTTGATGTCAGCAAGAGCAAATAACAGTAAATTAAACTGATGTGATTCTGTCTCTAGTGTCTATCTAGCTAAATTAGCTGTGCAGTGCTGCCAGTGCATCTCTTGGCCTGTCTGTGTGTCACAACAATTTATTGCGTGAACATTTGCGTGAATAAACACCCAAGGGCAACGGTGTTCATATGCGCATGCAATCGTGCACGTAATGGCGCGCACTTTCCAGCAGCAACATCTGTGTGGGGACCAGTACAAAAAGTAGTGTGATAGCACTCCTAAATGACAATGTTTATAGTCTCTCAAGGTTACAACAACGTTAATGCAATATGGAAGCCAATGGATTTACATTGGAATGGGCATAATGCCAGGTCAATATGAATGCACATCCCTCAGTAAATAATAACCATCAGGGATCTAGTACTGCTCTCATACATACTATAAAACAGTGATACGGTATGGCAAGCTATTTTAGCTTTTATACATTCACATGATATGGATTTTTGATATCAAGAATTCAGTTTTCAATACTTAAAATGTAAATATTAAGCGTGATTTCTAGTAACCATATTTTTTATATCAGGAATTACATTTTACACTAGTAAAAATGTAGTTTCTGATATCTGCTATTGCATATTCACTAGTTTAATATTGCAAGAGCCAAGTCATATTATAAATAGTATTTTATATTTGAAAATGGATGAAAAGGAATCTGAGGGAGGCAGTTTAAGTGGGGCCTAATGCAAAATCCAAAGCTGTGTTCTATTTCTTTATATTGAGATATTTATTAGTGCCCGAGCACCGAAAGGTGCGAAGCCCTATTGTTTTTGCTCGGATTTATTATTTAAATCCCCCCCACCCACCCACCCACACACACATTAGCCAATTGGGGTCCCTTAACATGCCCAAACTCTTGAAATTTGGCACACACTTCAGAGTCGTGCGACACTAGGCTCGGGCAAAGGCTAGAATACAGGCTTGGCAGGGGGTTCTGTAGCGCCCCCTGTTATGCAAAAACAAACATTGGTGCACAGATCGGGCAATTATGTACGCACATGTATTTTCGCCCTCTAAACTATGAGCTCCGCCCAACAAGTTGTCGGCCATTTTGGATGGTTTCAAAAGTGCCTGTGGTGAACTTTTAAATACTCCTAGGGAATTCATGCGATTGACATCAAACGTGGTGGGAACATGATGCCAAGACATAGCGCTTGCTAAATTGTGAAGGGATTTTTGATATCTCGAACGGTGCTGCCATTGCGAGGCGACTAAGTTATGGCGAATTCAGAGAAACAGGAAGTGTCTATCTAAAGCAAAAAATGCCTTATTGTGATGACACGCAGTGTGTATGTTCGGCCAAGGACTCCGATCGCATCGACGTGCTTATTGTGAGTCCCGGGTATAGCGCCACCAACAGGCCCCAGGAAGTGTGTCAGTCACAAAGGTGGATTTTTTCACAGTTGCATGCAATGAACTTTTAAATATTCCTCCTAGAGGATTCATGCGATTGAATCCAACAGTGGTGAACATGATGCTGAGACATTGGAGATGATAATTTGCGAAGGAATTTTTGATCTCAAAAGCTGTTCCGATGGCAACGCGTCAAACTTTACTTTTATTTTCAGGTATATTTAGGGTTCTTGGTGTGCTTAGAATAACACAAACACACGACTGACAACACATCAGCGTTGTCGGACATCAAGCGTGGGCTAAAGCTCAGACATTGCCGTGGCTCTGTAGCGGCTCTCTAGTGCCCCCTTTTGTCTAAAATGTGCAATTAGTTTTACCTACAATCCTGAAACTTGGTAAATACATTGCTCTCATCAACACAAACAGCTTTCAAATTTACAGTCATTAGCTCCGCCCAACAGGAAGTTGGCCATTTTGGATTTTATGCTGATTTTTGGACATTTGAATGCCCTGAACTTTTAATACTCCTGCTAGGGGAGTTTTGGTGCGATTGACACCAAACGTGGTGCACATGATGTCGAGACATTGGTGATGCTAAATTGCGAACGGATTTTTGAAATCATGACCCTGTTTCCATGGTGAAATTAGAGAAACAGGAAGCGTCATATCTAAGGCCAAAAAATGTCTTATTGTGAGGACATGTGGGCTGTATGTTCGGCCAAGGATTCCGATCGCATTGATGTGCCTATTGTGAGTCCCAGGCATAGCGCCACCAACAGACACCAGAAAGTTTGACAGTCAAATTTGGATATTTTGACAGTTGCATGCGGTAAACTTTTAAATACTCCTCCTATGGGATTCATATGATTGTCACCAGACTTAGTGAATATGATGCTAAGACATTGAACTTGCTCAATTGTGAACGGATTTTTGATCTCAAATGCTGTTGCCATGGCATCACGTCAAAGTTTACTTTTATTTCAGGCATATTTAAGGCTCTTGGCGTGCTTAGATTACCTTGAAATTTGGCACACAGCACATTTGTTGGCTGTTAAGCGTGGACAAAAAGGTCAGACAAAAGCGTCTCTTTAGTGGCTCACTAGTGCCCCCGTTTGTCTAGAATGTGGGATTTCTTTTACCTACAGTCCCCAAATGGGTCAGTAATGACAGTCCACCGATATTTACACACTTGATGCACTCACCCTCCGTGCATTGTTTTTTGGGAAGATGACATTTTGGTAGTTGTTTTATGAATAAGCTTTGACTACTGTAACTATACCCAAGCATGGAAATAAAGTACATGTACATTGAAATGTGAACATTTTTCGAAGCATGATATAATAATTAATTGTTAATAATATCAGAAGTGTTTTCCCGGTTAATTTGTCCCTAGCAGCACACAATACAGACTCTTGTCTCAGGTATGCTTCAATATGGATTCTCAAGATGTTGCAAAAGCAGAGGGTGTGCAGGGCCTGACGTTTTTTCTGAAGACTGGGGCACAGTTTACTGGCTCAGATCAAATGAGAGAATCAGCACAAAAATAAGAACAGTGCTTAATCATCTCAATAACATAATACAATAGTGTCCGATTTTAATCGATAGCAAACTGGGTCTCATTCATTAAGCATGTGTACACCACAAACAGCGATTCAACAAAAACTTTCCTATCAAAATTCAATAAAAACTAAAACCACTTGTACGTAATAATCACATAGGCTATAATGTTTATTATAATGTTGATATATAAAATTTGTATGATACATGATCTATATTATACATTATAGCCTACTTGATCTACTGTCTGTTTTATTTTAGATACAGATGCGTGTCTGTCATATTACTTAAATGGCATATTTGTTACCGAATCCAATACTTCTTTAATGTTACTCTGGACAGCACTGGCTTCCTCCAGCGACAAGCATAACCTCCCAAATAAAAAATGCAAAGCATAAATACAAAAAACATACACAATTATTAGCAACTGAGACCCATTGTATTGAAATATAAACTCAAATTGTAACAGGAAGGCAGTGCAGAGCACTTTACAATGAAGATATACTAAAATATTCCCTTGTGCCAACAGTCTGTATGATGCAATTTGTATCAACTTCATCCTTAGAAAATACAGAATGAATTACAGGAATACAGTCAAATGTTCTGTCTCAACACTACGCATGTTATTTTCTTTGATGAAATAAACTTGTATTATCAACATTTTTACACTTAGTTATATGGTGTTTTTTTACTTTTGTGTGAAGTCTATAATAACAAGCAAGTACACTGCAGGGACTTGAACCCCATCCAGGTGGTTGCCCTGGAGTGCCATTACCAGTGCATTTTTGCTTTGTGTTATCATTTATATTATAGGGAAAGCAAAAAGTTTTATTAGCAACAGCACGTTTTAATAAGGTATGCACAGTACTCACAATAACTGTTCTGTTATGTTACTCTACAAAATCCAATATTTTGTTATACAGCAGAACACATTGCAAGAATAAGCTAAATGGTTACAGATGTGTCTACTATGCCAAGATCATGCTGTTGCAATGCAAGAAAATATTTTAAATCCTGATGGTTTTATAAACCTGAAGCAGGATGTACATTATTTTGTTAATGTAAATGTAATGCACATAGCATGCCTAAACAGAGAAGCATGAATGTATAAATCTGGTCCTGACTTAACAAGGAGAAGTGTCTTCTTATGCTCCTTGTCTCCTTCACCAAGCAACCAGAATTGTGTGATAATGATATTTTACAAGTAGAAAAATTTACATGATTGAGCTACAGCTTTGTAATAAATACATTTCCAGTGTTTAAAAAGATAACATTTTATAAATCTGTTACTGCCTTAACAGGAATCCTACAAGATAAGTTATATATTTTCCCATGGTCCTTGTTTCCATCACCAAATAAGTATATACTACATCAAATGGTACACCTTTCATGTCAAGTCAAATATTTCAGAGAATCATAGACCATTTTAATTTAAAGTTTAAATGAGCAGAAAATTCCCTCGTGTGTGCTACAGTACACTGGCACAATATCTGTGTGTACTGAAATTTGTCATACATTTTATGTACACATGGTCAATTAAATGTTCCTTTTTCTGTTGTAGGTTCCTTAACATGTTGAATAAAACCCCTATCTGCCATAAGAGCACACAGAATTAGACTTTAAATGCATCATTAGTAAAGTCTCCAACAAGCACAATTATTTGAAATTGAAGGCAGCTGATCAATTAGCTTGCCCATATTCTTTAAAACTACACAAAGGGTATGTTCGTAGTCTATAAATAACACCAAGCAAAATATCACTTTGAGGAAAATGTCAACAGGCATTCTAAATTAAGATTTGGAATTGTTATTATTTGGCACTCCACATGTTGTATAAACTCCAACTCCACTGTGTTGTAGTTTCAAATCATTGAAACGAGAACATTTACTTGCGTATGCAACACAACGAGGAATACCCACAAAGTTGTAGTTTTCTAAATGTACACTTTCAGGCAGATAGTGTTCTGGCAGCCATGTTTCAGTTACAGCAATACATGTTGGTTGTAAATGTTGAATAGACACATTTAAATCCTCTTTATGGCAACGCAAACTCTGTACATTCAGTATAAACACAGAAAAGTAACTATCTTTTATGGCACATGATAAATCATTGGTGACAGTACAAGATGGCATTTCTTGAAGAGCTTCACAAATCTTATTACAGAAAATGGCCTTTTCACTAAAGTCTTTAATTGTTAACCCTGACAAACTCCTTACCCGGCTCAAAGCTACATAAGCCTGACCAGGTCCAAACACTTTTTTTTAAACTACCGACAGCAGTATCAACAGTTAAACCCTGATCTTTATGTACTGTGCATGCCCATGCTAGTTTTAAAGGAAACTGACAACCACCTTTCGTACAAACGTTTTCCTCTTCTACATATATAGGTGTAGAATGTAGCAATTTTGCTGCCTCAAATGAACATAGTCATGTGGGATTGAAAAGACAAAAACAATCATCAAACTGAACGTATACAGTTTCAGGTAACTTGCGTACGATATGAGTAACACCACAAACACCATTAACTAATCCATCATCAACATCTACGTTTTTAATTAACATAACATGCATCTATGCCTAAAAGTAACTTTTCTGGCAAACATGTGTTATGAACTTTTACATGATGACCAGCTATTAACACCATTTTGCCTGTTTTTTTTTACTCCATGCATAATCCTCGGCCTCTATAGTTTCAATTCGTGGGCACATTTTTATTACCTGCTTCAAGTTGTGCTTATGAACTTTTGTAGCACAAATGTGCAAAGATACATGATCTTCCTCAACCTTGTCACAACTTGATAATGATTAAATCATCTTTGTTTAGTGCAGTTGTTTTGCTTCTTTGCCTTAACCTGTTTAACATTTCAGACAAAAGGACAATAATTTTGCTAACAACCTGTGTTAGTTCAACAACACAAACAACTCAAACTCATTTCAGGTACATCCACATACAATGGTTTTCCCTTCACAGGAGGCAATTGGAAAAAGTCCAACAGCAATTACACTCACATTACCAAAAGCAGACAAATCTCCACTCTGTTTAATTTGACGTAATCTTCCATGTATATATGCCAATAATCTATGATCAACCATAGATATTTCGTCTATGATTAGTATTTGAAGACCATGGAATTTTGCTCACAAAGAATTTAATTTGTCCTCACCCAACGGTGTGTATGGCAATTTTACATTTCTGCCAATACTAAATGTGTTGTAAATTGTTGCAGCCTTTAAATTGTATGCTGCAATGCCTGTTGGTGCTGTTAAAGCAACACAAATATCATCTGGATTCAAAGAAATCTGAGACAATAGTTGTGAAAACTCATTTTATGGCTTCAATTAAATGACTTATTGTTCCTGCACCTCCAGTAATAAACAAATTAAATGGTTTTGTGTTTTCTCCTCTAATTTTACCCAAACACCACTGCCTTATTTTATTAAAAACAGCCATCTGGGTTTTGTTTAAGGAACGAATTCTGCTTAACCCTTCAACACGACTCAAATAATTTTCTTTTTTGTGTAACTTGATTGTTTTTATCTGTCAAATCTGGAATACTATCATCTTCTTGGACAATCTCATGTCTAACCTGTTTACATTCTAAATGATCAACTTGCTGCTCAGGACAAAGGGAACACCATGCACTTTCTAATATGCCCTCAGTATTAACAGCATTTTGTGCGGTATCCAACATGTCTGCATCCTTTTCAAATAATGCTCTGTTTCTATTGGACTGCACTTTGAACCAATTCTACTAATCCATTACCTAAACAGATGTCACCTTTATAAAAGTGTTCATAAGTAGTATATCCCTCTGGTTTTAGTTCCGTATCTGCACGATAAGGAAAAAACAATTGCAGTATACTTTGGTAAAACTTTTCAGGACTTAGTCACTGAAAATCGTGCATAACGAACAACTGCAGGCTGAGTATGTTTTATTTTAACAATGAAACCAAGATTATTATCTAATGTAATTTCATTGGGAGACTGACCTTTAGATGTAATACGATACTCAGACGCAAATGTGGCTAAGCACATATCGTCGAAAACACTGACGTGGTCCATTCTTGTAACGATCAACCAAACTTGTCATCCACATCTCTTCACTTCTTAAAGTTTGCGACTGCAACTTGTTCTGTATAACTTGCAATGGTAAACTCGTACGAACTGAATCATCACCCGTGGGAATAAACTGAACATTTCTGGAACACTCCTTTAAATGCATATTTGTCAACCTATACACTGCCTAATTTTTTTAAAGCTTGTTTGGCATCGACATTACCCTGAGTTGTAGCTTCCCGTTGAGCATTCGCTAATAATAAACCCATTTACCTTTCAGATTTTGAAATGTAGGAAATTATATAAACAATACATGCATAAGCATCAGTTACATACTGAATATCCATATTGGCATTCCAGCATAAAAGAGCAAATTTATTATACTGATTAACCCACACTTCATTTAATTGCCGTTTCAACACAATGTGTGGTATTATTTACACGCCTATATGCCATTTCAAATAAATCCTGATTTATTCCTACACTTTCAAACAAACTTTCTACAGACTTGCACTTCTCTTCTCAAACAGCTGTTTTAACTACTGATGTTATATTCTGAGCATAATCTGCATAACTCATCTTCCGCTTTTCTTCGACAAATAAAAGTTCTGCTTGTTGGTGGTTTAGGAAAATTAAAATGTCAAACTGTATTTTTCTTTTTACATGTTTTTGAATGGTGTTTACTGTGAAGTTGCACTGATGTAACAATATTGTGCAATTCCTCATTTTCACTAGAAACCTCACATGTAACATTTGTCAACAAACATCAGAATTTTTAATCTGTGGGGCATTTTTAATCCAAAACAATGACCATGTGGAGAACCACGCTGCTTAAATTCAACCCTGTAAAAATAATCTACAATTTCTCCTATAGGTTGAACAGGAGACATAAGAACTCTCTCTCAAAAAACAATGCCACCTAAAATCAAACATGCGAGCTGCAGTAACAGGATTGCGACACAAAAACTCACATTTATCAGCCCATTCCAGTTGTTCTAAAGTTTCATGTCTTCCTTGTTGCTTTAAAATGCTTGACAAAGATGTCCATCTCATGTCAGCAGATGAAAACGAACAAAACCAAGTAGGAATACCTAACTGTCTCACCATTGCAAACAAATCTTTTTGCACACCTTGACTTCAAATACCCATCCTTCATCATAATTTAGTACTTGTCTTAAAGAGTCTGTGTCTTTAAACTTTTCACTTCGAATAGGTTTATTAAATCCTTTCCCTTTTCTCAATGCTATGGGAAACTGAGTTTTCGGTTACAGAACAGCTGAAAAGAGTTCATTTTATCAACACTAAATTGACCGAGTTAAGCACCACAACTATAAAAAGCCATTATCAATGGAGCGCAGATATGTCACCATGGCAACAGCTTCAGACCAAAAAAAAAATAAATAAAATAAATAAATAAATCTGCATATTTCTCACCAGCAGAACTGGAAGTGCTTATGCAAGCATATGGAGAATTTGAACACGTATTGAGAAAAGAAAAAAAAAAAAACCTTTAAAACAAAACCCTATACACCTTTAAAAAGGTATATTTTTAATGTAAACTTCTCCCTCTAGTTACACACTATGTTCAATTCAAGGATAATTCATGCAATTGTATATTTGAAAGCATTAGAAGTGAAGTTGTTCAAGTGGTTGAGGTTGATTTGGGATTTAGAAAGTAATAAGTAGACCAAAACTTTCTACAGATAGTAATTACATTACTCTAATTAGACTTGTTGAAAATGTAATTAATAGTTAGTAATTAAGAACCATTTTAGAGTAAATTCCCAACTGTTATATCAGAGGTGAAACCAGAAGAACAGTATTTTATTTTATCAGGAAACATATCAGAAAATGCTTAAGATCAAGGCACACACTTTACTGACCGCTCTGCAAACAGTAGCCTTACTAATATGTTCTGCATCCCTGATGTTATATACAAAACTAACATTTGCAGAGAAATGCAAGGCAACGCAAAGCATCTGCTCAGATGTAAGAGCACAGCCATTATAGCTGAGGATTCTGATGCAATCTTATTGACTAAAGAAAAACAGCACTGCTAAAATAAAAATGCATAGGGATCCAAGAGGGGGGAAGGGGAAAAAAAATAATTAAAAAAAAATAATAAGATTCACTCAAAATCCTCCCTACAAATTAATACAGCCTCTTCATCAACAGGATCATCCATAAAAGGACACTTCATTCCCTTTGATGCTCTGTGTAATTGAAATGTGTGCAAGGAATGAGGTGTTTAAACATCAGTTCCTCTTTACAAAAGGGGGAAGAAGACTGAAAGAAACTCTGGGTTTACCAAAGAACCTGCTCCCGACCAGGTTAGGTTCACAGGGTAAGTTACTATAGTAACTAAGTACAAGTTAACGCTTTCAGAAACGGGCTTGACTTAACCTGCTTTCTCGGGTTTAACACGCCTCCCATTCTAAAACCGAGTTTCCTTCATTTCAGGGTTAACATATCCAATAGAGCGACTTTCCTCTCAAAGTGAAGGTG
The DNA here is from genome assembly GCF_030014155.1 of Tachysurus vachellii. Classification (NCBI taxonomy): domain Eukaryota; kingdom Metazoa; phylum Chordata; class Actinopteri; order Siluriformes; family Bagridae; genus Tachysurus; species Tachysurus vachellii. The sequence continues at coordinate 6,053,989 of NC_083466.1, forward strand.
GAATGCTTTTGATGACGGAGAACGGCCCAAACGTGGCTCGATCCGGAGGACCTTTACTAACCGAACCTTTGGACTGAAGCTTTACCGCTACGCCAGTAAGGCACAGAAGAAACAGCCAGACATGAGCACAGAAGCGCTTACTTCTTATACAGATTACCACTCAAACAAACAAAATGTTTCTTTTTAACCTTTTAGTCACTATATTACCTCTCTGATACAGATTACCGTGCTGAAATCTAAGTGGAAACTTTTTCCTAACCCTTTTCATGTTATATATTACCTCTCAAAGCGCTACACACTCTGATACGTATTACCACACTGACTTTAGCACAGACTACTGTATGTCCACTACACCAAGCGCCGAAACTCGGCATCTTAAATAGCGGCGTGCACACACAGGTGTCTCGAGTTGCGCTAATTGCAGCTACCGAGACCGAGAGCCTATAAAGAGGCGTGCTGGTGGCCGCGAGTTTACCTGACAGACACCCGCGACGTTACAAGTGCAGCTTATACATAAACATGCATTTCCATTGTATATGATCAGATAAAGTTGGTTAATTAAGTTAGATTTTTTATTTCAGTTAAAACTTTCACAAAGCTTCTGCAGTAGGCTACAGACTGTAATATCTCCTGTGTGCCTTTTAGATCATGAACATACACTGATATAGAGCATGAATACAGTAGGTTGTAGCTTCACAATGAAATCGTAAATATCGTAATAATAATATTTTTTTAAATTTGTTTTATAATATTCATTAATAGCTTTATTTTTCCTTTTTATATTTTATTAATGCTTGTTGACAACGATTATGAAAAAAAAATTCTAATTCCACTATTAAATATTTTTATCAAATGTTTAAAAAAAAACTCAGTAATAATAACAATAATAGCGGTTTTGTTGCATTTTGTTTAATAATTCATTAATAGCTTTATTTTTCCTTTTTTATATTTTATTAATGCTTGTTAACGATTATGAAAACTTTTTTTCCTTAATCTATTATTAAATATTTTTATCCACATCTCGCGAGCCCTGTTAGAACCTGTGCACACGTCATATCCGTCGTGTTTGATGTTTTTCTTTAACTTGTTTATTTTAGTTTAAATCCAAACACAACACTGAGCTGCACGGAGCAACATCCTACATCCGACTTTAGAGACAGAAAGAAAACTCCATGGATTTCCGCGCTCCTCCCGACCAAACTCAGTCAGCTCACGGTAAGAGAATGTGACTTTAATGTCATAGTGTTTTTACAATAAAGCAGGTTTAAATTACACCGTGTTACAGTCTAATGTTTTCTATCTAAACGAGATCCTCTTTTGACGTGAATTAGCACAATGCTACTTACTGTGCTAGCGAACTTGGACACAGGTATAAATGACAGTAAAAATACTGAACCGAATCGATGAGCTTGACTTAAGAATCGATTTTAATTTCACAATAAAATATTTCCTCTGTTGTTTGGTGACTTTTCACAATCCTCACTACAGGTTTTACAGTAAAGCAGGTGTAACATAGTGATTAGACACATACATGATTAGCTCCGGACTTTTAGTTACAATGTGTTTTCTACCTGTAGAATGTAGCTAATCATTTCATTTACACAACAGCACAGTGAGGGTCATATTGTATTTAAGGGTTAATAGCAAACATTACAGGCTTTTTTTAAATTATAGTTTATTATTATATTCTCTCTCTCTCTCTCCCCAAAATAATACAATTTTAAGTTAAAATACATTGTTTTTCTGTCTACAGGCTCCTTCATCTCCCAGTCTGACGTACTGAACAGTGCTGCAACTAAACAGATTTAAACACACACACACACCAATAACACAAGGTTTTTGCTTAATATTGCAATATATTATAATATATTACCTACATCTATGATGTTTAATTAATTTTATTTTATTTTTTCTACCACCAATTCTACTTCTAATTACTACAATAATAATAATAATCTTTTACTTTCCCAGCCTGCTGTTCCTGCACCAGCTCAGAAGCCGCTGACAATCTACATGTTGGAGTCAGCTGAACTGGACGAACAGATCAGGATGCTGCGTGAGTCTCAAAGTCATATACAAACTTACACACACATACAGCTCAAATACACTTCCTCACAGCATAAGAAGTGTTTCCTTAAATACAACAGTGTATACAGTCTACTTTACACTCCTCTTACTTTTGGAATATGGAGCCAAACAAAAGACAAAGCAGCATCTCTCCATCTCACTCATCTCTCTCGCTCTCTCTCGCTCTCTCTCGCTCTCTCTCGCTCTCTCTCGCTCTCTCTCGCTCTCTCTCGCTCTCTCTCTCTGCAGATGAGTACATTTTTCCCCTAGTGGAGAAAATCCACCCGACTGGGGCCAAACATATAACCAGGTTGGTTATCGAAGGAGAGAACAACTACGACCTGGTCAACTTGATTGCAGAGCCCAACCGTCTGCGTGCCCATGTACGTGTACACATACAAACACTCGTACATAAACACACATGTGGAGGGGGTTACTCTTTCTTTTTTCTTTTTGTATGTTTTAGTAAATTGTCTAGATGTTTAGCAATATATAAATTGTGTTCTGTCTGATTCATGCAGTTGACATGAGTTAACGCTCGGTTCCAGTCCCGAGCTCAGATAAAATTGGAGGGTTGAGTCAGAAAGGGCATCAGACATAAAACTTGTGCCAAATCAAAACCTGTGGATCGGATGATCGGCTGTGGCGACCCCAAACAGGGAGCAGCCGAAGGACAACAACAACTTGCTTATTCAATCATCATACACAAATCAAATAGATGAAACACTGTAATTTACCATCATATTCATGTGTGTGTGCAGATCGAGCAGATTGCTGCTGTGCTTCGGGCGAGGGAAGCTGGCCAGGATGTGGTAAGTACTCTGCAGAATAAAATTGTGTAGCATTTGTCTAAGAATTATTGTGTGCATCAGTCATTACACACAATTTGCAATTTATAGCGAAAATATACAGTAAGGTCGAATGTTTGGCCTGAAATGAACATGTCTATATATATGCATATCTTCCTACAGCCTTTTTCTACACTCAAGAAGAAGAGGAGGAGGAGGAGAAAGAACAGCCAATTTTTTCAATAAACTGTATATATTATTGTATGTACTTCAGCCTATAAATAATTATTAGGCAAAATTATTCTTGTTTCAGATTATTTGTTAAACATTAGAATGTTCATAACTTATTTCCAATACTTCACCTCATGAGTGGTTAGATGCTACAAAAAATAAATTACTTTGTTGAATAAATCATTTGGTATATTTCATGCATCAGGGTTCACATTTCTGTGCATTGTTTTATACATACAACTTTAAGATATGGTTAGAATTTATTGCTAAGTCAAATTTACCTTAAAATATTACTTGTCATGGTACCACTAACTTTATATTTAAATCTAAAAACATTCTCACTACATACAATGTATTTCTTAAAAAGTTATTCTTAAATATCAGTAGTTATGACTAGACTGATGTACAAATGTTAAACTCATACAAATATCATATTCAGATTTCAAATATCAAAATATCAATATCAAATTTCAGCTGAAATTGCAGTAAATGTGTGTTGTTTTTTTTCACCACAATCATTCCGCAAAATTTATTTTACTTTACATTCACTATTATAGGCTAACCTGCAATTTTGAAAATTCCTAGTTAATTCAATTCATTCTCACATTTTACTGTTAATTCCAATGGAAAGTTTTCCAGTCCTGAAAAATCCTGGAATTTTGCAAGCCTACCACCAACAAGAGGCTAAGACTATGGAGTGCAATGAACTTTGCAAAGCATTATAGGTTCTTGGCAAATCAAAGGCTTCACAATGGTTCTGGCTTCCATGCCTTCAAGGTGTGAATCTTAGGGGGAAAAAAGTGTTACCAGACCTCAAGAAACTCACATGCTCATACGCCATTGCTGAAATAGCTCAGTTAGGTGGGTGCTGGACTGAAGATCTCAAGGTTCCTTGTTTGATCCTGGCTTTTGGCAATTGGTTTGTTTAGAGACAGGTGGTGTAAGTTCAGATCCTCAAGCTATATCGTCTAGGGAGTGCCAGTGAACTATGCACAGCCCTTGTGGCATTGAATCTTGACAAGACTGTTTTAAGCCTGTTCAAGCATGCATCAGCGCTACATTTAAAGACCCTGTGCTTTTCATAGTGTGATTTGGCATCTTTTTGCCAGATGAGGTGGCCGAGTGGTTAAGGCGATGGATTGCTATTCCATTGTGCACTGCATGTGTGGGTTCGAATCCCCCCTCATCAATGACCCCTACTTTACATTAACACCTTTGATCGATGCACACCAAACGCTTTTCGCCTGTGGTATATGGGTTTACTGTGTTAGACCCTGCTTAAGTGCATATGCTTTATAGACATGACCCTAGCCTTACATGCTGCTAGTGTGGCTGAATGGACTAAGGTTCTAGAGAAGGCTCTGGTCTCTTTGGAGCTGTGGGTTCAAATCCCACTGCTTCTGTGAAAACCTTTCAAGGTGCTGATTAAGCTTCCTACCTCTTCCATGAGTCTTTTCTAGAGTGTGGTGATAAAACCTAGCTCACACTAGCTTGCATTCTGTTGGTGCTCTTTAGAGTTATGGATTTAAATCCTATTGTTGTCAGGGAAACTTTTCAAGGCACTTGAATTCTAGCAACTAAATCCAACTGATTAAGCTTTCTAACTGTTCCCTAGCACTGTGTCTGCAAATTTGAGCCATATCTCTGTGCTGGTTACACACAGATGCTTTTTAGTTCAGGTGAGACAGCAGAATACTTCTCACTAACAACATTCACAGGTCCTCTGGTAGCATTGCCAAGTGGTCGAAGGTGCTGGATTTAGGCTTCAGTCTCTATAGAGGTGTGGGTTCAAATCCCACCACTGCCATGAAAACCTTTTAAGGCACTGATTAAGCTTCCTTGCACTGGGTAAGCTCACCAGCTTGCATCCTGTTGGTGCTCTTTGGAGTTATGGATTTAAATCCCATTGTTGTCAGTGAAACTTTTCAAGGCACTGCATAGTCTTTTTAGACAGTTTTTTATTATCTCACCTAAATGTCTGCTTAATCGGTATATTTGTATTTAAAATTGTAAAATTATGTTACATACACACAATAACTTGCAAAATGGAGTTTTAAATAAAACTTTATGTAATATGTAAATACTGGACATTTTTTGATATTATTTTGTGTGCAGTATTCAAAAAATGATCTGTGTTATGTTATGGAAGAATGCACAGTGCATTAGGGGATTTGGCCTTAATAATCCTGCAGTAGGTGAAGTGTTGTGTGCATGGGATTGATGAATGTGCAGGGTAGAAATTCAGCTGAAACTTTTAAGTTCCCTGTTATAGGCTAACCAGCAATTTTGTAATTTTCCAGTTAATTTCATTAACTCCTATGAATTCCCATTTATTCCTGTTAATTCCCATATTTTCCCATTAAATCCCATGGAAAGTTTCCAGCTGTGATCATTCCTGGAATTTTGCAACCCTAGTCACAAATAAACTACAGTGGGGCTCGAAAGTTTTGGGCACCCCAGGTAAAAATTTGTATTAATGTGCATAAAGAAGCCAAGAAAAGATTAGACTCTTATAATTTGTCAAAAAAAGTTTTATTTTATTTCCATCATTTACACTTTCAAAATAACAGAAAACAAAAATATGGCATCTGCAAAAGTTTGAGCACCCTGCAGAGTTAATAGCATGCACCGCCCCCTTTGGAAAGTATTACGGCTTGTAAATGCTTTTTGTAACCAGCCAAACCTTTCAATTCCTGTTTGCGGTATCTTCGCCCATTCTTCCTTACAAAAGTCTTCAAGTTGTTTGAGATTTGTGGGCTGTCTGTCACGCAGTGCTCTTTTAAGGTCTATCCATTAATTTTCAATTATGTTGAGGTCAGGAGATTGTGAAGGCCTTCGCAAAACCTTCAGTTTACACCTCTTGATGTAATCCACCATGGATTTGTGTCGAGGTGTGTTTAGGATTATTATCCATTTGTAGAAGCCATCCTCTCTTTAACTTCAGCTTCTTCACAGATGGCATCAAGTTAGCATCCAAAATTTGCTGAAATTTTATTGAATCCATTTTTCCTTCTACTTGTGAAATGTTCCCTGTGCCACTGGCTGCAATACAACCCCAAAGCATGATTGATCCACCCCCATGCTTAACAGTTAGACAGAGGTTCTTTTCATTAAATTCTGTGCCCTTTCTGCTTCAAACGTACCTTTGCTTATTCCGGCCAAAAAGTTCTATTTTAACTTCAGCAGTCCACAGAACGTGTTTCCAAAATGCATCAGGCTTGTCTATATGTTCATTTGCAAACTTCAAACGCTGATTTTTGTGGTGAGGACGTAGAAGAGGTTTTCTTCTGATGACTCTTCCATGAAGACCATATTTGTACAAGTATCTCTTTATAGTGGAATGGTGTACCACAACTCCAGTGTCTGCCAGATCTTTCTGGAGAGATTGTGCAGTCAAACGTGGGTTTTGACTTGCTTTTCACACAATCCTGTGAGCTGTTCTGTCTGATATTTTTCTTGGTCTTCCAGATCTTGCTTTAACTTCCACTGTTCCTGATGACTGCCATTTCTTAATTACATTCCGAACAGAGGATATTGGCATCTGAAAATGCTTTGCTATCTTCTTATAGCCTTCTCCTGCTTTGTGAGTGTCAACTATTTTCAGTTTCAGTTTTCTAGACAACTGCTTAGAAGAACCCATGGTGCTGATTGTTGGGGCAAGGTCAGATGAGTCTGGGCATTTAAAACCTTTGAGATTGACATCACCTGGTCTTTCCAGACGATGATTGAGAACAATCCATGACACTGTCAGGTCTCAGCTTTTCAAAGGGGGCGGTGCATGCTATAAACTCTGCAGGGTGCCCAAACTTTTGCAGACACCATTTTTTTATTTTCTGTTATTTTGAAAGTGTAAATGATGGAAATAAAATCTAACTTTTTTTGACAAATTACAAGAATGTTTAATCTGTAATTTGATGCCTTTTGGAGATTTTTCCATCTTTTCTTGGCTTCTTTATGCACATTAGTACAAATTTTTACCTGGGGTGCCCAAACTTTCGAACCCCACTATATCTGTGTTCTTTTCTACCTTTAAAACTAAAGAATGTATACAACTCGTTTAGTTATTAAGATTTATTTGTTTCTGGTAAAGAAATACAAAAATGCCCATTACTGGATGAAAAATGAAAACACAAGAAACCTTAAAAAAGTATTAATGCAGTAGCAAACAGTACTTTTAACAGTTAGTGGTATAACAATCTAAACTATATATACTGCAATTATTAAATAAAATTATTTTCTGAAGAAAAGGCAATATTTTAAAGTGAATTTTAAATTAGAACTATTGAAACACAGTAAAATATATTAAACAGTAAACCTTGCACCCAAATGAGCGACATATTTTAAAGTTGGAGACTTCAAATGGTATCGGATGAATCGCAGGAATCGGATCGGAAGAGAAAAAGTGGTATCGGTACATCTCTAACTTATACACTAATTTTTTATATGATATATTGATTATATCAATAATAAATAATATACAGTGTGAAGTCTTTGCTATTTTAAATATGTTCAATAGTACACTGTGTGTACTGACCATGTACGAGTATATTGCATCTTTTCACATTTGCACATTTCACCTTGAGCATTGAGCATTTTGCACATTTTTCACCCATATGTAACTGTAATTACTGTATGTAAACTGCTCTGCAATTTCTGGAGTTCGCTCCCAAGAATTTCACTCACCAAGGCACATGTGCTGTGGTGATGTGACAGTAAAAGTGACTTGACTTGACATGTTTAACGCTTTCCATGAGGTAAATGGAAAGGGTGCCTGCTAAACATATTTCCTATAAAATTTATTTTATTTATTTTCATTAATGCAATTTAATATATAAGTGTATTTTTCTTATGGGCGTGTCCTGTCCCACACACATATAATGGTTCCGAAGCCCATGGATTTCAGAAAGCAGGAGCGTGGTCAATGCTGTAGGTAAAACACGGAATGGAGTTTAATTTATTAGGGCATTCCTCAAGCAGAATGGATTCGACTGGCGGCGCTCTGAAAAGTAATATAAAAAAGGACATATGCGCTGAATAGAGACGGTAAAAGTGGGTGGGTCCAATATTATTGGTCTTAAAAGGTGGGTTTGTCCTGTCCCACCCACATATAATGGTTCCGACGCCCATGACCACGGGTATCGGATTAGGATTGGTCACGCACCACCGATACCCGATCCACTCAAAATGCTTGGATCGGCATAGATACAATACAGAGCACTTATGTACGTCGCTCTGGATAAGGGTGTCTGCCAAATGCTGTAAATGTAAATGTTATAACATAAAAATGTTAGAATAAATTGCTAGAAAAAATAGCAACCTTTTTAGAGCTTGACATGGAATACCACCAGCTTGTAACATTTGACAGAAAGTTCTATTAGGAAGCTCAAAAAAATCCAAATCTTGCTGATACCACTACATTTTGGAGAGCATGACTTGAAATAGAATCAGCTTGTAACATATGACAGGAAGTTCCACTTAGAGGTTCAGATTGACTCAGGAGTTACAGTACTTAGGAAGCCTTTTTCAGCACAACATGAAAGGAAGCAGAAGACAAACCTGCACCAGCCAGGAATCGAACCCCAGTAGACTACTGGTGCACTCTGCGCCAAGCTCTTTTGCTAGCTATCCGAGCATTGATTGTTGAGGGTGCCTTCTTAACTTAAGAAGCTGAAGCTTTACCTGTTAGGCCTTCAGCTTTGATTTTCAAAGTCCATTTCAATGTTTTTTCATCCGGCTCACACATGTGACAGACCAGATAGTGAAGGTGATAATGAGCAGCAGCAAACAGAAGTGCCTGGCAGTTCCTAAATAACACCTTATAAGTTGACCCAGATGGGACTCGAACCCACAATCCTCAGCTCCAAAGGCTGATGCCTTATCCATTAGGCCACTAGGCCTGCAAGCAAAGGATTCAGAAAAAAAAAAAAAAATTAAACCATATATCATTTTCTACTGCTGAGTTTATTATCCGCATTCACTCCAATCCTTCACCATTGTCCAGATAGATCTGAAAAGCTCTGGAAAGCAACAATTGAGCCTTCTTCAAATAAGATGTTCAAAGAAACACATCCGCAAAACATTCTGTTTAATGCAAGAATAAAAGGCAGCTTGGCAAAATCCAAATCTTGCTGATACCACTACATTTTGTAGAGCATGACTTGGAATAGAATCAGCTTGTAACATATGACAGAAAGTTCCATTTAAAGGCTCAAATTGACTTGGCGGGTACAGCACTTATGAAGACTTTTACGGCACAGTCTGAAAGGCAGCAAAGCACAAACCTGCACCACCCGGGAATCGGAATAAACGGCAGGCAGGAATTAATGGCTGCTTTGGAAAAAATTAACCTTGCTTATACCACTACCTTTTTAGAGCTTGGTAGTGGTATCAGTAATCCCAACTTTGGTGACTGAAAGTTGATGCTTTTTAGTAACGCTTATTTAGTCTGTTACTTAGATGTTTCCCAGGCCTCAGCAAAGGGTGGGCAGGCTTTGCTGCTGTTTCTGTAGTGTAGCGGTTATCGCCTAACACGCGAAAGGTCCCTGGGCCGAAACATGCTGATGCTTTTGAGCTTTGCTTCAGTAAGCAGCCTGTTGTTTCAGCTCGCGTGACACAGTCAGACATTGAGACTCTGAACGTGACAGATGCAGTTTCTCCACAACAAGGTGCCTCCCTTAAAATTCGCTATACTGCATGAACGAGTGTTTGTTGTAGCTGAAACAACATAGAGAAAACTTAAAGGTCGTGCGTTGGCCGGGAATCGAACCCGGGTCAACTGCTTGGAAGGCAGCTATGCTCACCACTATACCACCAACACATTTCCTGCAGTAATCCCAAAAGAAAAAAAAACAACCTCCCACAACAAAAGTGGAAATCAGAAAGAGCTCTTACATCAATTCACTTGTATTAAATATTCTATTCTATCTATAATTTCAGAAGCATCAGTTGCATGTGTGTGTGTCTCTGTGTGTGTGTGTGTGTGTGTGTGTGTGTGTGTGTGTATGTGTGGGTAAAGATGTACAAAAGCCTGGAGAAGTTTACAAACCCCTAAGATTAGCAATAGGACAAAAAAACAAAGTGAGAGGAATAGAAATACAGGAAAGTAAAGCAGAAGGTAAAATTTTTCAATATGCAGATGATACAATGGTAATTGTAGAAGGGAAAGAAAGTGTCAAACATGTTATGGAGATTATAAAGGAATACTGTAAAGGCTCGGGAAGTAAATTAAATGAGGACAAAACAGTATACATGAGGTTTGGGAAGGCATTGATTTTAATGGACTCTTTTAACTTTAAAGAAGTAGATGAAATGAAAATTCTAGGGATTTTTATTGGTAAAAACAAGAAGAAAGTAAGGGATGAAATGTGGGAGGAGCTTTTAACAAGAATAGAATGGAGACTAAACTTTTGGAAACAAAGAGCACTGAACTTGAAAGGGAAGGTTTTAATTTTAAATGTTTTAATGGTGTCTAAGCTTTGGTAGGTTCTATATGTATATGATATGCCTGTTTGGACAGAAAAGAGGCTGAAAAAATGCTTTTGTGACTTTTTATGGGAGGGTAAACCAGCAAGAATAGCTTACAACATGATCTTAGGGGTGGCGGAGAAGGGAGGCTTAGGTTTAATGGACGTAGAACAGAGCAAAATGAGTCTAAGAGTGAAAGTAGTCAAGAAATATCTACAAGAAAAAAAACAATTTGAATGAAAAAAAAAACAATGAAATATTTTATAAACAAATGTGGCAATTTTAATTTGGACAAGGGAATTTTATGGATGAAAACAAAAAATTGGATGACGGAAGGATTACCGGAATTTTATAGAGAAATGTTAAATGCCTGGGGAAAGCTGTTAAAGATTATTGAGCACTTTCCACAAGGGAGAGAAAGCTTTTCAAATCAACCTCTGTTCTTAAACAAAAACATTTTAAAACAAGGGACAGTAATATTTTTTTAAGAAGTGGATGGTAGCAGGGATAACAAGAGTACAGGACGTTTTATATGAATTTAAAGAGGGGTTTCTACCAGAACAGTTTTTTATTGATGCAATGGAAGAGGCAAAAGAGGAATATGATCAGAAAGAACTGAGGGACGAATATAAAATAATCAAAGATGCAATACCAAAAGAGTGGATAAGGAAAATAGACAACATGGAAGCAGAAAAAGAACAGATGAACATTTATCCGAAACAAGAAGAAAAATTGTATGGTTTTAAAAGCTGTACAGTTAAAATGTTTCATGAGATTTTTAGGGAAGAAGTTTTTAAGGAACCAAATACAAATGAGTACTGGTGTAAACTTTTGAAGGATTAAAAAAGACATATGGAAAAATATGAAAGGGAAGTGTGTGAAAGTGAAACTGGAGAGTTTCGAATATTTTATAAGGCCTAAAGCAGTATTTACAGACGTAATCTTAACCAAGATAGAAATTGAACAAAGTCCAATGTGTAAAGTGTGTCAGGAAAGGGAGGAAGGGTTTTTACATCTGTTTTTACATTGTAAAGAATTGGAATTGTTTTTTAAACAATGTAAAGTTCTAATCAAAGATGTGAGTGGGGACTGGAATGAAAATGATTTGGAATGGAATAGAATGGTAATGTTAGGTCGAGACAAAAAAGTCAAAACAAAAAGTTTGTAAATTTGAGTATGATGTTAATGAAAAGTCTAATATGTGAGAGAAGAATCATAGCCAAAAGAAAAGGAATTGTTTTAGATTTGTGGAGACTTTTTAAAAAGAAAACAGAATCATATGAAATATATGAAAATATTTATTAAAAGTCTAATTTATTTAGATACTTTGTTGTTTCCCAGGCATCCCATGTCCAGCAAAGACAATGGGTTTTGTACAAAGACTTTTCAGTTTAGCTTTTAGATGCTTCCAGCAGAAAGCCAAAATGCCAGAAACTCAAAACAGCAGAAACTTAATACAGCCATTCTCCTTAAGCCAGGGTTTGTAGGTTTGAGTCCTGTTTGGCAGGTGTGCTGAAGCAGAGTGGCGCAGCGGAAGCGTGCTGGGCCCATAACCCAGAGGTCGATGGATCGAAACCATCCTCTGCTAAGAGCAGCCTACTTTCTAATAAAAATTAAATGGATTAATGTTCAGATTTGTTGCAGTTTAGCTCTTAGATGCCTCCAGCAGAAACCCAAAATGCCAGAAAAACAAAACAACAGTTACTTAATACAGCCATGCTTAAAACAGCAGTGGCCTAATGGATAAGGCACTGGCCTCCTAAGCCAGGGATTGTGGGTTCAAGTCCCATCTGGGGTGCTAAGCAGCATGGTGCAGGAAAAGCATGCTTGTAGCAAAACCAAGTGATCAATAAATCACAACCCTCCTCTCCTAGGAACAGCCTACATTTTAACTAAGAAGAAAATGGCATAAAATTCAGAATGGTTGCTATCAACCCTAATCGTTGCAGGTCATCGCCACAATCCTGGTTGCCTACTGGATGAAGCTTTGGCCTCTTGCATCAAAGACAATGGGTTTTGTCCAAAGACATTTCAGTTTAGCTCTTAGATGCACATTGGACTTTGATATAGAACTGTGTAACATTATTAGAAGATCCATCAAAATGTGGAAACATTAAGAAGAAAAACATAAATCATAAACTGCATTATCAACTTTCAATATTTGTCTGAATTATTGGATTAGTAACAGATTTAAATTAATCAATTAGGTCATGCCATAAGATGTAAATTCTAGGCTGAGAGACTGATGTCAGAATTGACATGACTACACCTCAGTAGGTGGAGCTAGATGTGGTGAGATACAGTTTAGACAGTTTCACAGAGATACTGACATTTATATCTACTGCAAGAGACACACAGAACAATCATGTTATTCTTCTTTGTATTGATAATTGTCAAAAATATTGGTAAGTCATTTATATTATACATAACCTTTAGGTGGATTTGTACTGCTACCTAAACATGATTCATTTAGCAAAAACATTTATATATGAATGTCCTTAAGCAAAGAAAGAAAGTTTATGTTGTTGCATTGTCTTTACAGCAGGTGCTGTTGACAGCAGCATTACACCAGACCAAACCATCATATCTTCAAGTGAAGGCAGCAACATCACACTGACCTGCACATATGATCAATCAGCTGATTATCTCCACTGGTATCGACAAAAACCTCAATCAGAACCAGAGTTTCTGCTGCTGATTCATAAATCCACAGACACTAGAACTAAACATGAGCTTGACCCACGACTATCCACCAAACTTCGTAAAAATGAGAAGAAAGTAGATCTGGAGATCTTTCCTGCTGCAGTATCAGACTCTGCACTGTACTACTGTGCCATGGAGCCCACAGTGACACAAAACTCTAACAGACTGTACAAAAAGTCAAGCTTTATATTTGTTTCTCAGCAGGTGGAGCTGTTTATCTGTTTCATACAGAGTCATTTACTAGTTCCTGTATTTTGATCATCTTCTTACCCAAACTGATAAAGCTTAATGTTTGAACAATTCATGAAAAACAAACTGTTTGTATTAAATGATTACTGACTTAATTCCTGGTTAAGGTTCATGCTGTTAATTCCCCTGATGTAACAAAGATGTAACAGTAACACAATGTGTAGACAGTTAAATGTGCACACAGTTTACTGATGACATTCGACATGTTTCACCATGACACATTGTGTGTATAAAACACTGTCAGATGTTAGCACTGGACTTTCCCTGGTTCTGCAAGAAAAAACCTAACTTTAAGGTCAGAATTAATGTATATATGAATAAGTGTATGAGGTGCATGTTTACTCCTTTACAATGATTTTAGTAGCGTCAGTAGGTAACATAACTCTGAAAACAGTCCTAATATCAGCATTTCTATATGGGAAGGTAACTATATAGGACATAGTAATAAGCTCAGAAAGCAATTATGTGTTCGGTTTTTGGTGAATTATCACAAGTACTCAGCTATATAGCATCTAGTAGCAAAGTTCTTCATCCACATAGTCATCATCTATGTTTACAGTATTTTGTTACAGTGTTCTTTCTCAGAGGTCTGTTTGTGTTGTGTATTAGTTCAGATCAGAATACAGACAAAATTTGGTGGAGCAAGCTAACAGATAACATGATAGCAAGCTCAGTAAAACCTCAAGGTAGAGAATCATCTGTCAGGAAATGGTGGGATAAAAGCAGACCCAAACACAGTGATAACAAGTTTAAAAAAACAAAACAATTTATTAACAAAAGAACCAGACAGGGAACAAATTCAGGAGCACAAGTGTAATGAGGAGGCGGCATACGGCTGTGGATCCATGTGCAGCAGAAAGTGTTTTAATAGAAAGCACTTGCAGGGTCGTACAGGCAGAGATCAGAACGGGCAAAACAGTAATCAGAGACAGAAGGCAGAATCGGAATCAGGGACAGGCAGTAAGGTCAGGGCAGGCGGCAAACAATCAGAAATATCGAGAGGCAAAAACAGAACAGAAAACCAAAGAATCGAACACGGGAAACGCTCAGAATCACTGTACAAAGACAAGTCGAGACCTCGCACAGGTAAGCAGTTCTGGCGTGAATATAAGTGAATGGGGAATGAGAAACAGCTGGTGCGGCAATCAGGAAGAACGGTGGCTGATGGGAAGTGTAGTCCGGAAGCGCGCTAGTACTCCGGGGACGCGTCTCTATGGCGACGCTCGTCCGGCGGCTCGTTACACATGACAGAGCCCCCCCCCTGCGAGCGGCTCCTGACGCGAGGACGGATTCTACGCCGGGGCCGGCCCCGAGGACGGGGTGCCGGCCTCCCTGGGTGCCGCTGGTGAAATTCGGTCGTGAGGGACGGATCCAGGATGTCCCCTGCCTTCACCCATGAGCGCTCCTCCGGACCGAAGCCCTCCCAGTCGACCAGGTATTCCAAGAGGCCCCGCCGACGTCTGGAGTCGAGCAGCTCGCGGACTAGGTAGGACTCCCCGCCGTCGGCGGGGCCTCTTGGAATACCTGGTCGACCGGTTTCAGTAGCGAAACGTGGAAGGTCGGGGAAATGCGGTAGGCGGCCGGCAGTGAGAGGCGGTACGAGACGGGGTTAATGCGCCTGAGGATATGGAACGGACCCACGTACCGGGGACTGAGCTTGCGGCAGGGTAGGCGGAGACGGATGTCGCGAGTCGAAAGCCAAACCCACTGGCCGGGTTGGTACTCGGGATGTGCTCTGCGGTGTTTGTCCGCCTGGGTCTTCTGCACCCTGACGGCTCTCCGTAGCTGCCGGTGAGCCTTGGTCCACGTCTCTCCGCTCCGATGAAACCAGTCATCAACGGCCGGCAGGTCGGTGGGCGTGTCGGACCAGGGGAATAAGGGGGGCTGGAAGCCGAGGATGCACTGAAAGGGTGTCAGACCCGTGGCGGGTTTGATGAGAGAGTTCTGAGCGTATTCGGCCCACATCAGGTACCGGCTCCACTCGTCCTGGTTGTGGTGACAATAAGTGCGGAGGAAGCGGATGATTTCCTGGTTGAGGCGTTCCGTCTGACCATTGGACTGTGGGTGGTACCCCGAAGTGAGACTGATATTGACGTTTAACCGCCCGAAGAAGGCTTTCCAGACCCGTGAGGTAAACTGAGGGCCTCTGTCCGAGACGATGTCTTCTGGAAGACCATAAAAACGGAACACGTGGTTGCAAAGCAGCTCCGCAGTTTCGAAGGCGGAGGGAAGCTTGGTCAATGGGATCAGTCGGCAGGCTTTCGAGAATCGGTCGATCACGGTCAGAATGGTGGTGTAGTTGTCGGATCGAGGCAGATCTGTGATAAAGTCCACTGCAATGTGTGCCCAGGGACGTTGTGGGACTGGTAGAGGAAGTAGTAAGCCCGCGGGTAATTGGTGAGAGGTTTTGGTGGCGTGGCACACCGCGCAGCCGTGGACATGCTCGCGTGTGTCTGCGGCCAGAGACGGCCACCAGAACTCGTTCTGGACCAGATGGGTTGTCGCGGTTATGCCGGGGTGCCCGAAGGCTGGGCTCGCATGCAGCAGGTTGAGGAGCGGAGCGCGCAGGTGGTCCGGTACGAAAGTTTTCCCGGTGGGACACTCGCTCGGGGGCTGGGTTTCGGCGTTGGCGCTGGCGATCTCGGTCATGATGTCCCACTGGATGGGTGCTATGATGCGAGTCTCAGGAAGGATCGGCTCTGGGGGCGTGTGCGAGTCCGGTTCCCGGTGAAGGCGTGACAAGGCGTCGGCTTTGATGTTCTTGCTCCCTGGTCTGTACGTCACGGTGAATTGGAACCGAGTAAAGAACATGGTCCATCGAGCTTGGAGTGGGTTCATGCGTTTGGCGGAACGTAGGTACTCCAGATTACGGTGATCGGTGAGAACGGTAAAAGGATGCCATGCGCCCTCCAACCAATGCCGCCACTCCTCCAGTGCTGCTTTCATGGCTAGGAGTTCACGATCTCCTACGTCGTAGTTCCGCTCTGCCGGGGATAGTTTGCGGGAGAAATAGGCACATGGAAACATTTTATCGGCGAGTCCCTGTCGTTGAGAGAGAACAGCGCCGATTCCTGTGTTGGAGGCGTCCACCTCGACGATGAATGGTCGGTTCGGGTCAGGGTGGTGGAGGATCGGGGCTGTGGTGAAGCTCTCCTTTAGTCGGTTGAACGCCTTGTGTGCCTCTGGCGACCAGGTGAGCTGAGTAGAAGCCTGTCGTGTCATCGAGGTGAGGGGCGCAGCGATGATGCTGAAGCCACGAATAAAGCGACGATAGAAGTTCGCGAACCCCAGGAAGCGTTGTAGCTCTTTGTCGGTCCGTGGTTTGGGCCATCGTAGCACTGCTTGCACCTTCGTGTCATCCATAGCGACTCCGTCTGCTGAAATGACGTACCCAAGGAAAGATGTCGCGGTCTGATGAAACTCGCACTTCTCTGCTTTGGCGTACAAGCGATGCTGGATGAGGCGTTGCAGCACCGCCCTCACGTGTTGGATGTGTCCCTCTTTGCTCTCTGAATAGATGAGAATGTCGTCGATGTAGACGATCACGCAGCGGTCGAGCATATCCCGGAACACATCGTTTATGAAAGACTGAAAGACCGCTGGGCTGTTCGCTAGGCCGAACGGCATGACCGAATATTCGTAGTGGCCGGATTGAGTCGAGAAGGCAGTTTTCCACTCATCTCCTGGTCTGATGCGGATGAGGTTGTATGCGCAGCGGAGGTCAAGCTTAGTGAAGTACCGCGCGCAGCGGAGTTGCTCCAGAGCTGACGGCACGAGCGGCAGAGGGTACCGGAACTTCACTGTGAGGTCGTTGAGGGCTCGGTAGTCAATGCATGGGCGAAGCCCCCCGTCCTTCTTCTTGACGAAGAAGAACCCCGACGATGCTGGTGACACGGAAGGACGAATGAACCCCTTCTTGAGTTCTTCCTGGATGTAAACATTCATGGCCGTGGACTCCGTCTGTGAGAGTGGGAAGATTCTCCCTCTAGGCGGTGTTACCCCGGGTAGCAGGTCAATGGCGCAGTCACAGGCGCGATGAGGAGGTAGTTCCATGGCCTTGGCTTTACTGAATGCCTCTGCGAGGTCCAGGTATTCGTCGGGGAGATTAGGGGTATCGGTGGAGATGAGTGTGGTGTCTGTGGTGTTGATTTGACATGGTTTCGCTGGGCTCCGGCGGTGTGCGGCACATGCTCTGCCCCATCTGGTTATGCGCAGCTCCGACCAGGAAATGGTTGGGTCGTGGAGTCGAAGCCATGGTAGGCCGAGGATGAGAGCGTGCCGTGGGGAGTGGATGACGTGGAAGCAGAGTCGCTCTTGGTGTTGGTCCCCCACCTGCATGCCGAGCCTCCTCGTGAGGTGTGTAACGCGCCCCTCTCCCAGCGGTCGTCCGTCTATCGCCTCCACTGCTAAGGGAAACACAGAGGGGATCACAGGAACGTTATGGGCGTGAACGAAGTCCCAAGACATAAAATTACCGGCTGCGCCCGAGTCGATCAGAGCACCAATCTCCACATTCTCCCCCCGAATTCCGAGCCGTACACCGATTTTGGCGCAGCTCGGAGATAGCGGGGTGACAGAGTGTCGACTCACCGGGTAGGAACGTCCGCGCTGAGGTCTGTTTGGACAGGTCGGCAGTCGGTGCCCCGGTTCTCCACAGTAAAGGCAGAGACGGAGACGGAAGCGACGATCTCGTTCCTCCGGCGTGAGGTGCGTGTAGTCGACCTGCATGGGTTCAGTGTATTCGGCGCGTGCAGGACGTGTGACGGTGCGCGGAGCGGCTCGCGCCCGGCGAGAGCGCATCAGATTATCCAGTTGGATAGAGAGATCCACGAATTCCGACAGACTCCTTCCCTCATCCCGGCAGGCCAACTCAGCTTGGAGGTCAGGATGCAGACCCTTGCGATAGAGCAGTCGCAGGGGGCGTTCCCCCCAACCCGCTTCAGCGGCGAGAGTGCGGAATGTCAGGGCATACTCCGCCGCGGTGCCATCACCCTGGGACACGGCCAGCAGGCGCTCCTCCGCGCTCTCTCCAGATGCGGAGTGGTCGAAAACGGTCCGAAATCGGACGAGAAAAGCCTCGAACGTGGAGAAGACGTTCTCTCCCCACACGGCGGTGGCCCACTCCAATGCCCCTCCTGTAAGCAGAGAACAGACGAAGGCTATGCGGCTGTCCTCCGTGCTGTACAGGGACGGTTGCTGTGCCACGAACAGCGAGCACTGCATCAGGAAGCCCCGACATCTTCCTGGTTCGCCGTTAAATTTTTCCGGAAGGGCGAGACAGGGTCCGGCGGTCGTGGGTGCGTGGTACGCCGTGGCCTGGGGAGCCGGTGCTGGAGCTGGGGGGTTCGGCGGAGCGGCGGCTCCATGCAGCTCCTGCAATGCCGCGGCGAGCTCCTGTGTGAGTTGAGTGAGGCGTGTCAGCTGTTGGTGGTGGCCGGCGAGTTGCTGAGCCTGACTGGTGACCTGCGTGGTCAGCAGAGCGACAGCTGCTGGATCCTCTGTTGGCGAGGTCTCCTGTAATGAGGAGGCGGCATACGGCTGTGGATCCATGTGCAGCAGAAAGTGTTTTAATAGAAAGCACTTGCAGGGTCGTACAGGCAGAGATCAGAACGGGCAAAACAGTAATCAGAGACAGAAGGCAGAATCGGAATCAGGGACAGGCAGTAAGGTCAGGGCAGGTGGCAAACAATCAGAAATATCGAGAGGCAAAAACAGAACAGAAAACCAAAAAATCGAACACGGGAAACGCTCAGAATCACTGTACAAAGACAAGTCGAGACCTCGCACAGGTAAGCAGTTCTGGCGTGAATATATGTGAATGGGGAATGAGAAACAGCTGGTGCGGCAATCAGGACGAACGGTGGCTGATGGGAAGTGTAGTCCGGAAGCGCGCTAGTACTCCGGGGACGCGTCTCTATGGCGACGCTCGTCCGGCGGCTCGTTACACATGACAAACACAAGGTGTAGACAGTTAAATGTGCACACAGTTTACTGATGACATTCGACAGGTTTCACCATGAAACATTGTGTGTATAAAACACTGTCAGATGTTAGCACTGGACCTTCCCTGGTTCTGCAAAAAAAAAAAAAAACTTAACTTTAAGGTCAGAATTAATGTATATATGAATAAGTATATGAGGTGCATGTTTACTCCTTTACTCCCTTACTACAATTACTACGATTGTAGTAGCATCATTAGGTAACATAACTCTGAAAACAGTCCTAATATCAGCATTTCTATATACAAGAACCAACAAAACATGATACCTAAACTGACACACAAAAGACGAGGATAAATAGACATAATAATGAGTCCATTACGAACAGGCGAGTATTGATGAGACATGTGACACAAAACACACTGCCCCCTAATGTTACGACAGAGAATGTCCAAAACAAAAGTCCTGACACCTTCAGTCTCAACAGTATAAGTGAGGTAACAGGTAGCTAGTTAAATGAGGGTGTAACGTTCACATGTCTGAAACTCACCTATGTGCAAAACGTGTAAATATATTAAGAGTAGATTAATTAGAGTAAACTCTTCTGATCAAATTGTCTTTGTTTATTGTGTCTGATGATTTAATGTGTTAATGTGGATATTCCCAGGTCTTCTATTATTTATTTATAGGCCATACAGGATAAGCAAAAATTGGATTTGATGTAGTCGTGTCACAGTAAATATTGGTATAGGATACTTTGGTCTAGACACTTTCAGAGAATACACACACCACCTCTGAGTGTAGAAGCTAAAATGTATATAGATAGATGAATAGATTTTTCTTTTCAGTCAAATATTTAAACATTAATAGAAGAAAACAGTACTATGTCCCAATAAAAAGCACACAGCATTAGGACTCACATCATGAGTATCCAGTACCTACAGCCTACAGACATTTATTTTCCACCTGTTAAAAATTCAGATTCATCTGAATCTATAACATATCAGTGACAGAACTTATGACTTTGCATTAAAATGAAACATTATCAGACTAATGGACACTAATATCTCTGTAATGTAACAGAGGTGATGGAGATCAGAGACAGATGCAAAAAAAGGTGCTTAATTTAAAGAGCAGACAGACAAGTTCCACTACAACAGTGTCACTTCCTGGGTGTGACCTTCTAGAGACGTGTAAAGTTCAGCACATACAGCACTATTATACAGAATCATCACAGAGCTGTGTTCAGAAATGGCTCAACTATACAACTTACTGTACATAGTGAGATACACACCACTGATTCTCACTCTAGTTACAGGTCATTAAATTACAACAGTTAATAGATTGTATTATTTAACATATTTTTAATTTTTAATAGATGTTTTAGGGATGCTTACAGAAATTGCTTAAATATTTATTTTTGTTTATATTTATTTATATATTTTTGTTTATAACAGGCAGTGCCGCAGATAAAATTGGGCCGACAGAAAACAACGCTAAAACTGAGGTTAAAGAAACAGACACTGTTACTCTGATATGTTCATATGAGTCAAGTAGCAGTTACGTTTGGCTTCAGTGGTACAAACAATATCCTAACAGCACAGCACAGTTTTTACTGTATAAAGGTGCAAGGTCAGCAAGTTCAGAGTATAATCCCACTGGCACTCGATTAGAGTCAAGAACATCCTCAGACTCGACTGAACTTACTATCAAAGATCTACAGATCTCAGATTCTGCACTCTATCATTGTGCTCTTCAAGTAGGATCACAGTGATACAGAGTCACTGAAAGGCTTTCCAAAAACATAAAGTGTGTAAAAACCACAGAAAATGTATAAATGCTTCCTTTACCAACTGATCAGTTAACCACAGACACAAAGAACAATTCAGGTAAAAAAATGCAATTTAAATAAAGAGAAAATGAAAGAAAATAAAGGAGAGATGAAGAGCTACACATTATTCACAGTAAATTGTTAATTTTTCATGCTAGAAAATATAATTTAATGACACTACTAGAGACATAAAGGTTAGCTGTCACTGATGGATAAAATGTGTAATACAATTAATGCATCTTTTCTGCTCAGTTTTCCCCAAAGATTCACTACATTCATTAAATAAGTAACTGAATAATTGATTGATTCATTCATTTATTCATTAATTCATATGAATATGTTTTTATATACAAATGTTAATTAGATTTAGTTGGCTTGTACAGATGCAATGAAGATGAAACATTTGAATAAGGAAACTGTTAGTGGATTTACCTTTTCCTTGTTTTATGATTTATGATTATTGCTTGTACACAACTTTGATGAATATACACAGAGAATCTAAAACATAATTATGTGATCAGGGATGGCTCTAGCCTTTTGAGCTGGATGTTTTTTTCTGTATTTATGATTCCAACTTTATCAAAGCTTCCTGTAGCTGATTGTCTGAATGATCACATTATTAAGTTGAATAAGTGTGTAAATGTGTGTACATAGTGTCCTGCATTGGACTCGTGTCCCATCTAGGATCTATTTCCTGCTTTATGCCCAGTGGAGTTAGGATATAATTCAGATCCACTACAACCCTGACCAGGATAAAGCAGTTACTGAAGATGAATAATGAATGAATGAACATTTTTGTCTGTAGCTGCAGGAAAATAAGCAGCTGCTTATATTGTTTATAAAGTAAAGTGGGTTTAAACTTTATTATATAATCTGTAGGTCTCATAGCAGGTTTGGGGATTTTTTCTAGTGTAATGTAACAGCTGATAGAAAATATTTTTTAGTTTTCGAGAGTTAAAAGCAGACTGAATAAATAAAATGAGATGAAGCATAATAGTGATGATGATGAATAAATATGAGTGGGTGATGCTAAATGTGGAGACATACAAGTTTCTAAAGTATCTAAGACCATTCACTTAGACCAGCAATGGGGAATTGAGGAAATTTCCAGAACTAAGGAAAGAGTTTTAGGCTTTGTAGGATATAAGAATTAAACCTCACATGCTTTGTCACTTCTGTTGGGATGGAGTGTAAGTCCCTGTAATTTACTACTGCAATGTGTGTGATTTAAACTGCTGTTGCTTCATTTTATATGATGTGTGTACTTTAATTAGTTTGTTTTACAGTTTTACACAGGAAACCTTCTCTCCACATAGCATTATCTCTACAGATGGTATAACCACTACAGACCAATTCCTGGTCTTTATACACAAGTGACTAGGACTGACATATTTATTAGTGCATCATTTGGTTTCTGCTCTTTTGTACAGTGTTCAGTGTGAGAAAGTTCAATACAGTTTTACCACTGTAGTAGTAGTAGTAGTAGTAGTAGTAGTAGTAGTAGTAGTAGTAGTAGCCTTTGTCACTGGTCACAGGTACCAGCGAAATTAGCCATCAACCTGACCATACATACAATACGTACAATATGACAAGGGAGGACCGGACAGAAAACAGGGAATTGAAAAGAAATACAGCATAACATGAGGGAAGGGAGGAGAAAAAAAAACAACCCCCAGACTATGCTCCGGTGGGGAATACAGTGTGGGAACAGGTGTTGGGTGTTTGAGTGCATATCTTTATATATGTGTGTGTATGTATGTAAAAGTGTAGGCCTGGAGAGTCGTTGCTCCCGGCATCAAATCTTGGTGCCTCAGTCCGCAAGATTGTTATAGCGATACACAGCAAATTGCCATGGAGACAACCTTGATTAGGTCCCAGAGAGAGTCAACAATCAGCAGGTGTCTGTGGAAGTGGGGGAAGGAACGCAAGAGAGTTCTTGTCCTTTAAATATATCCTATTTTTTATAAATAAGTATTTTACAATAATTAAATAGCACATCTAATGCAGTAGGTTGTGAAGTAACACTTGTATTGTTCTGTGTTTTATTGGTGACTCAGTTCACTGTCACTGATACTGTGAAGTGATGATCTGTACAAAGTTACACTACAACAGTGTCACTTCCTGGGTGTGGCCTTCTAGAGACGTGTAAAGTTCAGCACATACAGCACTATTATACAGAATCATCACAGAGCTGTGTTCAGAAATGGCTCAACTATACAACTTACTGTACATAGTGAGATACACACCACTGATTCTCACTCTAGTTACAGGTCATTTATTGTATTATATAATATTTATGTTTGTTTTTAAAGCATATAGTAATTTCCTAATTTACCATTACAGTACATATTTGCTTTTGAAAAATTCTTTGCAGATTTATTTCTTTATATTCTTTTTCACTCCAGGCAGTTTTGCAGATAAAATTGGACCAAAGGATGAAGATGCCAACATTGTGGGGAAAGAAACAGACACTGTTACTCTGAAATGTTCATATGAGACAAGCAGTGAACACATTTATCTTTACTGGTACAAACAATATCCTAACAGCGCACCACAGTTTTTACTGTATAAAGGAGCAAGGTCAAGATCTGACCAGAGCACTCCTGATGATCATCGATTAGAGTCAGAAACAAGCAGAGACTCTACTGAACTTACTATCAGAGGTCTAAAGCTCTCAGATTCTGCTCTCTATCATTGTGCTCTAAGAGTTGGAACACAGTGATACAGAGTCAGTGAAAGGCTTTACAAAAACTTATAAAACCACATCAAAGATCCTCCCTTTACCAACCTGTTATCAGTTAACCACAGACACAAACGATAATTGTGGTAATTTTGTGGTATAAATGAATAAAGAAGCAAACAAGCAAACACTCCACAGTGTGTTACAGGTGCACAGGACATGAAATTAAGTTTATTGTACTTTTCCTGACAGTTTTGTCCATGATACACTGTAATCAATAGTCATTTAAAATTTACTGATTAATTAAATGGTGCATTCATTTAGTCATTCAGTCTTGTGTGTGTTATGCATGTATGTACAGCTGCATGTTACTTTGTAGGATGTGAACTAGAGCAATGTCCTTTTACAAACCTCTCAGAACAGATGTGAGTTTGATTGTACAGATACAATTGTACAGATTGTACAGAAGATGAAATGGATAAATAAAGAAACTCCTCTACTACCGTATCGGATGAATCGGAGGAATCGGATCGGAAGAGAAAAAGTGGTATCGGTACATCTCTAACTTATACACTAATTTTTTATATGATATATTGATTATATCAATAATAAATAATATACAGTGTGAAGTCTTTGCTATTTTAAATATGTTGAATAGTACACTGTGTGTACTGACCATGTACGAGTATATTGCATCTTTTCACATTTGCACATTTCACCTTGAGCATTGAGCATTTTGCACATTTTTCACCCATATGTAACAGTAATAACTGTATGTAAACTGCTCTGCAATTTCTGGAGTTCGCTCCCAAGAATTTCACTCACCAAGGCACATGTGCTGTGGTGATGTGAATAAAAGTGACTTGACTTGACTTGACATGTTTAACGCTTTCCATGAGGTAAATGGAAAGGGTGCCTGCTAAACATATTTTCTATAACATTTATTTTATTTATTTTCATTAATGCAATTTAATATATAAGTGTATTTTTCTTATGGGCGTGTCCTGTCCCACACACATATAATGGCTCCGAAGCCCATGGATTTCAGAAAGCAGGAGCGTGGTCAATGCTGTAGGTAAAACACGTAATGGAATTTAATTTATTAGGGCATTCCTCAAGCAGAATGGATTCGACTGGCGGCGCTCTGAAAAGTAATATAAAAAAGGACATATGCGCTGAATAGAGACGGTAAAAGTGGGTGGGTCTAATATTATTGGTCTTAAAAAGTGGGTGGGTCCTGTCCCACCCACATATAATGGTTCCGACACCCATGACCACGGGTATCGGATTAGGATCGGTCACGCACCACCGATACCCGATCCACTCAAAATGCTTGGATCGGCATAGATACAATACAGAGCACTTATGTACGTCGCTCTGGATAAGGGCGTCTGCCAAATGCTGTAAATGTAAATGTTATAAAAATGTTAGAATAAATTGCTAGAAAAAATAGCAACCTTTTTAGAGCTTGACATGGAATACCACCAGCTTGTAACATTTGACAGAAAGTTCTATTAGGAAGCTCAAAAAAATCCAAATCTTGCTGATACCACTACATATTGAAGAGCATGACTTGGAATAGAATCAGCTTGTAACATATGACAGAAAGTTCTATTAAGAAGCTCAAATTGACTCAGGAGTTACAGCACTTAGGAAGCCTTTTTCAGCACAGCTTGAAAGGAAGCAGAAGACAAATCTGCACCAGCTGGGAATCAAACCCCAGTACACTACTGGTGCACTCTGCACCAGGCTCTTTTGCTAGATATCCAAGCATTAATTGTGGGTGCCTTCTTAAGAAGCTGAAGCTTTACCTGTTAGGCCTTCAGCTTTGATTTTCAAAGTCCATTTCAATGTTTTTTCATCCGGCTCACACATGTGACAGACCAGATTGTGAAGGTGATAATGAGCAGCAGCAAACAGAAGCACTTGGCAGTTCCTAAAGAACACCTTATAAACTGACCCAGATGGGACTCGAACCCACAATCCTCAGCTCCGAAGGCTGATGCCTTATCCATTAGGCCACTGAGCCTGCAGACAAAGAACGCAGGAGGGAAAAAAAAAAAAAAAAAAAAAAAAATTTAAACCATATATCATTTTCTACTGCTGTCGCATGAGTTTATTATCCGCATTCACTCCAATCCTTCACCATTGTCCAGATAGATCTGAAAAGCTCTGGAAAGCAACAATTGAGCCTTCTTCAAATAAGATGTTTAAAGAAACACATCCCCAAAACATTCTGTTTAATGCAAGAATAAAAGGCAGCTTGGCAAAATCCAAATCTTGCTGATACCACTACATTTTGGAGAGCATGACAGAATAGAATCAGCTTGTAACATATGACAGAAAGTTCCATTTAGAGGCTCAGATTGACTCGGCGGGTACAGCATTTATGAAGACTTTTATGGCACAGTCTGAAAGGCAGCAAAGCACAAACCTGCACCACCCGGGAATCGGAATAAACGGCAGGCAGGAATTAATGATTGCTTTGGAAAAAATTAACCTTGCTTATACCACTACCTTTTTAGAGCTTGACATGGAATACCACCAGCTTGTAACATTTGACAGAAAGTTCTATTAGGAAGCTCAAAAAAGTGTAAATCTTGCTGATACCACTACATATTGAAGAGCATGACTTGGAATAGAATCAGCTTGTAACATATGACAAAGTTCCTTTTAGAGGCTCAAATTGACTCAGGAGTTACAGCACTTAGGAAGCCTTTTACGGCACAGCTTGAAAGGAAGCAGAAGACAAACCTGCACCAGCCAGTAATCAAACCCGGTTCACAAGAATGGGAATCTTGTATGATACCACTACACCACTGGTGCACTGTACACCAGGCTCTTTTGCTAGTTATCTGAGCATTTGTTGTTCAGGACCTGCAGGATTCTTGAACTTCAGGGTGCCTTCTTAAGAGCTAACTAGAAGTGCACCCAGATGCTACTCCAACCCACAATCATCATGTAAAGCTGAAGCTTGTTGATTTTTTGACAAAACAGTCAATTGGCCGAAACATAGTCTTAGTCACACACAATCGGTTGTAAATGGAAAAAAAAATAAATAAATAAATAAAAAAATATTTCACTACTGATTAAGATTGTGACAAATATTTGTCCTTGTACAAAAAATGCTAATGCAGAGGGATTTGTGATTTCACAGGAGATGGTGTATAAGTGTAAGTATATAAATATTACAGATTGTAACTGTAATTACACCTTCATATTATTTTATTATAACTGAATTATTATTTGAGAATTGACAAACGTTGTATGTTTGTGAAAACATAAATAAAAAAGTTAGTATGTGATTCTCATTTTCTGAATTAATATTTAGAATATTTTTGTTGATGCTGTTATTGAATATGATTGTAGAGACTACTGATCATTCATTATACAAACAATGCATCTGTTTATCCACAGACTGTTTATAACTCAATGTCAATTGTGATGACATACAGTCACATCAATCAGCTGCATGAAGACTGCAGAGAACTGCTGGGCGGACCAAGATGGTATTATTAACAATAAACAACACTAAAGTCTCTTCTTGGTGAGTTGGGTTTCTGTTCTGCACATTCACTTCAATAATAAAATAAATGAATATGTAATATATACATATTGAGCACTTTATTGTAAATATTAGCGAATTATAAAGATAATTATAAAGATACACACACACATATACACTTTTCTGCAAGGAGTGGAGCTTCCCCAGCAGATCAGTGTGGCAAAGCATTTACTGCAAAACCCAAGAGGGCTTCCGACAGCACACATGGAACATGTACATGCTGTTATCGAGTTCCAGGAGCCTGAAAATTTTAAGGGTGAGTTAGTAATTCACCACCACAAACATGCTAGATCTGAGACTATGGTATCACATGCAGATGTAGCTCGTTTTATTATTGCTATCAACCCTAATTGTTGCAGATCAACGCCACGATCCTGGTGGCCTACTGGATTATGTTTTGGCCTCTTGCATCAAATACAATGGGTTTTGTCCAAAGACTTTTCAGTTTAGCTCTTAGATGCCTCCAGTAGAAACCCAGAACACCAGAAACTCAAAACAGCAGTGGCCTAATGGATAAGGCACTGGCCTCCTAAGCCAGTGGTTGTTGGTTCGAGTCCCATCTGGGGTGTGCTAAAGCAGAGTGGTGCAGTGGAAGTGTGCTGGGAGCAAAACCAAGTGATCAATAAAACACACCCATCTTCTACTAAGAACAGCCTACATTTTAGCTCTTAGATGCCTCCAGCAGAAACCCAAAATGCCAGAAATTCAAAACAGCAGTGACTTAATACAGTCATGTGCCAGTGGTCTCCTAAGCCAGGGATTGTAGGTTTGAGTCCTATGCAGAAGTACCCTGAAGCAGAGTGGTGCAGCGGAAGCGTGCTGGGCCCATAACCCAGAGGTCGATGGATCGAAACGATCCTCTGCTAAGTGCTGCCTATGTTCTAACTAAATGCAGGTTGTCCAAAATCAAAAAAGAAAGTTTTAATCCAAACGTAAATACTGGACCTGAAAAAAAGATGCCCAGTTAAAAAAATACTGCTTTATACGTCTCAACAAATAAAGTTAATAAACTCATATAGGTGATCTAAGGACAAGAGGAATCCTAAATTGAATGACTGAAATGACTTAAACTTTTCATATACAAACAACTACCGAACTTTTCTCTTACCCAGATTGAGCTGTAAAAACTATAATTTGCTCATTCCAAGGACAGTCTGAATAGGGCCAGCGGCGCAATGGATAACACGTCTGACTACGGATCAGAAGATTCTAGGTTCAACTCCTTGCTGGCTGGGTTTGTTTTCACATCTTCTCCAAACTTCCTGCTCAGTAACAAAGTTCACAGTCAGAGATCCCTGGTTTAGCCCAAGTGAACAGATCAGGTCAAGTGTGTGATCATGAGATTGGGTGGGTAAGTTTACATGTTGCAGAAGGTGAAAGATTTCCAGTATTGACAGAAGTCACCACCCCTGACTTGAAGAGGCAAAAACAGAGAACATATTAAAGCTGCTCACATTCTTTTCTCATCCTTTACACAATAAACCCTCTGTGATATAAACTCTACCTGTTCTTCTATCATACAAACTGCACAAATATGATCTTAACTAGGGTTGAACAATAAAGGGAATTTATGGTGATTAATTAGAAAATTGGGGAAATTTATATAAACTGTATCTTATAAAAACATAAATATAAACATTTTGTTTGGACATAAACTGACATGCATTCAATCAAATATAGATTTTTAAAAAATTACATTTTGACAACACTGGCTGAGGTGAAATGTATCCACACATGAGATGGTGTCTGTGACATAGTTCTATATAATAAGTTTGGGAAAAATCTTGGGTCTGAGAGATACATTTAAAGACCCCATGGATTCATAGCGTGTTTTGGAAGCTTTTCTTCCTGATAGATGTGATCCATTTTTCTTTGCACGCGTGCATTCGGATCCCACCGTCATCGCTGACCTCATCATAACCTCAAAACCTTTGATTGTTGCTCACAGAACGTTGGTCCATGCTAGAGTGGGGTATGAAAATCTAGCCCTGCGTCTAGGTGTTTTGCAAGGGTGTGATGAGTTGGACCCTGCTTAAGTGCATTAGCTTTAGGAAGCAAGCGCAGTACAGTCTTTGTACACAAGCCCTTAATGACCCCAGGCTTTGTTGTAGATAGCGTGGCCGAGCGGTCCAAGGTGCTCAATTAAGGCTCCAGTCTCTTTGTGGGTGTGGGTTTGAATCCCACCGTTGCCAGGAAACAAGGCACAGATAAAGCATTCTAACTGTTCCCTGAGTCTGTGCTAGAGTGGGGTGTGATAAGTTAGCACCATGTCTGCAACTTTGGGCTGTATTTCCATGCTGGTTGAACGCAGATGCTTGTTAGTTCACATGAACAAGATCATGTCTTTCTTCCATCAACACATTTGGGAGAGCATAAAGGCTTCCAATTCCTTGGGTAACATGGCTGAGTGGTCTAAGCTGCTGGATTTAGGCTTCAGTCTCTTTAGAGGTGTTGGTTCAAATCCCACCCCTGCCATAGACACTGCATATTCCTTCTAGACAGTTTTTTATTTTGTCACCTAAATGTCCGCTCAGTCAGTGCATTTGTATTTATAATGGTATAATTTTGTTGCACAATATCTTACACAAAGCATAATGGGGTTTTAAATATAACTTCATGTAATTTTTAAATACTTTGTGTAAATACTCACCAAGATGGACATTTATTTACAATAATTTGTGTGCAGGATTCAAGAAATGATCTGTGTTATGTTATGGAGGAATGCACAGTGCATGTAAACAGTTTAATTGCTGAGTTTTACAAGTGATTTTAACATCTGTTTCCTTTAGAGAGAGAAATACATGAGTGTTATAAAGACACCACAAACTACATGGTGTTGTAAATACAATTTAATTATAAGGTCTAATATAAAATGATTAATCCAGAGCATACATGTGTGTCTGTATGACCTGTTTGCAGGGTTTTATTTATTAGTGTGTTAAGGTTTTTCTCTTCAGTGAACACAAGATGGCGCAGTCACTTATCTTATAGTGGGTCAAGTACTAGAGCACCACACAACCTGCTCACATTCTGAGATGATGGATTCTACTTTTCACACTAAAACTTTTGTGACATAGAGTATACTTGTTCTTCTATCATACATACTGCTGATATAATATCCTAACCCCTGCCCTGGTTACTGTTAGTGCCTAAGCTCATTTCAGAGATACCATTCTGATTAAACAACAGTGTAAATAAAGTGTATTAGTAAATAAAATTTGTTTGGATAAATAAGCATTGTGTGTTAATCGTTCACTTTCCAAAATCGTGCACTGTACAAAAACTAGTTTTGTTATATTTTTTAAAAGATACAACCATGTGCCCCCATTATCCTGCACTACAACCCCTCTACTTATTTTTCTCTTTTCCTCCTTTTTCCTTCTTTTCTTTCCCCCCTCCAGGCAGTCTCTTTTGCCCTGGCTCTGTTATTAAAGGATGTGCATTGGCCAGGAATTGAACCCAGGTCAACTGCTTGGAAGGCAGCTATGCTCACCACTATACCACCAACACCTTGACTGCAGTAAGCCCAACTTTGGTGACTGAAAGTTGATGCTTTTTAGTAACTCTTATTTATTTTGTTACTTAGATGTTTCCCAGGCCTCAGCAAAGGGTGGGCAGGCTTTGCTGTGGTTTCTGTAGTGTAGTGGTTATCATGTTCTCCTTACATGTGAAAGGTCCCCAGTTTGAACCTGGGCAGAAACAAGGATTTGGGCTTTTGGTTTATGGGAAATGAGTTGAGTTTGGTGCTCTGTGTCGGCCGTTCCTTCTGGAACACCCTGAAACCAGCTTGATTCCCACATAGCGCGACAGTTTTCACGTGGCTGCTCATCTGCTATTGCGATCAAATGAAGAAACAATTTCTTTCTTCATTTTGTCAGTTCCTTAATTTATTTTCAGACTGCAAGGCCAAAGTCCCACTTTATAGTTTCTGTAGTGTAGCGGTTATCACGTTCGCTTAACACGTGAAAGGTCCCCAGTTCGAAACCCGGGCAGAAACATGCTAATGCTTTTGAGCTTTGTTTCAGTAAGCAGCCTGTTGTTTCAGCTCGCATGACACAGTCAGACATTGAGACTCTGACCGTGATAGATGCAGGTTCTCCACAACAAGGTGCCTCCCTTAAAATTCGCTATACTGCATGAACGAGTGTTTGTTGTAGCTGAAGCAACATACAGAAAATTTAGAAAAAAACAACCACCCACAACACAAGTGGAAATCAGAAAGAGCTCTTACATCAATTCAATTGTATTAACTATTTTATTCTATCTATAATTTCAGAAGCATCGGTTGCATGTGTGTGTGTCTGTGTGTGTGTGTGTGTGTGTGTGTGTGTGTGTGTGTATGTGTGGGTAAAGATGTACAAAAGCCTGGAGAAGTTTACAAACCCCTAAGATTAGCAATAGGACAAAAAAACAAAGTGAGAGGAATAGAAATACAGGAACGTAAAGCAGAAGGTAATGTTTTTCAATATGCAGATGATACAACGGTAATTGTAGAAGGGAAAGAAAGTGTCAAACATGTTATGGAGATTATAAAGGAATACTGTAAAGGCTCGAGAAGTAAATTAAATGAGGACAAAACAGTATACATGAGGTTTGGGAAGGCATTGATTTTAATGGACTCTTAACTTTAAAGAAGTAGATGAAATGAAAATTCTAGGGATTTTGATTGGTAAAAACAAGAAGAAAGTAAGGGATGAAATGTGGGAGGAGCTTTTAACAAGAATAGAATGGAGACTAAACTTTTGGAAACAAAGAGCACTGAACTTGAAAGGGAAGGTTTTAATTTTAAATGTTTTAATGGTGTCTAAGCTTTGGTAGGTTCTATATGTATATGATATGCCTGTTTGGACAGAAAAGAGGCTGAAAAAATGCTTTTGTGACTTTTTATGGGAGGGTAAACCAGCAAGAATAGCTTACAACATGATCTTAGGGGTGGCGGAGAGGGGAGGCTTAGGTTTAATGGACGTAGAACAGAGCAAAATGAGTCTAAGAGTGAAAGTAGTCAAGAAATATCTACAAGAAGAAAACCAATTTGAATGAAAAAAAAAACAATGAAATATTTTATAAACAAATGTGGCAATTTTAATTTGGACAAGGGAATTTTATGGATGAAAACAAAAAATTGGATGACGGAAGGATTACCGGAATTTTATAGAGAAATGTTAAATGCCTGGGGAAAGCTGTTAAAGATTATTGAGCACTTTCCACAAGGGAGAGAAAGCATTTTAAATCAACCTCTGTTCTTAAACAAAAACATTTTAAAACAAGGGGAAAGTAATATTTTTTAAGAAGTGGATGGTAGCAGGGATAACAAGAGTACAGGACGTTTTATATGAATTTAAAAAGGAGTTTCTACCAGAACAGTTTTTTATTGATGCAATGGAAGAGGCAAAAGAGGAATATGATCAGAAAGAACTGAGGGACGAATATAAAATAATCAAAGATGCAATACCAAAAGAGTGGATAAGGAAAATAGACAACATGGAAGCAGAAAAAGAACAGATGAACATTTATCCGAAACAAGAAGAAAAATTGTATGGTTTTAAAAGCTGTACAGTTAAAATGTTTCATGAGATTTTTAGGGAAGAAGTTTTTAAGGAACCAAATACAAATGAGTACTGGTGTAAACTTTTGAAGGATTAAAAAAAGACATATGGAAAAATATAAAAGGGAAGTGTGTGAAAGTGAAACTTTATATTTTATAAGGCCTAAAGCAGTATTTACAGACGTAATCTTAACCAAGATAGAAGTTGAACAAAGTCCAATGTGTAAAGTGTGTCAGGAAAGGGAGGAAGGGTTTTTACATCTGTTTTTACATTGCAAAGAATTGGAATTGTTTTTTAAACAATGTAAAGTTCTAAGTAAAGTGATGTGTAATGTGAAAGAAATTACATTACAAAGTAAATTACAAAGTAATGTGAGTGGGGACTGGAATGAAAATGATTTGGAATGGAATAGAATGGTGATATTAGGTCGAGACAAAAAGTAGTAAAAACAAAAAGTTTGTAAATTTGAGTATGATGTTAATGAAAAGTCTAATATGTGAGAGAAGAATCATAGCCAAAAGAAAAGGAATTGTTTTAGATTTGTGGAGACTTTTTAAAAAGAAAACAGAATGATATATGAAATATATGAAAATATTTATTAAAAGTCTAATTTATTTAGATACTTTGTTGTTTCCCAGGCATCCCATGTCCAGCAAAGACAATGGGTTTTGTACAAAGACTTTTCAGTTTAGCTCTTAGATGCCTCCAGCAGAAACCCAAAACACCAGATGTTTAAAACAGCAGTGCCCCAGTGACCTAATGGATAAGGCACTGGCCTCCTAAGCCAGTATTTGTGGGTTCGCGTCCCATCTGGGGTGTGCTTAAGCAGCATTGTGCAGGAAAAGCATTCTTGTAGCAAACCCAGTGATCAATAAATCACAACCCTCCTCTCCTAGGAACAGCTACATTTTAACTAAGAAGAAAATGGCATAAATTTCAGAATGGTTGCTATCAACCCTAATCGTTGCAGGTCATCGCCACAATCCTGGTGGCCTACTGGATGAAGCTTTGGTCTCTTGCATCAAAGACAATGGGTTTTGTCCAAAGACATTTCAGTTTAGCTCTTAAATGCCTCCAGCAGAAACCAAAAATGCCAGACACTTAAAACAGCAGTGATCGAATGGCTAAGGCACTGGCCACGTATTGTAGGTTTGAGTCCTAGTTGGAGGGTGTGCTGAAGCAGAGTGGCGCAGCGGAAGCGTGCTGGGCCCATAACCCAGAGGTCGATGGATTTAAACCATCCTCTGCTAAGAGCAGCCTACTTTCTAATAAAAATGAAATGGCTTAACATTCATATTTGTTGCAGTTTAGCTCTTAGATGCCTCCAGAA
Organism: Tachysurus vachellii; assembly: GCF_030014155.1. Classification (NCBI taxonomy): domain Eukaryota; kingdom Metazoa; phylum Chordata; class Actinopteri; order Siluriformes; family Bagridae; genus Tachysurus; species Tachysurus vachellii. Next base: position 6,088,382 of record NC_083466.1, read on the forward strand.
AAAACACAAAATGCCAGAAAATCAAAACAACAGTGACTTAATACGTCCTTGCACCAGTGGCCTCCTAAGCCAGGGATTGTAGGTTTGAATCCCTTTTGAAAGGTGTGCTGAAGCAGAGTGGCGCAGCGGAAGCGTGCTGGGCCCATAACCCAGAGGTCGATGGATCAAAACCATCCTCTGCTAAGAGCAACCTACTTTCTAATAAAAATTAAATGGCTTAATGTTCGTACGGTATACATACACACTGTGAACTACATATATTTTGAATTTTTATTATATTAATTCTTTATATTACTCCTTATGTTTATCTTCTGTTCTATCTTTATGTTCTGTAAAGCTGCTTTGAGACAATGTCCATTGTAAAAAGCGCTATACAAATAAACTTGAATTGAATAAGTGTGGAAGGAAGAACAAGCAACAAACAAACATGCTAACAATTTCAGTGCCTTCATACCTTACTCACCGTGCAGTTTTCCATGTGATGAATAGTTAAAGATATAATAGTTTAATTACTCTAAGTCTCCTATACAGCCCAGTTGCATGCTGCTGTAGCAAATACAATAGAATTGAGCATTAGTATGATGTATGCATGCATGCAATTTGGGATGTAGCCCAGTCCATTGTTTCAGTGTTGACAGATAATAAGTAACAGGTATTTGTCCAACCTCTGTATAACTTTATCTATCTATTTTTTTTCCCAAATATAGACTTCTGATATAAATTAAGATCACATATATCATAATATCAGTCAAAATAATTCTATTATATATTCTACACAAATACAATGTGCTTGCCTGAGCTGTCTAGCGTCTAGTGTAGTATGAAACACAAAGAATGTAAAAATATTACAGTAATATCAAATATATTATAAATATTAACATTTTCAGAGAACGTCTTTCCTTTATGACTTTAGTTCCATAATTAGGCACTATAATCAGCAAGTCCCACAATGCCTTGCAAAACCTGCTTGTTAAGAAAATGCAAGTGATTTTGTTTTAAATCCTTCATATATGGTTTTTCATATAGAATATTTAAAGTGTTTTGTGGTGCTTTATGCACATGATTTCTGTTGATTTAATAGACCCTTAATTCAGACAACCAGTAAATCAGTCAGGCTTTACATTGCACATGATCTATTTCCGTGTCCATTGAGTGTTTATAATCAGAATCAGAATAATTATTAATCCTGTCGGAACTTAGAGCCCGTCTCCAAGTCGACACATCGCCGGGTGATTTGTACTTATATACTTTTAATTAATAAAGACTGTTTTAGTTAGACTTAAATGATAAACTATAATTACTACAAGCAAAACACTGAGAAAACTCCTCAAACCTGGATGAGAATGAGCAAACTTCTTTATTGTGGTCAATCAGCCAACAATTCTCTAAGAGAAATTGTCAAGTTGAAAGTAACAAAAGAAATCCCAAAAACCCAAAAAGAGCATCTTCATGAAGAGCATCGGCATGCAAAAATAAAAACAAAAACTCTCAGGACGGTCCTGCAAAGTAACGTTTTTTTTTTTTTTTTTACACATACCAAATTGGCCCAAAAAATTCTCCTCTATATATACCCTGGCGCTCCTAGGTGCCTCCTCTTTGGTTCCCCTCCTCACAGGCCCATTCCCAATATGTTTTTCATCATATCACCTTATTTACCTGAATTACCTCATATGTTTTGTAACGTCCTTTTCCCTACCATCCCCTTGTTTTCCATCACCTTTTACCCATATGCCCATTTATGGATTTTCCTCCCCTTAGTTCCCCGGGGCCCAGGTCTGGGAGCCCCGGCCTGCGACCCTGGGTCTTCTTCGTTCTACATAACATTTATGAGTCATGGTTTGGGAACCAAGGTCGTCGTCATTCTAAACAACAATTTTGTTATTGTTATTAAAAATGTGCTCAAAAGAGCTTTACTGGTCAATGTTATATTTGCCTCTCAGTCTTTTATGACAGATGTCCTGAGGATTAATCCTTCATTCAACTACAATGAGTAAGTTTCTCTTTTGCTATCTTCTTCTATATATATATATATATAGGGCTGGCTTATCTACATATCTCAAGCTTCCGTTCCTCTATCTCCTCTAACTCCCCTTATCTCCCCTTAGATCCTTCGCCTCGAGGTCAGCCAATTCATCCTGGTCGCACCATCAGGTCCTTACCTCACCATCCTCGTCCTTCTCCCTACCCAATGTCATGTGCAACGAACCGCCGGGCGAGCGTCGCCATAGAGACTATGGAGTACTAGCGCGCTTCCGGACTACACTTCCCATCAGCCACCGTTCTTCCTGATTACCACACCAGCTGTTCCTCATCTCCCATTCACATAAAACCACGCCAGAACTTCATACCTGTGCGAGGTCTCGACTTGTCATTGTACAGTCATTCTGAGCGTTTCCTGTGTTCTGTCCTTCGGTTTTCTCTTCTGTTTTCCCTCTCTGTATTTCTGACTGTTTGCCGCCTGCCCCGACCTTTTGCCTGTCCCCGATTCCGATTCTGCCTTCTGTCTTACATTGTGGTTTGCCGATTCTGATCTTTGCCTGTGTTTAGAAAATAAACGCTTACTGCTGCAAATGGATCCACAGCCGTATGCCTCCTCCTTATTACACCCAAGGCCAGTGCCCGCTGATGTCATGGCGAGCTATCGCCGCTTCCAGCTACTTCATATCACCCATGAGCTCATTACGTGTCTGGAACAGCTCTATTCTCCTGATCTTCTGGCCCTGAGTCCCCTGTTTACACTCTTTCTTCTCCTGTCTGCTGAGTTACTATAATAAAGAGTCCCTCTTTTATTCACCCTCTGACTTCTGGTTAATATAATATAATATAATATAATAAATATATTCTCTTAAGGCTCCAGGATTTTTTCACAACAATCCCCAGGGGGAAATTGGGTAACACAGTTATTTTAAAACCTGATATTTTACATTGAAGAAGTCCAGAAGAGCCTGTGCCTTCTGGACTATCTCAGGCGTCATCAGGCATCAACGCAGGATACACCCTGGACGGAGTGGCAACCCATCACAGGGCACACACACTCTCATTCACTCACGCAATCACACACTACGGACAATTTTCCAGAGATGTTAATCAACCTACCATGCATGTCTTTGGACCGGGGGGAGGAAACCGGAGTACCCAGAGGAAACCCCCGAGGCACGGGGAGAACATGCAAACTCCACACACACAAGGCAGCGGGAATCGAACCCCCAACCCTGGAGATGTGAGGCAAACGTGCTAACCACTAAGCCACCATGCCCCCCTGAATATGCACAGTTTTGTAACATGCAACTTGTGCTAACCACAGTAGTAAGAACTAGTAACAACACTCCTGGTCCATGAAGTTATGCTCTTATAACAGTCCTTACACTGTTTAATCTGGGATAGTTTTGTCTTTCAAACATACCTGTATTCTTCACGTGTGTTTTTAGAGATGGCAAACTAATCTTTATGCCATGATTGTCAGAAAACGATGGTCTTTATGACTAGCAGGCAGTTGCTTATATTATTTCTTAGGGTAGAGTGGGTTTGAAAGTGATCACACAATGTGTCTCATTTTCAGGGTGGATGTACAGCTGGGTTGTGTTTGTGGGTTGTGTTTGTGGGTTGGGATTGGGTTGGGATGTGTTTGTTGAACATATAATTCTAAAGTCATGGCCTCCTATTTCAGATATGTTAGTTATATATATATATATAATAAAACTGATAAAAATAACTGAATGTACAAGCTCTATGGACCTGTATGTAGCTGGTAATCATGCAAAACATGATACACTATATAGCCAACAGTTTGTAGGAGCCTGGCTGTGACCCCATATCTGAAATAGGAGGCCATGTATATATATATACACACACACACACACACACACACACACACACACACACACATTATATATATATATATATATATATATATATATATATATATATATATATATATATATATATAAAGTAAATATAAATTAAAAGTAAATCTACATGTTAAAGTAGGCCAAAGGGAGACAGTAAGACATAAAAAAAAAGACACCTTTTCATTGCAGCTTGAACAAATGTTTTAAACTCATGGTATCTTAAGTATGTAACCTAGTGAGCCAGCATTAATGTATTCAATGCTAGAGATTTAAGCACTTATGTACGTCACTCTGGATAAGGGCGTCTGCCAAAGGATGTAAATGTAAATGTAAACATAAAGCAAATAAACCACCCAGTTTACTAAACACACACCAAGTGAAAACCATTTTAACCCTCATTCAAACCAGCAAACACACCATACACCACTCTCCTGTGAGGACTAATGGCTTACTTGTATCTTTGATATTATCAAGATCAACAGATATTTTTTCATCAGCTTACTGAAATACATCAGATCATGTTTGTTATCCTATGAAATAAACAACAAAAACTTTTTACATGAATATGATATTAAAGTGCATTCTTTCAGCTTTTATGTGTGTATTGAAATCCAAATCAGCTGAACTGTATAAGAATTACACACTTTTTTATACTCTGCAAAATAACCAGTCTACATATAGAGATAAAGTAAAGTTATTTGAGGACTATTGTAGAAGTAACAATCCATAGTAGAAAACAAAAGAGATGATTTTGACCTCAGGAGGATCCACATTCCCACAGTGATCAATCTGTGTACATCCAGTGTTGTATAAAGTACTAGAAAGCAATACTTGAGTAAAAGTACAAGTATTGTACTAGAAAAAGACTTTGGTAGAAGAGAAAGTTACCTTTTAGAATATTACTCAAGTAAAAGTCTTAAAGTATCTGATATATACTGTACTTAACGTAATGTAAGTACAGTATATGTATAATATCTTAATGTAACGTAATTTTCTGATATTTAATGTACTGAAGTATTTGAAGTAAAAGTAAAAAGTAAAATTTCAGTGATTTTTGATAGGCATAAGATCAGGGGCGGTTCTAGGATTTCATCTTTAGGGGGTTTTAGCCCTCAGTGAGAATTTAAAACAAGAAGAGTTTTATATTATATATTATATGACTACATAGTAAGCCAAAAGTTATGGTATTATTAAATGGCAAAAGTGGACACCAAAATTTTATGCATGATGTAATGATGCCAGTCTTGAATCAAATCAGTTCATGTATGTGTGTATCTCTACAAACAGTGTGTCCAATGAATGCAGACATTAATAAAAAAGAATATTCACAAGACAAAGAACAAATCAATAAATATTATTTTTATTTAGTATTGAATAGATTGTTTGCATTAATATTTTGTTTGTGCTATCAACTCTGGTAATAAGAATAGTGAAATTTCACTGCTTTTGGTTGCCGTCTTTGCGGCTTTCCACCGATTAACGTTATAGATAAGGGTTAGGGTTAGGGTTAGGGTTAGGGCCTCCAGCTCTGACTGCGCGTGCACGCTGAGCGTGTCAGTGCATCTCCGTAGAGCGTGTGGACGTGTGTAATGCAATCTAGGAGCAGTGATTTGCCAAACCTCCCTTATTGCAGTCGCACACATTTCTTCTGATTTTATTTTGTAGTAACGAGTAACGAAGATGCTGAGTGGAAGCAAAAGTATACATTTTATCTAGGAAATGTAGCAGAGTAAAAGTGAAAGTTGACATAAATTTAAATAGCGAAGTAAAGTACAGATACGTGAAATTTCTACTTAAGTACATTAATGAAGTATTTTTACTCCGTTACATTACAACACTGTGTACATCATAGAGTAGCTTCTCTGCTCCAGAAAATCCCTTCAGTGTGTCAGTTTTCTGCAGACAGCAGAGCAAACCTCACCTCTCCTATCATGGCTACATTCAGGGAAGTAACAGACAGCATCTTGTGCAGAGTTTCTCTTACTTTAACTGAGGATCCTAATCAGAACAATTAATTTTATAAACCACCCACTTTGTGCATGTACCCTCCCATCTTCCTAACAGACTCTTCACTCTCCTGCCATCCAGCAGAAACTATCAGAAAAAATTGGGTGAAAATGGTGGAGATATGTATGTAATACCCTGTTGTATAGTTATTATTACGCCCCGAGTCTAGGGGAAATCGGAACCTCCGAGAGGCGTAATAAGGGAACAGAGTTTGAAATAGTGGGATCCCAGTTTTAAATCACTCCGGCCGATAATCAAACACTTTCACCAAACCAATCAAGGGATAGGATTAGATTTATTAAGAATAAATGTGACAGGTGAAAAGGAGCATCTCTTTGGGGTGACCAAAGGCCAAAACAACAAACAAAACAGCTCTCAAAAGCAAAAGGAGAAAGGGGCTAAGTGACCTAAATGAACACAAAATAAAATACATTTAACTTCCCTAACTCCCTAACGAAAAACAGAGTACAAATCAAGATATCAAAATAAATAGGCTGGACACCCCTACGCTCCACGTGCTTGAGAAATCACTTTAAGGACAAAAGTACAAGATCAACAAGTTGTTCAAAAGGCACATTTTCACTGGGGAAAAGCAAGTTTGATCATCGCCCGCAGGAGGGATCCCGGAGCTCTCTACCCAAACGCAGCCGAACCAAAAATGAGCTCCATGTGGAACGCTGGAAGCGCCCTTATAAGGAACACGCCTCTTCTGAATCGCCAATAGAGGGAGAGAGGAAATCATCAGGCGGCTTATTAGAGCACAACAGAAGCAAAAAAGAAAAGAAAACAAACACACCAAATACAAAAACGTAGGTCGTAACAGTCATTCTCCTTTCTCCACAAGATGGCGACATCAGTTAGTTTAAGTACAGTATTAGGTTCCTGCTCACATACCCCAGAGATGTAGAATTCTTTGATTATGAAAGCAACTATAGTCTTACATAATGGCTTTATTAAGCAGAAAAATTCTATTAACATCAAATGAGTCAAATAACAAATAAAAATAAACAAGAGAAAGAAAAGAGGCTGGTTTGTTCCTTACCTCAGTGAAATAACCCTGAACTCTCCTATTTATAACAGGATTATCAGATAAAATTACTACAATATATAATACTTTAATTATTAGATTGATACAGAAAAGATATATACAGGTTTCTAATTTGAAGCTGATTGTAAAGTCAGGATGTTTCAGTAAGAATCAGTAACATTAGTGACACTGTCATGTGATACTCTTGGTGGGGCTTCATGATCCTTTATGATGTTAACATCAAGTAAAGAAAGAATATTTTTATTCAGCTAAAACCAGTCGTCATGTTCACTGTTATATTCATGTGTCTGTGGCTTTTACTAGGTGAGTTAACATTGACTTTTCTGGGTATTTCAGAAAATAATGATTGAATTCATTATTAAATGTGTTGTGTTAATACAGGCCTGGTTTAGGTTAAGCCTTTGTTTTTTGCTTGATAGTGTAAAGATTTATAAAAAGAAATATAGAAAAATAACAGTTGAAAACATTAATGTTCTCTTCTCTATGACAGGTGACTCCATGGCGGATTTAATAAAGCCACTTTTCACTCATAAAGTTGTAGATGAAGGTGATGATGTTACTCTGTCCTGCAAATATGAAACAAGCAAAACACAAAGCAGTCTGCACTGGTACAGACAATATCCAGAATCTAAACCTGAATTCCTTCTTTATATTCTTCACATTGGAGCTCCAAGTCCCAACCGTCCCCCAAGAATGTTTGCTAAAGTTGATGATAATAATAAACAAGTGAATCTGTTCATCTCCTCTGCTGCTGTATCAGACTCTGCTCTATACTACTGTGCTCTGCAGCCCACAGTGACAGGAAATCCAGCTGCACTGTACAAAAACTAACACACAGTTTTGTTATATTGAATGTAGTTCTGTCAGAGCTTTATTAGATTAGATTAGATTCAACTTTATTGTCATTGTGCAAAGTACATGTACAAAGCCAATGAAATGCAGTTAGCATCTAACCAGAAGTGCATAGATGGCTTATTTATTTAAGTGGCATTGTAATAAATAAGGGTTTGAGGTTATACAGAAGGTGTAGTAATATGTACATATAACTGAATAAGGATATATATATATCATACTTCATATATAAGTATGATACAGTATGAAGTGGTATGACAGATATAGCTGTACAAAAGGAATGTCATTATGAATATATACATCTATATATATACACAGAATAAATATGGATGGACATACAGAAGTGTAATGATAGTTTTTGGTTGGTGCAAGGATGCACGATTTTAAAGTGGTGCAAAAATAGTGCAAAACACAGAGAAAAGTGACAGTGCAGTGATGATTGTTAACACCATATCAGCGCTGTTTCTGCACATATTCAGTGCAGAAACAGCCACGGGAAAGAAGCTATTTTTCAGTCTGTTTGTTCTGGCTCTGAGACAACGGTAGTGTCTGCCCGATGGGAGAAGTGTAAACAGTCCGTGGTTGGGATGAGAGGGATCTTTGATGATGGCCCTCGCCCTTTGCAAACAGCGTTTTTTGAAAATGTCCTCCAAGGTGGGTAGTTTAATACCAATGATTTTTTTGGGCGGTTTTCACCACTATTTGAAGGCCTTTACGGTCCGAAGCTGTGCAGCTGCTTTACCACACTGGGATGCAGTTTGTGAGGATACTCTCAATGGTACAACGGTAAAAGTTTATAGAAATTTACATGTCCTCTTCTGTGGATTCTCTCTTTCTCTCTACTGGTCAGGGTCATGGTTGATTTGGAGTCTGTCCACACATGAGGTGTGAAAACACCCTGAATGTGATGCCAGTCCTTTGCAGAGTCCCATACACAAACTCTTTCGCATACTTATTCACACAAAATTATAATTTCTCCCAGCAAATTTCCTCCTGTCATATTTTTTGGAGGTGGTGAAGAACTGCACACAAACAGAGTTACAAACACACACACAGTAACCTGAACTCAGCATCAAACTGAGGACCCTGAAGCTGTGATGCAGTAACACTACCTGCTGTGTCACTGTGCTATCACATTGTTCAAATCCTTCTGTTTTCTTGTAGTGTGGTGATGTGTCATTTATATAATAAAGACAGATTTCTCCCCTCATGGTACAATTCCATATTCACTGATAACAAGTGCACTAAAGACGAGGCTCGGCTCAATCCTCATAGCAGAACTTTACAATGGCAGTGGATTCATGAGCCTCTCTGTTCTGACTGGAATAATTACACTGCAGAGGAAGAGCAGTTTATTGTCTAATTGCATTTGAAGTCTAGTACACACACACACTTCACACACACACACACATTCATATATAATAATATAATATAATTGACTCATTGTTATCAAACTGTAACATTCTTGAAAAAGTGAGAAAGACCTTCAAAAACACTGTGACATGAAAATTGCTCTTCCACTCTCTGCATCCCAGAGACTAGATGTAGCTTCACCTGAGGACCTATACACACCTGCTAGGATTAGCAGCCCTGAGTGCCTACAAAGGCTGGTGTAATGACCATAACAAATGCTGAGACAGTATATCTTCTTGTCCCTGGGGTCATCATCATGACATTTTCTGCTGCCATTCTGCAGCAGAAAGAAGACCAAAGAAGATATTTTGCTGTTCTTTGACAAAAAAAAAGTTTCTTTGTCAGCTTGGGGAATTTCTTGTTCATCTGAAGATGAGGAATCATTCATTGGATTGTACTCTTCCCCATCTTCTTCCTAAAGGAGACCTGAATTAGATATGCAACTTACTGGGCACTGATACGAACACCCATCGTATTTATTTGGCAAAAAGACAGCTAGGGTACTGCAATGTACAGTACCTATATATAAAATCATTCCTTAATACTTGAATGCTTTCTATACATGTTTATTTTGTGTGAAATTATTTTTATTTTGTCTTGAGTCATGTGTGGGGTCATGGATGAAGATAAGAGAGACAGAGATCAATCAGTAGCAAACAATCTTAGTTTCTTATTGTGTTAGAGTGTGAATGTGTGTGACAGTGTGTGTCTGTGATGTGCCTGTAGTTTTTGTGGTGTATACATGGTTTTATAGCTGGCGGATCAAAATTGAGTGTGTTCATGCACAACAATATGTTTCATTTATGTTTCTCAAAAAGCTAAGACTAAATTTAAATGCAATTTAGCTGTCAAGACTAACGCTTTCATAACAACAATGAAATTACACAGACAGGGAAATTTACAAGGAAGATAATTCACTATTTAATGTAGTATTCGCTTTAAAAAAAAAAATAGAATTTCACATCACAAGGTGATGATGTTACTCTGTCCTGCAGCTACAAAGACTTCAGTGGTACTGTAGAGAATCTGCACTGGTACAGACATTATTTAAAATCTAAACCCCGAGTTCCCTTATTTACATTTATCCACATGGACTTACAAGTAATCCAGTCCCACGTCTGTCTCCTAAAGTTGATGAAAATAATAAACAAGTGGATCTGATCATCTCCTCTGCTGCTGTATCAGACTTTGCTCTATACTACTGTGCTCTGGTGCCCACAGTGACAGGAAATCCTTTTTATTATACTATAAGAATTGCAAATGGTTTATAAGGTTTCTAATCCTCTCTTTCTCTCTCTCTTAGGAAAAGCTGAACTAATCATAACTATATATTTAATATATTTATAGTATTATTTATAAAAAGTACAAATGTCTCAGCAAATGTTAGATATTAACCAAACTCATTTCTGATCTTAAAGTAACATATACAGTATATGTGTATAAAATCTGAAAGAAATACAGATGCTCTCTTTTGTTCCTAAAGACTCCACTATGGAAGACCAGCTCGCAAATTTCAGGTGAAATAAATCTGTTACAGCAGCATAAATTCCTGAATAGAACTGTATATTCCTCACAATACACAGCCTTTGTGCAACTGTTTAATGATTTAAATGCATTATTACGCTAATACTTTATAACATAATATTTTCATGTAAATAAGGCAGGGACTTATGCCCAGGAAATGGAAATGCCCAGCTTAAACACAGCCATGACACGCCTGCCCAGGATTTTTCCGATGATCTAATTCTTTGGGATTTGATGATCTCGGTGAGGATGGAGGCTTACATAGCTGCCTTGGTCTTAGGTTTCTGCACTACTGTAGAAAGCTGACACAAAAATAAACAGACAAACACTCACAGTCATCAGTCTAAGGTCATGTTGATGCTCTATCCTTGTTTGTTTTGTTTATATGAAACACTCATGTTTGGTCTGGTTTGCTGATGTTGGCACGGCTGGCCATTTCATATCCCTGAAAGACTCCTTGCCTGTGTTTCATTCCGGCTCCCCGTTTTAAGTTAAGCTGTTAAAAGACAAGACACAGGCATATAGTGATGGCCGCTTTCGAAACACTGCTTAATGAAGCTTTTGTTTTGAATCATTGAAACTGCACTTGGGATTGAACTAGTGATGATTTGTGATCAACATGCTTTTTATAGGTCACAGTTTATAAAGATGTGAATTATTAATATAATACATCTAATTATTGTTTTCATACATACACTCAGAGTACACACCTGAGCTGGTGAGCTCTCCTGTAGTAATAGAGCACTGATTAAGCTTCCTAACTGTTCACTGAGTCTGTGCTAGAGTGGGGTGTGATAAGCTAGCACTGGATCTGCATCTTTCACAACTCTGGGCTGTATTTCTGTGCTGGTTGGACACAGATGCTTGTTAGTTGACATAAGCAAGTTCATGCCAGAATGTTCCTTCTTGGTGGAAAGCAGAAGACTGTAAAGGCCTGAGTCTCTGGGGGTAGTGTGGCCGAGTGGTCTAAGGCGCTGGATTTAGGCTCCAGTCTCTTTGGAGGCGTGGGTTCAAATCCCACTGCTGCCAGGGAAATGTTTCAAGGCACTGATTTAGTGTCCTGCCTCTTCTGTGAAGAGTGGGGTGTGATAACCTAGCACTGGGTTTGCATCTTAAGTTTGGTCGATATTTCTGTGCTGGTAAACTTACACGCTCACACTAGCTTGCATCCTGTTGCCGGTCTTTGGAGGCGTGGGTTTAAATCCCACCGCTGTCAGAGAAACTTTTGAAGGCACTGCATAGTCTTTTTAGACATAGATTTTTTATTATCCCACCTAAATGTCTGCTCAGTCAGTGTATTTGTATTTACAATGGTAAAATTTTGTTGCACAGTAACTTACACAAAGCACAATGGAGAATAAAATATAACTTTATGTAATATGTAAACACTTTATGTAAATACTCACCAAGATGGACATTCTTTGACATTATTTTGTGTGCAGGATTCAAGAAATTATCTGTGTTATGTTATGGAGGAATGCACAGTGCATTAGGGGCTTTGGCGTTAATAGTCCTGCAGTAGGAGAATTGCTGGGTGCATGGGATATATGAATGTGCACGGTAGAAATTCAGCTGAATTTGGAGTCAATCTGGTTGTTTTAATCATGATTATCCTACAAATTTTTTTTTTCAACTACCTTTAAGTTCCCTATTATAGGCTAACCTGCAATGTTGTAAACCTACCTCAAACAAGAGGCTGAGGCTATAGAGTGCCAATGAACTTTGAAAAGCGTTGTGGGGTCTTAACAAAACAAAGGCTTTACAATGTTTGTGGCTCCCATGCGCTCTAGATATGAATCTTAGGAAAAAGAGTTATCGGACCCAGAGACTCACACGCTCACACTCGCGTCCCGTTGCTAATGCTCACAGCAATGTGTGCCGTTACCGAAATAGCTCAGTTGGGAGAGCGTTAGACTGAAGATCTAAAGGTCCCTGGTTCGATCCCGGGTTTCGGCAATTGGTTTGCTTCTAGAGAGGTGGTGTATGTTTGTATCATTGGCTAGGGAGTGCTGATGAACATTGCAAAGCCCTTGTGGCTTTGGATCTTGTTGTTCTTGACAAGACCATTTTTAAGCCTGTTTGGTAAAGGAATTGTGCCAGAAAGCTACATTTAAAGACGTGATTTTCAAATCTATCCCTGGTTCTAGGTGTTTTACAAGGGTGTATTGACTGAGGACCTGCTTAAGCGCATTTGTTTTAGGAAGTGTGCATGGTACAGTCTTTGTACACAGGCCCCTCCTGAGCCTGGGGTTACATGCAGGCACTGTGGCACAGTGGTTTTTCTAACCGATATAGCGGTCACACCTCACAAAAGGGAGAAGCTCTTCAAAGTTTTCTTCCAGAAAGCCACACTGGACTGTGACTAAAGTGACAGCCGTTGTGTCTCGTTTGAAACCAAAGTGAACATTTCACGCAACATCAGCGCCTGACTTCATTAATGCTTTGGTGGCGGAATGATTCAAGCTAATCCCAAAATGTATAAAGAAGCTAAAGGTCTCATCCAAAGTAAAACACAAACACATCACAAATAAACTAGGCTGCAGACTTTCCCTCCACTGGTGGCTAATATACACTAGAGGTGATGTACGTAAACCTGCAGATGGCAGTAAATGACATGAAAAGAGCCTAGAAGTGAACTTGACTGGACCTGGACACAACAGAAACATGTGAAGCGTAACAGTAGCCATGAACATTAAACCTGAACAAAGCTTCAGCACAGATACCTGGTGTGTGGAGTGCAGTCAGACTGAAACACTGGAATTACCACAGAAATTTAAAATAGCATAGAGCTATAAAATGATTTAATTACAACAATATATTTTGTAGATTAGAAATGTTTTTTTTTTTTTGTATTTTATAAAAATAAGAAGTATAGGAGCTCCATATATGAATCTTTTATTGGTTATATTCTTTTAGACCATGTTTGTGTGTGTAATTTACATAATGTGACACATTTGAGGCACAGAGCCCTCTTCAGATCAACCCACGCATTTTCAATTGGATTCAGGTCTGGGCTCATTTCAAAACTTTAATCTTCTTCTGACAAAGCCATTCTTTTGTTGACTTGTTGAATTTTTGGGTCACCATCATGCTGAAAGATGAAGTTCCTCTTCATCTTCAGCTTTCTAGCAGAAGCCTGAAGGTTTTGTGCCATCTTTCATTGGTATTTGTAAATGTTCATGAAATCCTCCACTTTGACTAAGGTCCCAGTTCCAACTGAAGAAAAAATAGCCCCAAATCATGATGCTGCCACCACCATGCTTCACTGTGCATAGGGTGATCTTTTGGTGATTTGCAATGTCATTTTCATACCAAACATACCTTTTAGAATTAAAAAAAAAGTTTAACCTTGGTTTCTTTAGGCCATAACATTTTCTCATATGCTTTTCGGAGACTTCAAATGTGCTTTGGCTAAATTTAGCCAGGCTTGGATGTTTTTCTTCATAAGAAAAGGCTTGCCAGCCTACCTCATAGCCCAGGCATATAAAGAATTGATTGTCACAATTGATTGTTGAGATTGTCACATGTTCTACACATCCAGTACTTGCCAGACCTTCCCACAGCTCCTTTAATTAATGTTGCTGTGGGCCTCCTGTCTGCCTCCCTGACCAGTTTTCTTCTCATCTTTCCATCAATTTTGAGGAAAGTTCTTGTTAATGTCACTGTGCCATATTTTTTCCACTTGATGATGACTGTCTTCAAAGGGTATTACCTTACCTTATCTGCACCTTATCCGTACCTTATCTGCAATGCACAGAGTTTAGTCCACGTTGCAGTGGATTGCCTTGCGCTGAATTCCTGTCCTCAGACGAGCACCAGAACTAGCGGGGGTCAAGATTTTTTTTTCTTTGAGCCCAGTGTTTTGAAGACATTTACCTCAGAAGACTTGTTGATTCATTGCGACTCTTCTTGAGGAGAAATATACCGCGAAGCTCTCCCGCGGAGTGAGGAAGAGGTGGACAGTTGAAGTGTCCAATGGAGTTATGAGATTTGCGCTCAAGCTATTTTCAAGACTTTAGATTGGTTAATAACTTGTAAAAATAACAGACCCACGTGGGGACTGACCAATAGCATTGATATGTGAAAAAATATGAAATTGACCAAATTTGGACATACGAGGTTTCCGCCCGACAGCGACGATAGTTAAATGCACATAAGGAGGGCTCCCTCTGGTGGCTGTTGAGGGAATCGCTGGTGAACTCGTTACTGCTTTACTCCTTTTCCTTTTGCTAAATTATCAGTTAACCACAGACACATAATACTTGTGATAACATGCAGCTGAAAAGAAAACGAAGTATGAAGAGCAAACAACGACTACACATTAAACACTGCAGCCAATTCATGTATATTTCTATCATCCAAACTATATTTTATCTGATGTTAACAGAACATTTGATACAGAATTCAATTATGGATTATTTAGTTTTTTGTTTTTTTTAGCCACTTCCTTTGTGCTTATATCGTTTATAAGGTAGATGGGGGTTTATATATATTTTGTAGTCTGTGATATTTATAGGAATAATTAAAGATGATGAAAAAATTAATTATTTTAATATCATAAAAAAGTGGTAAATAAAACATGTGAATTCATAGCCCTTTAAGAACAGTGCATTTACTTACTGTTGATAGAATATACATAGAAAATTGAATAAGATGAAAAATAAGTAATCTCTAATACAGCAGTAGTTCACCTCCCTGTGTAGTGTAAGATGAAGCATCATTGTCATGAATATGAATAAATCTGAGTGTGTGGAGCTACATGAGGAGACATCAGAGACATATTTCAAATACACAACACTGGCATTTATTTCTAAAGCTAGAGGCATGAACTAAACACTCAGGATAACAAAGTTACTCCTCTTCTTGCTTTTCTTTACTCACACAAACTGGCAAACTGAATATAACACATACAAGGCAAGGACCACATTTTATTATCAGTGTAAAATATCTCTTCAGAGATTTCTACCAAGAGTATACAGAACAGCACAGTTGTCATGAATATGCATAATTACAAGTAGGTGGAGCTTGAGGTGGAGATGTACATCAAATAGTAACACTGACATTCATTTCTAAAGCTAGAGGTTTGAACTAAACACTCAGGAAAACAATGTTGTTCCTCTTCATGGTGTTTTTCACTCTTGCTGATGTTGGTAAGTCATATACACTGCACACAAAAGGATTCTTTTTTCTAATTAAGAAGACACACAATTCTCCATGTGAAATGTGTCATTTATGATTAAAATATCACAATATTGTTGTAATGTTTTTATAGCAGAGGCTGCTGACAATAGCATTAAACCAGAACAAACCAATGTATTTTCAACGGAAGGCAGCAACATCTCACTGTCCTGCACGTATACTGGATCATTTAACAGTCTCCTCTGGTATCGACACAAACCTGGATCAAGGCCTGACTTTCTGCTTATGATTGATGAGAACAGTAAATATGTCACACCAGCTCAACCACCTCATCCACGATTGTCTATAAAACTTAATAATGAGCAAGATAAAAACAGTAAGAAAGTGGATCTGATCATCTCCTCTGCTGCTGTATCAGACTCTGCTCTATACTACTGTGCTCTGAGGCCCACAGTGACAGGAAATCCAGCTGCACTGTACAAAAAGCACAACACATGACTGGAGCAGAGCCATGCTTTTCTCACAAGATGGAGCTATTTACATGTTTACACTCACTTCTTCAGTCATCTGTCTATGATGTCAGTTTGTTTCTGAAGATCAACCATAATTTCTGGACCAATAATAGAATCTGTTGTTGTTGATGTTGTTTGAGTAAAGCTCTATTTTTTTAAAAGCCTCGATATTTCTTGAGAAATAAACATTTCTTGATCATCAATGTCCTTAAACTTATTGATTGTGCTTTGTTCTAGCTAGCAAAACAAAAACACTCATTATCAATAGTTCTTTATTCTCTAACAGAAAATCATCCTCAATAAGACATCCTTGTTAACACTTAAGTGGAAATTGCTTTACTAATTCAGAAATATAAAGTTACAGAACCAACAGAACAGACACCTTACATGCCAGATACTCAAATGAGGTTATATCACTGAATATTTACAGTTTGTTGTAGTGAACAACAGCAAGTCCACCACGCCTGACTTGAAGAGGCAAAAACAGACAGAGAACATATTACAGTATTACAGGGAGAAAAAATATATTTTACAAATACATATATTTGCAAAATGTATATGTTCTTTTTGACAGCTCAAACCTCTTTTTGTCTTTAATGTAGGACTGTATTTGGGTAAACATTTATTTGTGTCTTAAGGTTTTTCTCCTTAATGAACACAAGATGGTTGCCAAGTACTAGAGCACCATATGAACCTGTTCACATCCTTTTCACATCCTTTTCACAATAAACCCTCTGTGGTCTGATATAGATATCTGTGGTCTCATATAGACTATACCTGTTCTTCTATCATACATACTGCACAAATACAATCTTAACCCCTGTCATAGTTAATCTGAGTAGATAAGATCTTTAAAACTGTCAGAAGAATAAACACACATCTAATCATAGACTTTTTCTGATGATACCTGGTGATACTCAGTTGTATTAATGTTGTATGTTTCATATGTAACTACCTCTAACCTTGTGTTGTTAGAGTCTTCCAGTCCACCTCACTCCTGAATGTAAAGCCACACACTGGTGACACTGTCATGTGATGCTGTGGGGTGGAGCTTCATGAACCTTTATGATCTTAAACATATTAGTCTTCATAAAGACCTCAGAATATTTTCATTCAGCTAAAACCAGTCATCATGTTCACTGTTATATTCATGTGTCTGTGGCTTTCACTAGGTGAGTTTTCATTTTTTGTTGTTAAAAAATTTGTTGAATTAGTGATACTTATTGGAATAAATTATGTATTTCTACTTTATTGTGTAAAGATTAAAAACATGTTCTCTTCTCTATGACAGGTGACTCCATGGCAGATTTAATTGAACCACATTTCACTCAAAGTTGTAGATGAAGGTGATGTTACTCTGTCCTGAAAATATGAAAAAAATGCATCAACTGCAACAATCTACCTGCACTGGTACAGACAATATCCAAAATCTAAACCAGAGTTCCTTCTTTATATTTATCAAAGTAAATATCTAAGTCCCAACATTCCCACAAGAATGTCTGCTAAACTTCATGAAGGTGAAGATAAACAAGTGGATCTGATCATCTCCTCTGCTGCTGTATCAGACTCTGCTCTATACTACTGTGCTCTGCAGCCCACAGTGACAGGAAATCCAGCTGCACTGTATAAAAACAAACAGAGTTTTGTTATATTGCACACAGCTCTACTGGTGATTGTGAAAAATATATGTGCACTTTTTCAGGTCTTTCACAGTGCATCATGCACACAAATTCACACACTCCTTGACTCCTTGGGGCAATTTGAAGTGCAAATTAAATTAGAAGTGAACTAAAGACAAGCCATGACTCCACATATATAACACTGTACTATATAAAGCATCTAAGACCATTCACTCAGACCAGCAATGAGGTAATGAGGAAATCTCCAGAACTAAGGAAAGAGTTTTAGGCTTTGCAGGATATAAGAATTAGACCTCACATGCTTTGTCACTTCTGTTGGGATGGAGTGTAAGTCTCTGTAATTTACCACTGCAATGTGTGTGATTTAAAGTGTTGTTGCTTCATTTTATATGATGTGTGTACTTTAATATGTTTGTGTTACAGTTTTACACAGGAAACCTTCTCTCCACATAGCATTATCTCTACAGATGGTATAACCACTACAGACCAATTCCTGGTATTTACACACAATTGACTAGAACTGACTTATTTATTAAAGCATAATTTGTTTTCTGCTCTTTTGCACAGTGTTCAATGTGAGAAAGTTCAGTTCAATTCACTTTTAACATTGAACAAGATACAAACACAGAGACCACAGAATATTATTATCTAATGCAGTGGGATGTGAAGTAACACTTGTATTGTTCTGTGTTTTATTGGTGACTCAGTTCACTGTCACTGATACTGTGAAGTGATGATCTGTACAAAGTTACACTCAACAGTGTCACTTCCTGGGTGTGGCCTTCTAGAGACGGGTAAAGTTCAGCACATACAGCACTATTATACAGAATCATCACAGAGCTGTGTTCAGAAATGGCTCAACTATACAACTTACTGTACATAGTGAGATACACACCACTGATTCTAACTTTAGTTACAGGTCATTTATTGTATTATATAATATTTATGTTTTTTTTTTAAAGCATATATTAATTTCCTAATTTACCAGGTTAATATTTGCTTTTGAAAAATTCTTTGCAGATTTATTTCTTTATATTCTTTTTCACTCCAGGCAGTTTTGCAGATAAAATTGGACCAAAGGATGAAGATGCCAACATTGTGGGGAAAGAAACAGACAATGTTACTCTGAAATGTTCATATGAGACAAGCAGTGAAAATGTTCGGCTTTACTGGTACAAACAATATCCTAACAGCGCACCACAGTTTTTACTGTATAAAGGTGCAAGGTCATATAGTGGTTATGATAGCACTCCTGATGATCATCGATTAGAGTCAAAAACAAGCAGAGACTCTACTGAACTTACTATCAGAGGTCTAAAGCTCTCAGATTCTGCTCTCTATCATTGTGCTCTATGGGTTGATACACAGTGATACAGAGTCAGTGAAAGGCTTTACAAAAACTTATAAAACCACATCAAAGATCCTCCCTTTACCAACCTGTTATCAGTTAACCACAGACACAAACAATAATTGTGGTAATTTTGTGGTATAAATGAAAACAAGAAGAAAACAAGCAAACACTCCACAGTGTGTTACAGGTGCACAGGACATGAAATTAAGTTTATTGAACTGTATTGGTTCTTGACAGTTTTGTCCATGATACACTAGTTATGTTATGCATGTATATACAGCTGCATGTTGTACATGATATTCTTGTGTGTGTTATACATGTATGTCAGGGGCGGTTCTAGGCCTTTTTTAGGGTGGCTTCAGCCCCCCTGTCTGTGATCTCAGCCACCCTAAAACTAAAAGTATAATTTTTACTTTAATAAATAAACAATAAAAATTACGTTAAATTACGTTAACATGTCGATGGGAAAGAAAATTATTTATCAGTTTGATCCAAGGGCGATTTTTTTTTTTTACTTTGCTTTTACCCACGTGCGTTATAGTCTTTAAAAAGTGCATCATCAGCTGTCTGCTTTATTTGAACGGAGGGCAGCATGCACACGCAGTCAGAGCTGTAGGCGTTTATCTATAACCTCAATCGGCGGAAAGCCGCAAAGACGGCAACCAAAAGCAGTGAAATTTCATTATTCTTATTACCAGAGTTGATAGCACAAACAAAATATTAATGGAAACAATCTATTCAATATGAAATAAAAATAACATTTATTAATTTGTTCTTTGTCTTGTGAATATTTTTTATTAATGACTGCATTCATTGGACACACTGTTTAATGCCTTAGAGAGATAAAAGACTGGATGAGCTGTAACTTTCTGTTGTTAAACTCTGATAAGACAGAAATACTACTTATAGGCCCAAAAACCAGTACACAGAAACTCTCACAATTTAACTTCCAATTAGAGGGATGTACTGTTACTAGTAGCTCGACAGTGAAAGACCTGGGTCTTATATTAGACAGTAACTTGTCTTTTGAAAATCATATCGCCCAAACCACAAAAACAGCCTTCTTCCACCTTAGAAATATTGCCAAGCTGAGAAACATCCTGTCTGTATCTGATGCTGAGAAGCTAGTTCATGCTTTCATGACCTCTAGACTGGACTATTGTAATGCGTTACTAGGTGGTTGTCCTGCATCTTTAATAAATAGGCTACAGTTAGTCCAAAATGCAGCTGCCAGAGTTCTCACTAGGACAAGAAAGTATGACCATATAACCCCAATTTTATCATCTCTACACTGGCTACCTGTTAAGTTTAGAATTGATTACAAACTGCTGCTACTTACGTACAAGGCTCTTAATGGTTTAGCCCCCATGTATCTAACTAGTCTTCTAACACGTTACAATCCTTCACGCTCTCTGAGATCACAAAACTCAGGACTTCTGGTAGTCCCCAGAATATCTAAGTCTACTAAAGGTGGTAGAGCGTTTTCTTATTTAGCTCCCAAACTCTGGACTAGTCTTCCTGATAGTGTTCGGGGCTCAGACACACTTTCACAGTTTAAATGTAGATTAAAAACTCATCTCTTTAGTCAGGCGTACACATAATACATCCCATCATATTGTACACTAGTACACTAGACTTGCACATTCTTATGAACAGCAGATATGTTAATCCCTCTGCACTGCTCTTCTCTTCTCTTTTTCTACCCATGCTGAGACACCCATGCTATGATCGTCTTCCGTGCGATGAAATTTTTTGGACCTCCACTGAGACAAGGCTGACTCTGTGAGAACACTGAGACATCTACAGACCTACCGGCTCCAGTTGGACTCTGTGATACCTGTTTATTTGTAACCACACCATCTAGTGTCACCCATATGAGGATGGGTTCCCCTTGAGTCTGGTTCCTCTCAAGGTTTCTTCCTTTACCAATCTAAGGGAGTTTTTCCTTGCCACTGTTGCCTGAGCCTCCTCAAACTTGCTCATTGGGGATAAATACACATACATACATACATACATACATACACACTGTGATCTGTATATATCTAGAATTTTTATTATACTAATTCTTTATACTTCTCCTTATCTTTATCTTTTGTTCTATGTTTATGTTCTGTAAAGCTGCTTTGTGACAATGTCCATTGTAAAAAGCGCTAAACAAATAAACTTGAATTGAATTGAATTGAACTGTTTGTAGAGAATGCACACATACATGAACTGATTTGATTCAAGACTGGCATCATTACATCATGCATAAAATTTTGTTGTCCACTTTTGCCATTTAATAATACCATAACTTTTGGCTTACTATGTAGTCATATAATATATAATATAAAACTCTTCTTGTTTTAAATTCTCACTGAGGGCTAAACCCCTAAAGATGAAATCCTAGAACCGCCCCTGCATGTATGTACAGCTGCATGTTACTTTGCAGGCTGTGAACTAGAGCAATGTCCTTTTACAAACCTCTCAGAACAGATGTGAGTTTGATTGTACAGATAAAATGGTACAGATTGTACAGAAAATGAAACAAATAAAGAAAGAAACTCCTCTAGAGAGTTGTCAGTTTAACTGCATGTACATTTGATTGCTAAATGTCAATGTTTCTGTTACTGAATCTATTCTAAAACATGACTGTGAGATTACGGATGTCTCTGACGTTTGAGTTAACTCTATTCTGTTCCCACTAGAACTGTGACATTCAGGATTTCCTCAACACATTTTTATCTGCCAGCATTTGTTAGGTTGCAGCTGCAGGGCACTAAGCACTTGTTTATGATGTTTAGAAGGTAAAGTGGGTTTTAATGTGATTATATAATACATTGTAGTTTTAGTAATGTCACAGATACACTGATAGAAATGAGTATCTATAAGTAAAAATCTATAGCTAGTGATCCTCAGTGAACTGTCTGTGCTCTTCTGCTGGCCTTGGATATTATTTTTTTATTTTGTATTAATATCCAATATGATGTTGATAATCTTTTTTATTTTTTGTTTCCACTGTTCTTAAGCATAAGTTGTAAACTGCTAAATGTGTCTGAACACTACAGTTCCTGAGACCATGAAAACTCTGCTGATACACAAGTCTGCTTTAAAGCACAGCTTGTCTCATATCTTCAAGTGTGCTGATGACAATACAGTGTTGAGCAAAATAGTGAGTGTCCATACAGAGAGATGGTGGAGACGTGTGAGGACTAGTGTAGAAACAACAATCCAGAGACAAAACTAGAGAGATGACTGTTGTTCTCAGGAGGACAGTGATCAACCTGTGCTGCTCTGCTGAGACAGGATTGAAGTCTGAGATAATGCACAATGGATAATGTGTCTGACTACATATCAGAAGATTCTAGGTTTGACTACTGGCTGGCTTGGTCTGTTTTTACATTATCTCCAACCTTTCAGCTGAATAATGAACTTCAGAACAGAGATCCCCTGTTCACCAAAGAGATCAGATCATGTGTGTGATCATGAGAGTGGGTATGTAAGTGTGAATGTTGCAGAAGGTTAAAGTTTTCCAGTATTGACAGAAGTTTGGTGGTTTTAGCAGAAACTCACCTGGCGGGGGCAATCCTATGATCAAGGATGTGGTTTGCCCAAAGTAAGGCTCAGACATTGCACTGGGGCGATTTCTCAAATGCTGGTATCCTGAGTGCATAATTTCTGATAGTGCTGGACTATGATCTTTATTTTGTTTGGGGCAGTGGTGGCTCAAGTGGTTAAGGATCTGGGTGGTCAAAAATGTCAAAAAAATGGTTGGTCAAAAATGTCAGAGTTCAAGCTGCCACTGTTGGGCAATTGAGCTACGTCCTCAACTCTCCCTGCTCCAGGGAAGCCATATCGTAGCTCCCTGTGCTCTGAGCCCAACCTCCTCAGTTGGGATATACAGTATTAAGAAAAGAATTCCACTGTGCTGTAATGTGCACATGGTGATAATAAAGGCATCTTTGCTCTAAATTCATTTTAAGTAGGTCACTAAAGTGGTAGATAGATTAAAATTATAAGGAGTGGTGTTGGACCAACCACCTTAAATGCAAATGAGGTTATATCATGGAAGGCAGCACTGAATATTTAGTTAGTTTGTTGCAGTGAACATCAGCAAGTCCACAACCCCTGACTTGAAGAGGTAAAAACAGACAGAGAACATATTACAGTGTTACAGAGAGAAAAATATTTTACAAATATATATAAATTTACAAAACATGTTATTCTTTTTGACAGCTCAAACCTTCTTCTTTGTAATGTAGGACTGTATATGGGGCAAAATTTATTTGTGTTTTAAGTTATTTCTCTTTGATGAACACAAGATGGTGAACTCAGTTATCTTATGGTGGACCAAGTACTAGAGCACCATATAAACCTGCTCACATTGACATTCTTTTTACAATAATCCCTCTGTGATATAAACTCTACCTGTTCTTCTATCATACATACTGCACAAATATGACTTAACTAGGGTTGCACAATATTCCAAGTTGAAAACTTACTGGGAATTTCTGGTGATTAATTAGAAAATTGAGTGAATTTATAAAAACTGTATCATATAAAAACATTAATATAAACATTTTGTTTGGACATAAACTGACATGCATTCAATATAATACTGGCTGAGGTGAAATATATCCACACATGAGATGGTGTGTGTGGCATAGTTCTATAGAATAAGATTGGGAAGAAGCTTGTAAATGCAATGCAATGCACAGATATATAAATAATCAGATGAACAATTGGAATATTTTAGAATAAAAAACAAAAAAATAGATTGTTAGACTGAAGATCTAAAGGTCAATTGTTCAATCCCTGATTTCAGTAATTGGTTTGTTTGGAGACAGGTGGCGTAAGTTCATATCCTCAAGCTAAATCGGCTACATCGGCTAGGGCAGGGGTCACCAACGCGGTGCCCGCGGGCACCTGGTCGCCCGCAAGGAGCACTTAAGGTGCCCGGCGAGGAACGTTCTAAAAATAGGACTGGTCAAAATATAGCTCCGTCAAAAAAAAATTTCTTGCTGTAGTTTTTGAATAAAAAATGCTTGCATGAACGTAGATTTTAAAATGACGATATTTAATTTCATTTTATATAATTAAAAAAATGTAAACAAAAATGTTTTATGTATATAACGAACTTTGGCCTTTTCTGAAATCAAATGTCAATATTGCGCGCACGTCACCTCCGACTCCTGACACAAGGAAGTGGTGCAGCAACGATGAGGAGTTAATTGTGATTTACCCCCCAAAAAATGGCAAAAAAGCGACAGAAAACACCATTTTCACAGTGTTTGGGAGGAAGAGTTCTTTTTACGCCAGTCAAAGAAAAGTGTGTGTGTCTCATTTGCGGGACGATTGTTGCGACGGCAAAGCGGCACAATGTGGCGAGACACTTCAGTCTGCGTCACGAAAGTTTCAATGCTAACTACCCACCCGGCGGCGCATTAAGGACAGAAAAAGCCGTTACAAATCCTTTCATGCAAGTGGACATGACATGCACTGCTGAGCAACTAAGTGCTCTGTTCAAATTGGATGCTGGACAGGTAGAGATAGAAATCCTAACGTTGTAAAATGACCTCCACCTCAAAGCCCATCAGTGTGCATCAAACGTTTTGTGCCTTGTGGACACAGAAAAGTACAGTGGTATGAGCACAGCAGCTATGAATTTTGCATGCCTTTTTGGTTCAACCTATCTCTGTGAATCAGCCTTTTCTAACATGAACTTTATCAAGAACTAACACAGAACATGCCTTACTGATGAACATTTACAAGACTCACTCAGACTTGCAGTGTCAAATTATTCACCAGATTACAGTACACTGGTGTGCAGAATGCAGTGCCAGGCTTCCCACTAACAGACATTTACAGACAAAGAAGAGATAACGTGTTCATTGAAAACACCATAACATTAAACTAAAAATGTTTTTTTGAAAAAGATTAATAATATTATTATTATTATTATTATTATTATTATTATTATTATTATTATTATTATTATTATTATTATTATTATTAAAAAGTGATCTGTGCAATTTTGCTCTTGAGGAAGTTTGTTTCAAACCGGTAGCCCTTCGTACTACTCAGTTCCCTTGAAGTAGCCCTCAGTCTTAAAAAGGTTGGTGACCCCTGGGCTAGGGAGAGCCAAAAAACTTTGCATAGCCATAGTGTCTTTTTATCTTGGTGTTCTTGACAAGCCCATTTGGTAAAGGAAGTGTGCCTGAGAGATATATTTAAAGACCCTATGCATTCATGGCATGTTTTGGAAACTTTTCTTCCTGATTAGGTGGCCGAGATGTTGAGGTGATGGACTACTAATCCATTTTTCTTTGCAGGCATGCATTCGGTGTGATGAGTTAGACCCTAAGCACATTAGCTTTAGGAAGCGTGCACAGTACAGTCTTTTTACACAAACCCCTTGCATGCAGGTAGCTTGGCTGAGCAGTCCAAGGCACTGGATTAAGGCTCCAGCATGGGTTCAAATCCCACTGCTGCTAGAAAATCTTTTTAAGGCACCGAATAAAGCATTCAAGCTGTTCCCCCTTAGTCTGTGCTAGAGTGGGGTGTGATAAGGTTGAACACAGATGCTTGTTAGTTCACCTGAGCAAGTTCATGCCAGAACCTTTTTTTTTTTTGTGGACAGCATAAGACTTTCTTCCCCCCACACATTTGGGAGAGTATAAAGGCTTACTTCTACTCAGGTAGTATGGCTGAGTGGTTTAAAGGGCTGGATTCAATCTCCAGTCTCTTTGGAGGCATGTGTTTAAAACACACTGCTGCCATAGAAACTTTTTAAAACACTGCATAGTCTTTTTTAAACAGTTTTTTATTGTGTCACCTAAATGTCTGCTCAGTCAGTGTATTTGTATTTACAATGGTATAATTTTGTTGCACAGTAACTTACACAAACACAATTAAGTTTTAAATATAACTTCATGTAATATGTAAATACTCACCAAGGTGGACATTTTTTGACATTATTTTGTGTGCAGGATTCAAGAAATGATCTGTGATAGGTTTATATGACTGAACATAACAATCTGACCTCGGACTGAATTTGCTGTGACGCTCACTAATGAAACGTACAGAGCAACTGTATTGAAGGTTTTCCCCACATGTAAACAGTCCTATTGTAGGATAAAGTCTAGGATTTAAACTATGGCAGGAATCTGTATAAAAATATTCAGTAAAGATTTTCATTTTTAATTTTGGAGCATCTTTTGGAGCTCATTGATTAGATTTATAAACTGTGCATTTAAATAAGGTTACATATTATGACACATTTTATGTGAGTGATGCTTAAAAGGTTTTGTATAACATTGTACATTGGTTTTTGTAAAACATTTTGTGTATCTTTAAAAATAGACCCGTGTGTGTGACTGAAGTGACTGAAAAATTCATTACTTTGGTTTGGTTTATTTATTTATTTATTTTTTCATTTCTGACTACAAATTTCGGTGTATTATAATTAATTAATTATTAAAACTATGGTTTATTAGTGCCAGGAAACGACGTGATGTGGTTTGAGGCCACAGCTTATTGACGACATGACGTCACTATGACGCGGCGCCTCTTTTGAATTCGGCGCTGTTCCAGAAAGCTGCGATTTAAAACACGCTTCTTTACAAACTCACTATCAACGCTCTTATCACGCCCTGTAACACGTACGGATTAGACGACTTGTTTACGAGTATGGAGAGAGAGATGAGTGAAGACAGGAAGCTGTGCGGTTTACTGAACGAGATGCGATTGGACGGGTCGCTGTGTGACGCGGTGCTCAGAGTGGACGAAGTGGACTTCAAGGTCCACAAGAACATCCTCTCGGCGTACAGCCCGTATTTCAGGTAAAAAACCAAACACAACTTTTCATCTTAAAATGGTACCTAATGAGCAAAAACTATACCGAAGATGAAATGGTATTTACATTAGTATTAAATGAACAGATCCATAGTCACAACTCACAGCGCGAGTCTGATTTAATGATGATTTCTTAACGCCGACGTTTCCTCACAGCCATCTGACTGAAATCCACCCTGTTACACGATATTGTAATAAAACAAGTGTCAGGATGTTAAGGAGCGCATGTCCAGTGTGTGTACTGTGGAAAACACATGCGGTGACAACTGGGCTGGAAATAAACTATGAAGTGTTTGTTTTTTTCACTGATATTTAGCTCGAGTTTAGTTTTCTTTGGCTACACCGTCTTCATCTTATCTTCATGGAAGAATATTTATATAGTGATAGATTTATTTCTTTTTAATAACCTGGATTTGCTGAATGATTCATTATAGTGTCTGAAGTACAATTAAAATGTATTTATTACTGGACTTGTCTACAAGTTACATCCAACTACACGTTGGATTGGCTGTCGTCGCTCTGATTGACAGGCTAGAGGAACGCCCCCCATTTAAACTCTCTCTAACTCCTGACTTCAGCTTCCACATCATCAGGACTCCAGTCTATTGTGTGGAGATATTTTTCTAATACACGTTCTTCTCTTCCTGATCTGCAGAGATCTATTCAGAAGATGTAGAAATCTGGATCAGAGAGTGTACAACATCACTGGTGTATCTCCAGAAATCATGGATCTTATGATCCACTACATGTACACGCAGGACATTCAAGTCACCACCGATAAAGTGGAGACTCTCTTGGATGCAGCCAATCACCTGCTCATCCATGACCTTGCACTGAGCTGCTGTGAATTCCTAAAGGATCATCTAAACCCAGATAACTGCGTAAGGATTTGGCAGTACGCTGACGCTAATGCGTACTACGAGCTGCGGGATCAGGCCTACATGTACACGTTGCATCACTTCGAGGACGTAGTTTTTTCACAGTCTGGAAAATTCCTAGAGCTGACCGTGGAGCAGCTCAGTGACATCCTGGAGAAGGATGAGCTGAACATCAAGGAGGAGAAAACAGCCTTCCAAGCTGTATTCCTGTGGATCAGGCATGAACCCAACGTCCGAAAGCAGCAAATAGTGAACCTGCTGCCGAAGGTGAGTGTCAGTACACCCGACCAGACCATCCAGACCATTCCTACAGTTTGAATGGAACTGAACCCAGACAGTAGACTAACAGTTAGGGTTCCGGTGATAGCGCTGACTTAATTTAAGCTAATTATGTTGTTGCAGAATAAAAAACACACTTTGTAGAAGATTCTTTGCTCATGAATTTTTAGACACAACCTAATCTGAGCAATTTAGTAGTGTTAAAACTGAAGGGAAAGTTCGATTAAATTCTCACTTGTGTAAAATAAACAACAAGGCAGCAAACTCACTGGAAATCTATAAATACATAGTGGTGATGGGCAGAAAAACCTTGTTATTCCAAAACCTTGGTTTATAAGTATTTTTTGATGATTTATGATGTAATCTGATGCTGTTATTGTTGGAGGATCTTTATTGTTGAAAAAACATTATCTCACACTCGTTCAGCTTTACATGTAATAATGATAAAAGTTCAGTGAAATCACACAGTGTGAAAAACAGGAAAATAATCCGTATCCATTTCCACATCATCCTACAACCGTCCAAATTTTGTCCACTTTCTAACCAAAAGTTCTGACCTTTTATATTGTGTTGTCTGTGCTGTGAGGTCAGGTGCGGCTGGCTCTGGTGACTCGGGAATACTTCCTGGAAAATATAAAGAAAAACCCGTTGGTCAGCAGTGTGTGTGAGTGTCAACCCATCATCGCCCACGCCATGAAGGCCATGTACGACTCCAAGATGGCTGAACCAAACACCAGACTCTCGGATCCGGACTCTACGGCTCCCATATTCCGTCTTGTTTGCCATCGCCGGCTTCATTGACAAATCTCCTACGAACATCGTGGAAACGTACGACTCGAAGCTGGACAGCTGGATGTGCATCTCCAGCAGAGCAGAGCGTGCTCGAGCATATCATGGCACAGTGTTCCTGGACGGTTTGGTGTACGTTATTGGTGGCTCTGACATCATGGAGTACTTTAACTCCACGTGCACATTCAATCCTTTGGATGGGACGTGGAACGATGTGGCACCCATGCACTCGCCCCGTGGCTATGTTAGCGTTACCGTGCTGGACGGATTCATCTATGCCATGGGAGGCTTTGATGGCACCGTGAGTCTTAACACAGCTGAGTGTTATCAACCAAGCACCAACCAATGGAGCCTCATCCCATCGATGAACGAGCAGCGAAGTGACGCCAGCGCTGCCACTTTAAATGGCAAGGTAAGCCTTCAATTCTCACACACAGAGAGTCAGCCATGATACAGTGCAGTGGTACAAAGAGGGTTGATTGCTTTTGGTTAGAATATAATGACAAACCCGAGCATTATTTAATGTTTCAGTCCCTGAAGAGACCTTGAAGCTGAACCTGGAGACACCCAGAGCCTTGATTTAATTTTTGTCTTTTTTTGGTTCCTTTAGATCTACATCTGTGGAGGTTGCAATGGAAATGAGTGTCATTTCACGGTTGAGTGTTTTGACCCTTATTCTAATCAGTGGACTCTGATTGAGCCGATGCACATGCCCAGGAGTGGCCTAGGTGTCATTGCGCTGAACAACCAATTGTTTGCTGTAAGTACTGAAAATAACACACACACTGAAAATTTAAACCATATGACCTATGTACTGATATAAGGATAGAAATTTCATCATGAACAGTGGACACTGATCGAGCCAATGCACATGCGTAGGTGAGGTCTAGGCGTCATTGCGCTTATCAACCAATTGTTTGCTGTAAGAACTGAAAGTCACATATACACACACACACACACAAATGAAACCATGTGACCTTTGTATTGATATTAGGACTGAAATTTCAAACGTTAAACAAAAATGAGGTGGTAAATGTGAAAATAATTCTATGAATTCTATGATGTTTTATAGATCGGAGGTTTTGATGGCGTCACTCCGACGCAGAGCATCGAGGCCTTTAACCCTCGTACCAACTCCTGGAGGATTCTTTCCCCCATGTTTAACCCACGCAGCAACTTTGGCATCGAGGTAACGAACCTGGTGTTAATACAAGATTAGACCCAACTAGAAAAACATGGAGTTAATAAACTATAATCCATATACTGTCTGACTTCACCATGTGATCGTCTTCTTCTTCTTCCAGGTGATGGACGGTCGCTTGTATGTGATTGGTGGCTGTAATGATGAAGGCACAACCTCCAGGTGCGAGTACTACGATGTGTATAAAGATGAGTGGTAAGAGCTGCTTACTGTCACTTCCAGAGATCTGGGTTTATGTAGTTAAGTTTATCCTAGAGTGTGTGTGTGTGTGTGTGTGTGTGTGTGTGTGTGTGTGTGTGTGTGTGTGTGTATTTATTGTATTAAACTCAACCCCAGGATAAATGTGATGTTATGATGATAATTAAACACAGAAACACCACAAACATGACAAAAGTTTGATTTCCTGCAGGTTCAAGATCCAGAACATGAACACTTGCCGCAGTGCGGTCAGCTGCTGTGTGGTTTCTGGGCTTCCCAACGTCACAGACTACACCACAAAACGTGATCTTTTTCTCTAGATGCACAGCTTTTATTAACTATTTAAGCACAACTCAAGCTCAAGCTCTTTCTTCATCTGTCTTCATATTTGCTTCTCATTTAGAATCGTTTTATTATTTAATTGCCAGGTATTGTGAATGGATTTATTAATTAATTGCCTATTTATTGACATATTATAGAGTACAGATTAGGATTTAACCTCTATCTGTCATTTTAAACATTTATTTTATTGTTTTAATCATCTGCGTAATTCACCTGTGTTTATGACACAATAGTCTGTTATCAGAAATCTGTATAAATATTCAGGGATAACAATGTTTTTTTTTTTATTTATTTATTGCATCTTTGGGAGCTCAGAGTTTATATTTATATACAGAACAAATCAATCAGATTATGTATGAAGTATTTCATGTAAGTGTGATGAGTGAAAGGTACGAAAAGTCAAAAAATCTATTTCTATAATTGTATAACGTTCATTACGGGAAATGTTACTTTATACCTTTAAAACTACTCAGGTGTGTGTCAATGAATATTAAATGTTTTAAAATGAATATATATGAATATAACAGTGCATTGATTTTTTTTTTGGTTCTTTTGCATTTCAAAAAAAAAAAAATAATCATAATGTGCTGGGTGTTAAAACACAATGTTTAATATAAAATGTCTTATCTGTATATTGAGTTGTTTTTTTTTTTACTTTTTATATGAATCAAAGTGTACAGAATACAAAACTTGTCTCACTTTATTATTGTTACTAAATCTCATGTACTGGATCTATAATATATTCAGCTGTATGAGTGTGGAGCTTCCTGGTTTGTTATAATAATAATGAAACACAAATAAATTCATTAATATTGTTTCATCACTGTCTTTTTTTAATCATTTTTGACTACATATATTTTACTGTTTTATAGTTATTTTGATTAAAACCATGTAAAGAAGGCTTCTAACACAATAAATCTGAGATTTATATTAAAATAATTCAGAAAGATTTTTCTATTTTTTTTAAATTCTGAACAGAAACAATATTTTAGTGTTTCCTGTCTCCTGTGTCCCACAACACTCCTCTTTAGTCAGAAACCAGCTAAAGTGAAAGACAATAATGTTTAATACAATTCTTTATGTATCAGAGACTACACTGAAGCTGAGAGTAGAAATAAAACCAAACACATGGATAATTATTTTCAGTACCTGAGCTTAGTTCTACTTTGCAGTGTGTTATGTTTTGCTCACAGAAAACACTTTCTACATGGATCAACCTTAAAAAAAACAAACAAACAAACAAAAAAAAAAACAAATGCAACAATAAAAAATGCTCTAATGGATATTCATTTCTTTTTGTAACCAGACATACAGGAAGTGATTACTTCTGTGCAGGACGTTAGGCCTGTTTAGGTTCCTGAAATCACTTTGGAAAGGAAAAATAATGTTAAACAGTTAAGGACATTTTAAACAAAATAATAAAACTTTAGCTTGAGCAATTTTAGTTGATTTTATTCAAATTAAAGTTTTCATTTTCGTTCCCTGTAGAGATTCTAATCCCTGATTCTAATCAAACAATAATAAACTTTATTAAGCTTCCTAACTGTTCACTGAGTCTGTGCTAGAGTGGGGTGTGATAAGCTAGCACTGGATCTGCATCTTTCACAACTCTGGGCTGTATTTCTGTGCTGGTTGGACACAGATGCTTGTTAGTTGACATAAGCAAGTTTATGCTAGAATGTTCCTTCTTGGTGGAAAGCAGAAGACTGTAAAGGCCTGACTGTCTGTGGGTAGCGTGGCCGAGTGGTCTAAGGCGCTGGATTTAGGCTCCAGTCTCTTTGGAGGTGTGGGTTCAAATCCCACCGCTGCCAGGGAAATGTTTCAAGGCATGGATTTAGTGTCCTGTCTCTGCTAAAGTGGGGTGTGATAACCTAGCAGTCTGGATCTTAACTTTGGTAGATATTTCTGTGCTGGTAAACTTACACGCTCACACTAGCTTGCATCCTGTTTCCGCTCTTTGGAGGCGTGGGTTAAATCCCACCGCTGTGAGAGAAACCTTTTTTTTTAAATCTCACCTAAATGTCTGCTCAGTCAGTGTATTTGTATTTACAATGGTAAAATTTTGTTTCACAGTAACTTACACAAAGCACAATGGAGTTTAAAATATAACTTTATGTAATATGTTAACACTTTATGTAAATACTCACCAAGATGGACATTCTTTGACATTATTTTGTGTGCAGGATTCAAGAAACGATCTGTGTTGTTATGGAGGAATTTTTTTCAACTACCCTATTATAGGCTAACCTGCAATTTTGTAAACCTACCTCAAACAAGAGGCTGAGGCTATAGAGTGCCAATGAACTTTGCAAAGCGTTGTGGGGTCTTAACAAAACAAAGGCTTTACAATGTTTGTGGCTCCCATGCGCTCTAGATATGAATCTTAGGAAAAAGAGTTACCGGACCAAAAGAGACTCACGCGCTCACACTCGCGTCCCGTTGCTAATGCTCACAGGATTGTGTCCCGTTGCTGAAATAGCTCAGTTGGGAGAGCGTTAGACTGAAGATCTAAAGGTCCCTGGTTTGATCCCGGGTTTTGGCAATTGGTTTGCTTCAACAGAGGTGGTGTATGTATCATTGGCTAGGGAGTGCCGATGAACTTTGCAAAGCCCTTGTGACTTTGAATCTTGGTGTTCTTGACAAGACCATTATTAAGCCTGTTTGGTAAAGGAATTGTGCCAGAAAGCTACATTTAAAGACACCGTGATTTACTTTGGAAGCTTCTTTGCCGGAGGTTGCGGTAGATGGATTGGAAATCAGTTCCGAACAGGTCATAACCAGGTCCTAACACACTTCAAACAATTCCTAACATAGGTCCTAACAGGTCGTAACAGTTTGTAATGGCAAGTCCTAATAATTCCATAAAAACAGCGTCAGGATGAGCCGTTTCTAACGCTCTGATGACGTCATGGAGTTTGCTGAGTGCTGCCGTGGCTCGCGGGGGATGTAAACAGCAGTCAAAAACACAGCAGTAAATTCCCTCGGTAGATAATAAGGACGGCACTTCAGCAGTAGAAACTCCACATCTGGCGAACAGTGTTTATCAACTGTCTGTATATCTCCACACCACGAGTTGTTGACAAACACACACACACACCTCCCCCCATTCGGTCGCCTCGGTGAACAGAGTGAGACTGTGCTGTTGGGGCTGATGGGCGATGACCAGATGGAGCAGATGACCATCCCTGAGAAGAAGGACCTGGCGATGATGGGTGTTGACTCTGCTGATTTAAAAATCCAGGCCAGTTAATCCACACAGGATCATGCTTTACACTAGGCCACGATTCACATGCCACATGAGCTAGGCTGGTGCCAGGTGCAGCTACATCCGCATGTGATACCTCAGTCCTTGCATGTTTGCGGTGGCGAATTACAAAATTTGCAGGCTCCTGGAACTCAATTACAGTATGTCCATGTTCCACGGGTGCGGTTGGGAGCCCTCTAGGGTTTGGCAGTAAAAACTTTGCCACACTTATCTGCTCGGGAAGCAGTCAGTTCCTTTTTGCCAATCAAGCAGCCTGACAAAACAAATAAATTACAGCATAAAACACTTGCACGCAATTTTTTTTAAATTCCAATATACGATAAACATATCTTTTAAATATATATGATTTCTCAGTACAGTAAACTTATAGTTCAGTACACACACACACACACACACACACACACACACACACAATAAATATATATATATATGTTTGTGTGTGTGCGGGTGTGTGTCAGTGTGTGTGTGTATCTGTATAATGCACATATATTTACAATAAAGTGCTCAATATGTTACGGATTCACCAGGCTCCACACTCACTCTCCCGCAACGCTCCGCTTCGCCTGACAACTAATCACTGTCACCTGTTCACAATCACCTGCTCACAGTATATAAGGACTGACACATTCATTCATTCCCTGTCCGGTCTCGTTAATACATGCATCTCTTATGAGTGTATTGTTACTACCTGCCTGACTCTACTAACCCTTTGTGCATTTATTCGTCTCTCTCCAGTTATCGTCAACATCGTCTTCTGTCATCTGTCAAGTTAAGGATTGTCTCGTCTGTATTCTGTGACTGTCAGTCGTGTCTGTGTTTGGAGTTGCGTTTCTCATCATCATCATCCTCTTTATCCCTTCTATTGTTCATACTATCTACCTGGTTATTGTTACATGTTATAATAAACACATCTGGTTGTTGCTCTGTTGTCCTCTCCATCTGTCTCCCATAACACAATAAGTGTATATTACATATTTATTTATTTATTTTTATTATTGAAGTGAATGTAGGAAAGAGA
Source organism: Tachysurus vachellii (assembly GCF_030014155.1). NCBI lineage: Eukaryota > Metazoa > Chordata > Actinopteri > Siluriformes > Bagridae > Tachysurus > Tachysurus vachellii. The sequence goes on from NC_083466.1 coordinate 6,123,519, forward strand.
AATCCAACTCACCAAGAAGAAACTGTTGTGTTGTTTATTGTTACTAACACCAAGTTGGTCTGGGCCAGCAGTTCCCTGCAGTCTTCAAGGAGCTGCTTGATGTGACTGTATGTCATTACAATTGCCTGGGGAATGGGAAAGGATTTTCCTTTGCTGTCTTTTGGCCTATTTCTGGGTTCCCTGTATTCCTTCAAAAGCTTGAGGGCAACACATTCAGAAATCCTATTTTTATCAAGTCTCTGGGCAGCCTGGCCATGAGTCATAAACAGTCTGTAGATAAACAGTATAATGTATGATCAGTAGTTTATCACTACAATCATTTCAATAACAGCATCACCTTAATAGACTTAAAATTATTTCAGAAAATATGATTCAAATAATACCATTTTCATTAACAAACGTACAATGTTATATTGAAATATTTACACTTATACATTGTCTTGTATGGAGACTGGCAAATTTTAAAAGAAACCGCAAATCCCTCACCATTTTGATTCCTTGCATACAAACTAATTAATGACTGTTTTGGTGTAAGTATGCTATGGGGAGTGGGAGCTCAGTGGTTAAGAACTTGGAAGGTTTTCAATTCAAACCCCAGGAACAACAAGCTACCACTGCGGGTAACATAGAGAAAGTAAACTAACAAACAAGATAATTGCTTTTGCTATTTTGACATGACAATTTACAATTCCATACAAATTTGAAAACTGTTGGAAAAATACTTTTACAGCCTGTATGTAAATGACAAAATGTGTTACTAAAAGTCAACTCACCTCTCAGCTGCTTGTTGACCAGGGGCTGAGCCACTACGCTTTCGTGAAGCTCTCCATGGACCTGGCAAGGTCTTTTTTTTGCATTTAAGTGAATATCTGAAGGGGGTTTGGTCAATGTCATGCAGGCAATTATACAACCTCAGGATCTCTGCTATTTCCTTGGTAGATAAAGCAAAGTTATCCACTGCGTCCCATCCAGAAACATCCCTTGAATCACAAGGACTATCCTGAAAATTAGAAACAAACAAATACAAAAAAATCCTAAATAACAAAAGTAATTTCGGTTAATAGTTTGTGATAAATTATTGTTCACATTTCACAATTTACAGATGATCAATCTTTGGTAATTTTACCGGAGCTGATGCATCGGGCACACCAGAGTAAATATCCTCAATGTCACTGTCAGTAAGTTGAGGGCCACTGCTTTCAAGACTGGTTTCCTAAATTATTCATTTGAACATTGGATACAGGAATAATCTTACAAGCCATGCTGAACAAAATATTACCTGTTGATTCATTATGCAACAACTTATTCAGAGCAATTGTGAATTAACTTTTCTTTGATAAATTTATAACAGATGATCAAAAATTGTCACATTACCTGGAATGAGGAGTCAGTCATGTTAGGGCTACAGGCAGTGTGCGAAGAGTGCACAGTTACAGACTGTGACATCCAAACACTCATCCTCCTGAACTTCAGCTTGCACCTCTGTCAGAGTTATGCCTATTTCAGCATGCTGCAGTGGAGCCAGCGGATCCCCTCTGTATGACTGTGCCAGCAAGTACTCCACAGCAATACGCTCACCTGCCGTAAAAAATCATAAATCATTTAGAACATAGAGACATAGATAATGCTGACATAACTAACCTAGCGCATTTGTTGAATGAAACAATCTATTGTTAATTATTTGCTATTTAAATCACCTATTTTCAAATTTGTAGAAAAAAAATGTAAAATCACACACACCGTATGTGATATATTTTTAATGTATCTCTGTAAGATCTGTGCTGATTTTGTGACCCTTTTTTTTTGGCTATGATCTTATTTTATGACTCAGTTATTTTAGACACTCAGTCGTTAGCCCACTTTGTTAGTGTATCCATTGTTAGTGTATTTTTTTTTTTTACCCATGGACAACACCATTTGTTGTTAGCCCACCTGTATTGGCCTCTGCCACCAACTCTGTTAACACCTCTGATGTCCATTGTTAGTGCCTTTTGTCACCCATGGACAACACCTTCTACTACACATACAGTAGATAATAACAAAGACGATATATTTGGGTGTGAATACTCCCTGAATGTCTCAGTAAACTCTGAAAAAGCATTGCTACTTGAGCCATGATTCTATGTGGTACTTTTGTCATTATGTGGATATAACGTATGAAATGGAGTGAAAATTAAATGTCATTACTTCTTATAATCGTTCTTCTCACATTTATTTTCTACAATCTAACTTCAGTTCACGACCTCACCATCTGTGTCGCCAATTCCCTTTGTCTCCAGAATGTGCGTACGCACGTCTCAAAGTTTGCTTAAAGGTGCGCACATTCTCCCGTCAAGTTTGTTTTTTATAGATCACAACCTTTGCGTGGGAACTGGCGTACGTACGTTTCCAGCCCCGTTTTGTGCGTACGCACGCTTTATAAATGAGACCCCAGATTGTGAAGGTGATAATGAGCAGCAGTGAACAGAAGTGCTTGGCAGTTCCTAAAGAACACCTAAGTTGACCCAGATGGGACTCGAACCCACAATCCTCAGCGCCGAAGGCCGATGCCTTATCCATTAGGCCGATGCCTTATCCATTAGGCCGATGCCTTATCCATTAGGCCGATGCCTTATCCATTAGGCCGATGCCTTATCCATTAGGCCGATGCCTTATCCATTAGGCCGATGCCTTATCCATTAGGCCGATGCCTTATCCATTAGGCCGATGCCTTATCCATTAGGCCGATGCCTTATCCATTAGGCCGATGCCTTATCCATTAGGCCGATGCCTTATCCATTAGGCCGATGCCTTATCCATTAGGCCGATGCCTTATCCATTAGGCCGATGCCTTATCCATTAGGCCGATGCCTTATCCATTAGGCCGATGCCTTATCCATTAGGCCGATGCCTTATCCATTAGGCCGATGCCTTATCCATTAGGCCGATGCCTTATCCATTAGGCCGATGCCTTATCCATTAGGCCGATGCCTTATCCATTAGGCCGATGCCTTATCCATTAGGCCGATGCCTTATCCATTAGGCCGATGCCTTATCCATTAGGCCGATGCCTTATCCATTAGGCCACTGGGCCTGCAGACAAAGAAGTCAAAAAAACTTTTTTTTTAAACCATATATCATTTTCTATATCATTGTTTATTATCTGCATTCACTCCAATCCTTCACCAGATAGATCTGAAAAGCTCTGGAAAGCAACAATTGAGCCTTCTTCAAATAAGACATTTAAAGAAACACATCCCCAAAACATTCTGTTTAATGCAAGAATAAAAGGCAGCTTGGCAAAATCCAAATCTTGCTGATACCACTACATTTTGGAGATCATGACTTGGAATAGATTCAGCTTGTAACATATGACAGAAAGTTCCATTTAGAGGCTCAGATTGACTCGGCGGGTACAGCACTTATGAAGACTTTTATGGCACAGTCTGAAAGGCAGCAAAGCACAAACCTGCACCACCCGGGAATTGGAATAAACGGCAGGCAGGAATTAATGGCTGCTTTGGAAAAAATTAACCTTACTTATACCACTACCTTTTTAGAGCTTGACATGGAATACCACCAGCTTGTAACATTTGCCAGAAAGTTCTATTAGGAAGATCAAAAAAGTGTAAATCTTGCTGATACCACTACATATTGAAGAGCATGACTTGGAATAGAATCAGCTTGTAACATATGACAGAAAGTTCTATTAAGAAGCTCAAATTGCTTCAGGAGTTACAACACTTAGGAAGCCTTTTTCAGCACAGCTTGAAACAAAGCAGAAGACAAACCTGCACCAGCCGGGAATCGAACCCAATTCACACAAATGGGAATTTTGTATGATACCACTACACCACTGGTGCACGGTGCACCAGGCTCTTTTGCTAGTTAGCCTAGCATTTGTTGTTCAGGACCTGCAGGATTCTTGAACTGCGGGGTGCCTTCTTAAGAGCTAACTAGAAGTGCACCCAGATGCTACTCCAACCCACAATCATCATGTGAAGCTGAAGCTTTACCTGTTAGGCCTTCAGCTTTGATTTTTTGACAAAACAGTCAATTGGCTGAAACATAGTCTTAGTCACACACAATTGGTTGTAAATGAAAAAAAAACAACAACAAAAAAAAACAATATTTCACTACTGATTAAGATTGTGACAAATTTTTGTCCTTGTACAAAAATGCTAATGCAGAGGGATTTGTGATTTCATAGTATATTTCATGGTGTATAAGTGTAAGTATATAAATATTACAGATTGTAACTGTAATTGAAGAGCTCTTTTCCAAAACGCGATAAACGCCAAAATAAAAAAAAAAAACGAGTTTGTCATGTCATTTTGCTGTGTTGTGAACCTATATACTGCTCCATCAATGTTTCATGCCAAAACGCTATATTTCCTTGTTTAAAATGTACTGCAAGATGCAGTTCCTTTCCAAACCGCGATAAGCGCCAAACCTGTTTTTTGCCAAAACGCTGTATGTCCTCTCTCAACCAATCAGAATTCGGTGAGCGTTCGACGCAATCCAACATGGCGGCGGTCTGAGGCGAGAGATGTTTGTTTGTGCGCAGTCTTCAAAATGAGTGTAGGAGATTATTTCTATTCTTAATAAAGTTATTTATTTCCCTGATGTCATATGTTGCATGTTCTCTTGTTGGTTTATGTTTTTTTTAAAAAAAAAAAAAAAAAAAAAAAAAAATTAAAATAAAGGATGGATTTATAGCGTTTTGGAAAAAAATAAAAAGAAACTTTGAATTTATATTCAACAAAATTTCATTTAACAATAACATGTTCAGACTGAGCCAACAGACCATTTTAACAGGATAAATTGAATATAAACAAAATGTGTGGGTCTAGTTAAAAAAAAGTCATTTTCATAAAAACTATTAAAATGGATTTATAGCGTTTTGGAAAAGAGCTCCTCAATTACACCTTCATATTATTTTATTATAACTGAATTTTTATTTGAGAATTGACAAACGTTGTATGTTTGTGAAAACATAAATAAAAAAGTTAGTATGTGATTCTCATTTTCTGAATTAATATTTAGAATATTTTTGTTGATGCTGTTATTGAATATGATTGTAGAGACTACTGATCATTCATTATACAAACAATGCATCTGTTTATCCACAGACTGTTTATAACTCAGTGTCAGTTGTGATGACATACAGTCACATCAATCAGCTGCATGAAGACTGCAGAGAACTGCTGGACAGGACCAAGATGGTATTATTAACAATAAACAACACTAAAGTCTCTTCTTGGTGAGTTGGGCTTCTGTTCCCCACATTCACTTCAATAATAAAAATAAATAAATATGTAATATATACGTATTGAGCACTTTATTGTAAATATAGATGTATTATAAAGATACACACACACACACACACACACACACACACACACACACACACACACACACACACACATACCGGGACACTTTTCTGCAAGGAGTGGAGCTTCCCCAGCAGATCAGTGTGGCAAAGCATTTACTGCAAAACCCAAGAGGGCTTCCGACAGCACACGTGGAACATGTACATGCTGTTATCGAGTTCCAGGAGCCTGAAAATTTTAAGGGTGAGGCAGTAATTCGCCACCGCAAACACGCTGGTTCTGAGACTGTGGTAACACATGCAGATGTAGCTGCACCTGGCATGAGCCTGACTCATGTGGCATGTGAATCTTCTTTCTGGCCCAGTGTCAAGCATGATCCTGTGTGGTTTAACTGGCCTGGATTTTCAAATCAGCAGGGTCATCACCCATCAGCACCAGAGATGTATATATATCTCTGGGATATACATCCTTTCTGCCAGGTAATCACCCATCAGTGCCAGCACCTTCGTTACAGGGTTCTTTATCATTTTGCCAGGTCCCCAGTCTCCAGTCTCACAGTCCCAGAACTGACAACGTGCATGGAGACTCCAAAAATCAGAGCTTGTGGCAAGAGGGGAGCCACCAAAAAAAGCGTCTGTCAAAAGAAGGCTACCACTACCAGTGTAAATTATGTGGTCAGTCAAAGAACAAACTTACTGGCCATACTCAAATTAAAGGTAAATGGTACTGTCCAGCATCTGGGAAGGCCATTGAACAGTGGAAAGACTCTTTGTATTCAATCAAAGAACATTTATTTAACTTCAAACACTTTTTATTTTTTCTAGCAATTTTTATGCGAACATTTTTTATGTTATAACCTTTGTAATAAGTGAAAAGCTCTATAATGATAGTATTTATATAATAATTATTGTAGGTATAATATAATAATTGCGATTAAATTAAATAGTAATTATATATATATATATATATGTATATATATATTATATATATATATATATATATATATATATATATATATATATATATATATACAATAAGTTAAAACAAATTGTTTATGTTGAAATAAAGTGTATTAGTAAATAATATTTGTTTGGATAAATAAAGCATTGTGTGTTAATTGTTCACTTTACAAAAATCATGCACTGTACAAAACCAATTTTGTTATGTTTAAAAGATGCAACCATGTGCCCCCATTGCAGCACAATTATCCTGGACTACAACCCCTCCAATTATTTTTCACTTTTCCCCCTTTTTCCTTTTTTTCTTTCCTCTGTCTCTTTCACCCTGGCTCTGGTATTAAAGGTCTCGACTGTTTGGAAGGCAGCTACTGTATGCTCACCACTATACCACCAACACCTTGACTGCAGTAGTCCCAACCTTGGTGACAGAAAGTTGATGCTTTTTAGTAACGCTTATTTATTTTGTTAATTAGATGTTTCCCAGGCCTCAGCAAAGGGTGGGCAGGCTTTGCTGTGGTTTCTGTAGTGGTTATCATGTTTGCCTTACACGTGAAAGGTCCCTGGTTCAAACCTGGGCAGGGACAAGGATTTGGGCTTTTCATTTATGAGAATTGAGTTGAATTTGGCGCTCTCCGTTGGCCGTTCCTTCTGGAACACCCTGAAACCAGCCTGATTCCCCTTTAGTTTCTAGTGGCTGCTCATCTCTCACTCATTTTCTACCGCTTATCCGAACTACCTCGGGTCACGGGGAGCCTGTGCCTATCTCAGGCGTCATTGGGCACCAAGGCAGGATACACCCTGGACGGAGTGCCAACCCATCGCAGGGCACACACACACTCTCATTCACTCACGCAATCACACACTAGGGACAATTTTCCAGAGATGCCAATCAACCTACCATGCATGTCTTTGGAGGAAACCGGAGTACCGGGGGAGGAAACCGGAGTACCGGGGGAGGAAACCCCCGAGGCACGGGGAGAACATGCAAACTCCACACACACACACACACACACACACACACACACACACACACACACACACATTTTATAGAGAAATGTTAAATGCCTGGGGAAAGCTGTTAAAGATTATTGAGCACTTTCCACAAGGGAGAGAAAGCTTTTCAAATCAACCTCTGTTCTTAAACAAAAACATTTTAAAACAAGGGACAGTAATATTTTTTAAGAAGTGGATGGTAGCAGGGATAACAAGAGTACAGGACGTTTTATATGAATTTAAAAAGGAGTTTCTACCAGAACAGTTTTTTATTGATGCAATGGAAGAGGCAAAAGAGGAATATGATCAGAAAGAACTGAGGGACGAATATAAAATAATCAAAGATGCAATACCAAAAGAGTGGATAAGGAAAATAGACAACATGGAAGCAGAAAAAGAACAGATGAACATTTATCCGAAAGAAGAAGAAAAATTGTATGGTTTTAAAAGCTGTACAGTTAAAATGTTTCATGAGATTTTTAGGGAAGAAGTTTTCAAGGAACCAAATATAAATGAGTACTGGTCTAAACTTTTGAAGAATTCAATAAAGACATATGGAAAAAAATAAAAGGGAAGTGTGTGAAAGTGAAACTTTATATTTTATAAGGCCTAAAGCAGTATTTACAGACGTAATCTTAACCAAGATAGAAATTGAACAAAGTCCAATGTGTAAAATGTGTCAGGAAAGGGAGGAAGGGTTTTTACATCTGTTTTTTCATTGCAAAGAATTGGAATTGTTTTTTAAACAATGTAAAGTTCTAAGTAAAGTGATGTGTAATGTGAAAGTAATTACATTACAAAGTAAATTACAAAGTAATGTGAGTGGGGACTGGAATGAAAATGATTTGGAATGGAATAGAATGGTAATGTTAGGTCGAGACAAAAAGAAGTCAAGGTTATGACAAAAAAGTTTGTAAATTTGAGTATGATGTTAATGAAAAGTCTAATATGTGAGAGAAGATTCATAGCCAAAAGAAAAGGAATTGTTTTAGATTTGTGGAGACTTTTTAAAAAGAAAACAGGATGATATATGAAAATATTTATTAAAAGTCTAATTTATTTAGATATTTTGTTGTTTCCTAGGCATCCCATGTCCAGCAAAGAAAATGGGTTTTGTCCAATAACTTTTCAGTTTAGCTCTTAGATGCCTACAGCAAAAAAAACAAAACGCCAGAAAATCAAAACAGCAGTGACTTAATGTAGCCATGCTCCAGTGGCCTCCTAAGCCATGGATTGTAGGTTTGAGTCCCTTTTGAACGGTGTGCTGAAGCAGTGTGGCACAGCGGAAGCGTGCTGGGCCATTAACCCAGAGGTCGATGGATCGAAACTATCCTCTGCTAGGAGCAGCCTACTTTCTAATAAAAATTAAATGGATTAATGTTCATATTTGTTCCAGTTTAGCTCTTAGATACCTCTAGCAGAAACCCAAAACGGCAGATGTTTGAAATAGCAGTGCCCCAGTGGCCCAATGGCTAAGGCACTGGCCACGTATTGTAGGTTTGAGTCCTATGTGGTGGGTGTGCTGAAGCAGAGTGGTGCAGCGGAAGCATGCTGGGCCCATAACCCAGAGGTTGATGGATTGAAACCAACCTCTGCTAATAGCTTCCTACTTTCTAATAAAAATGAAATGGCTTAATATTTGTTGCAGTTTAGCTTTTAGATGCCTCCAGCAAAAACCCAAAATGGCAGAAAATCAAAACAGCTGTGACTTAATACAGCCTTGCTCCAGTAGCCTCCTAAGCCAGGGATTGTAGGTTTGAGACTCTTTTGAGAGGTGTGCTAAAGCAGAGTGGTGCAGCGGAAGTGTGCTGGGCCCATAACCCAGAGGTCGATGGATCGAAACCAGCCTCTGCTAAGAGCGGCTTAAATTCTAATAAAAATGAAATGGCTTAATGTTCGTATTTGTTGCAGTTTAGCTCTTAGATGCCTCTAGCAGAAACCCAAAACGCCAGATGTTTGAAACAGTAATGCCACAGCGTCCTAATGGATAAGGCAATGGCCTCCTAAGCCAGGGATTGTGGGTTCGAGTCCTATTGGGGGTGTGCTTAAGCAGCATGGTGCAGAAAAAAGTATGCTTGTAGTAGAACCAAGTGATCAATAAATCACCACCTTCCTCTTCTAGGAACAGACAACATTTTAACTAAGAAGAAAATGGCATAAATTTCAGAATGGTTGCTATCAACCCTAATCGTTGCAGGTCATCGCCACAATCCCGGTGGCCTACTGGATGAAGCTTTGGTCTCTTGCATCAAAGACAATGGGAGATGTTTAAAACAGCAGTGACCTAATGCATAAGGCACTGGCCACGTATTGTAGGTTTGAGTCCTATTTGGCAAGTGTGTTGAAGCAGAGTGGCGCCCATAACCCAGAGGTTGATGAATTGAAACCATCCTCTGCTAAGAGCAGCCTACTTTCTAATAAAATTAGGGATGTTGCTGTTATCCATAATTGTTGCCGGTCAACGCCACGATCCTGGTGTCCTACTGGATTATTCAAGTTTTTCAATTCAATTCAAGTTTATTTGTATAGTGCTTTTTACAATAGACATTGTCTCAAAGCAGCTTTACAGAACAAACATAGAACAGAACGTAAGCATAAGGAATAATATAAAGAATTATTCACTCACTCACACTCATTTTCTAACGCTTATCCGAACTATCTCAGGTCACGGGGAGCCTGTGGCTCAGGCGTCATCGGGCATCAAGACAGGATACACCCTGGACAGAGTGCCAACCCATCGCAGGGCACAAACACACTCATCCACTATGGAAAATTTTCCAGATATGCCAATCAAGCTACCATGCATGTCTTTGGACCAGGGGAGGAAACCAGAGTAAACAGAGGAAACCCCCGAGGCATAGGGAGAACATGCAAACGCCACACAGACAAGGCGGAGGCGGGAATCAAACCACCAACCCTAGAGGTGTGAGGCGAACGTGCTAACCACTAAGCCACTGTGCCCCCATAAAGAATTATTATAATAATCAATTCCAGATTATATATATATGGGTGACACTGAATGGTGTGATTATAAATATACAGTCAAACAAATGTTGTATTGGTTTAAGGATCACATGGAGTTCAGATCTCCTCTTTAGTATCACAGAGTCCAACTGGAACAGAAGTCCTGAGTTTTGTGATCTCAGAGAGCACGAAGGACTGTAAAGTGTTAGAAGACTAGTTAGATACATGGGAGCTAAACCATTAAAAGCCTTGTATGTAAGTAGCAGCAGTTTGTAATCAATTGTAAACTTAACAGGTAGCCAGTGAAGAGATGATAAAATTGGGGTTATATGGTCATACTTTCTCGTCCTAGTGAGAACTCTGGCAGCTGCATTTTGGACTAACTGTAGCCTATTTATTAAAGATGCAGGACAACCACCTAGTAACGCATTACAATAGTCCAGTCTAGAGGTCATGGAAGCATGAACTAGCTTCTCAGCATCAGATACAGACAGGATGTTTCTCAGCTTGGCAATATTTCTAAGGTGGCAGAAGGCTGTTTTTTGTAGTATTAACGATATGATTTTCAAAAGACAAGTTGCTGTCTAATATAACACCCAGGTCTTTCACTGTTGAGCTACTAGTAATAGTACATCCCTCTAAATAGAAGTGAAATTGTGAGAGCTTCTATGTACTGGTTTTTGGACCTATAAGTAGTATTCCTCTCTTATCAGAGTTTAACAACATAAAATTGCAGCTCATCCAGTCTTTTATCTCTATAAGGCATTGAGTTAACTTGGACACTTTAGCTATTTCATCTGGTTTTGATGATATATATAAATGTGTCATCAGCATAGCAGTGGAAACTAATCCCATGTCTTCTAATAATGTTCCCTAATGGAAGCATTTATATCGAGAAAAGGAGAGGTCCTAGAACTGATCCTTGAGGGACCCCATAATTAACTGGCAATAAACTGGAGGATTTACCATTTAATTCTACAAAATGGTATTGATCAGATAGGTAGGATCTTAACCAACTTAAAGCCTGTCCATGATTACCTGTGTAATTTTGTAAGCGATCTAGGAGAATGTTGTTATCTTTAGTGTCAAATGCAGCACTAAGGTCTAGTAGAACTAATAGGGACATACAGTCTTTGTCCGAAGCTAAGAACAAGACGTTTGTGACTTTCACAAGTGCAGTTTCTGTGCTATGATGGGACCTGAAACCTGATTGAAACTCTTCGAAGATATTGTACCTCCTCTAAGAAGGAGCTGTGTTGAACAGACACAACCTTTTCAAGTATTTTAGACATCAACGGAAGGTGTGAAATAGGTCTGTAATTTGATAGTTCATTTGGATCTAAATTAAGTTTTTTGATGAGTGGCATAATAACTGCCAACTTGAAGGATTTAGGGACGTAACCTAAAGATAACGAGGAGTTAATAATATAAAGAAGAGGCTCACCAGCTTTATGTAACACTTCTTTCAGTAATTTAGTTGGAATGGAGTCTAGTGAACAAGTTGTTGATTTGGCTGTAGTAATAAGTTCATCTAACTCTTCCTGTCCTGTACTTGTAAAGCACTGTAGTTGTGTGTCTAGAGCTTTAGGTGAGACTGGGTCACTAGTTGCTCTCATATGTTGAGCATCACCTATTTTATTCCTGATATTTTCGATTTTATCAGTGAAGAATCTCATAAAATCCTCACTACTGAACTGTGAATGAATAGTGTGTTCAGAGTTCTGTTTTTTGTTAATCCAGCCACTGTGCTAAATAAAAACCTAGGATTGTTCTGGTTATTTTCTATGAGTTTGCTCAGGTGCTCAGCCCTGGCAGCTTTTAGAGCCTGTCTATAGCTGGACATACTTTCCTTATACGCAATTCTAAAAACCTCTAATTTAGTTTTTCTCTACTTTTGCTCGAGGTTATGGGTCTCTCTCTTGAGGGTGTGACTATTATACCACGGTGCAAGCGTTTTATCTCTAACCTTCTTTAATTGGATTGGGGCAACAGTGTCTAATGTGCGAGTGAATATAGTGCCTATGCTGTTAGTCATTACATCTAGATCGTTTGTGTTTAAGGGTACAGTAAGAAGTCCAGACAGGTCAGGCAGGTTATTTGTGAATCTGTCTTTAGTGGTCGGAATAATAGTTCCAAGTCGATAACGTGGTGAGACACAGTTAGTCTGTTCTACAGGTAGTGTGTACATTATGAGGTAATGGTCTGTGATGTCATCACTTTGAGGTATAATATCTATATCAGTGACATCTATTCTGTGTGATATTATTAAATCTAGTGTATGCTTAAGACGATTAGTTGCTCTAGTGATGTTTTGTTTGAGCCCAAATGAGTTTAGTAAGTCCATAAATGTGAGTCCTAAAGCATCGTTTGTGTCGTCAACATGAATGTTAAAATCTCCTACAATTAACGCTTTATCGAAGTTAACCAATAGGTCTGAAAGAAAATCTGCGAATTCTCTAAGAAAATCGGTGTAGGGCCCTGGGGGTCTGTACACGGTCGATAGAGCAAGATACTTCAGGGATTTTTTTGTGTGCATGTGCGATAGTGTCACAATAAGAACAAGCACTTCAAAAGAATTAAATCTATACTGTGTTCTCTGGGTAACAGTAAGGAAATCACTAAAGATAATGGCGACACCACCTCCACGACCAGTCGGCCAAGGCTCGTGCTTATAGATATATCCTGATGGTGTAGACCAGGGGTCGGCAACATTAAACACTCAAAGAGCCATTTGGACCTGTTTCCTACAGAAAAAAAAAAAACACAGGGAGCCACAAAACCCTTTTTACATCTAAAATGAAGATAACATTACATATATCGTTTTTTACCTTTATGGAAAGTATAGAAAAAACTGTACTGTGTTGCATTTATTAAATCAATGAACTGCTACAGAGTAAACGAAATTTTATTTCTGCAAGCAAACAAAAAAATTTTGAACAGTTTGAACTAACCTTAGCAAAAAAGACGCTGGGTTGAAGGTTACTTTCAAATAAAATGTTTGAATAAAATCAATCTTTTTTTGATTGGCTGATTAGACGCGCTTGATTCCTGCCCAGTTCTATAGAGACAGCGGTGTGGACTGATACATTTTGTTAGCTGCGGCATATTAAATATATGATAAATAGTCAAAAGGTTTTTCTGCATGAGAAATACAATGTGTGGTAGAGAGCGTGACAAAAGACCCAAATGCGTGACTGTCACTCTCAATGCGTGACACTTGACAGCCCTGTATGACGTCAAAATTTTAACTTGCCGGCTGCAGCAAACCAAAAATGCGTCTGCTTCCGTGTGTCGGATGTGTCGGCGGTTATGACGCATGTTTTGTGTGACAAATAACTTAAACACGGTTTATTTTAATGTTAAAAGAGCATTATAATCTTAGAATTTAGAATGTAATAGAAAAACATGTCCATAAAAATGCAAAAAAAAAAAAAAAAAAAAGACATTTTTTTCTAGCAATACAATGTAATTGTCATGACACGAAACAAATACACAAAACAGGAACACGGACTCGAGACAGGATTAACAAAACTAAGACCACAGTAGATTCCGCGCTGCACAAGGAAATGCGGCACAGTTAAATAGACAAAGGGTAATCACGATGGGAAACAGGTGTGTGGACAGGGAGGAGCAGACGAAGGCAGGGCAGACACGTGACAAGAATCGTAAACACATGCACGTGGCCAAAGTCCGGGCTGAGTCCTGACAGTAATGCATTTATAATGTTTATCCTCTAATCCTCTTAATCCTCTGTGGAGGTGTCAAGCACATCTGCAACATTTGTGAAGGTAACCTTTTCATCATCATCAGAGAGCGATTCCGGCTGATACATTTGGAAGGCTTTTACAATGTTAGAACCGTTATCAGTAACCGTAGCTGTAACTTTTGTTGACAGTCCATATAATAAATGAATGTGATCGATCTCAGCAGCAACTACCTTTGATCCTTTTACAGGCCAACACAGATTCCAGGCATTGAAGAGGAGCGGTGTTTATCCAGTGGGCTGTCATGCCTAGGAAGCTTTTGTTGTGTACAGACCAAATCTCTGCAGTGGTCGCGATGTAGTCTAGCCCATCAAATGTTGTCTTCAGCTCACTATCCATTTTTGAATATTCTGGAGGTGCTTCGACAGATTGGAGTTGCTGTTTATCACAGTAGATAGGACCTTTGAACCATAAAGACACAGCTTTCATTTGACTAAAAGGTTTTTGTCTTTATGCTCAACCAGGGGCAGTTCTAGGATTTTATCTTTAGGGGGCTTAGCCCTCAGGGAGAATTTAAAACAAGAAGAGTTTTATATTATATATTATATGACTACATAGTAAGCCAAAAGTTATGGTATTATTTAAAATGGCAAAAGTGGACAACAAAATTTTATGCATGATGTAATGATGCCAGTCTTGAATCATATCAGTTCATGTATGTGTGTATTCTCTACAAACAGTGTGTCCAATGAATGCAGTCATTAATAAAAAAAATATTCACAAGACAATGACCAAATCAATAAATGTTATTTTTATTTAGTATTGAATAGATTGTTTGCATTAATATTTTGTTTGTGCTATTGTAAGAATAATTGCATAAAACAATCTTTTCTGGTAATGTTGCAGACTGTCTGTAAAGAGTACATTGTTCTTTGTCCCCCCCACACACACACACATTCCCCCCCCCATATACAAACACACTCTTGTCCCTTAATTCTCTTGTTCCCTAATTAGTCTTAAAACAGATGGCCTTGCCATAATCATTCCTTATGTTACCAACCATGGGAACTAAGGGAAGTATAGGTTCACATCCCTATAAGACCTGACTTTATTGGGGTAACTGAGAGGTTACCTAAACACAGATGTTCACACACATAGCAACACACAGACCCACTACACCCTCCCCCTTCTTGAACGACTATATATTCCTGCTTTTCCTAATAAACTTTGGAACTTCTCTCTGAAAGACTTTGACTAGTGTGTTCATTGAGACTTCCCCGAGTACTCGCCGGGAACCAGAAACTGAGCAGAGATCTGAGAGGCTGAATTTGAGGTTATCCTGCACAAAGAGCAGATGAAAGAATGGTTATCCTGTCTTCATACGGCAGATGAGAATTCCTTACAGTTTTGGGGGCTCGTCCGGGATACCAGTATTCAGGTAAGTGCTGATTTGGTATCTTGTCATACCTGTTAAAGTGTAGGCACTTACCTTGTGTACTGGTATCTATATTGGGGATATCAGAAGGGCGGGCAAGTGCTGATTGGTATCTAGTCATACCGTTCAAAGTGTAGGCACTACTGTGCTGATATCCATATCCGTGTATAGTTAAATCGATATTGTCGAATGTATGCACGATGTGTAAGGGAATTCGTCACTGGTTATTGAACCAGTGAAAAAGCGCGCGCAACGTCTCTAAGGTTAGAGGCTATAAATTTATTTGATCGCCCTCTCTGTCTCGGTTGCTGGTCTCCAATTGTGTTGTGTTATTTGTGTGTTAATTGTGTTGTGTTGTTTGTGTGTTAATTGTGTTGTTTGTGTTGTGTTAATCGTGTTGTGTTGTTTCCGTGTAATAATATTGGTTGTACCTGTAGTTGGACATGGGTAATTCAGGAATGAAATATCCTAAGCCAGACCACGAGGAAACTCCTCGTGATTGGATGAACCGTTGTGGTCTAGGTTGTTATACTACCCCCTGGCTAGATAATTTAGCGGGGTGGACCGAATCACAACCTCAGTTTTTGACATATCCTCGCGGTGGTACTTTTAAATCTGAATATTTGGCGTCTGCTTACATTCAAATATATGACGGCTTTGGTGACTCTGATTGGGATTATCAGTACATGACAGACGGTTATAAGAAATGGCTAGAAATGAAACTAATTTGGGATAAATATCACTCTATTCCAAACTCGAAAGTGGAATTAAAATCTTTGCCGAAATTTAATCCCCAAACTACGCCGAAATCGCCATTTGCTTCACGCACCCAGCCCCCACCGTATAATGATAAGGGGCCATCGGCAACTGTTGCAACTCTATATCCTAGTTTAAGCAGCGTTGAGCCTTCTGTTACTTCATCGGCCCCTGTTGCATGCTGCGACGCTGAAATAACTAAAAACTCACTCGATATTAAGCCAGATACTGACGCTCGTACTAAGCTGCAAGGTACGCCACGAAATGACGAGACAGACACAGATAATAATGGCGATGCTGTATCTGATTCTGGGTCAGATAACAACCCCCCATTCTTTAATGCCACCATTGGTTCTGCTCTTAATGCGGCATGCGTCTGGTCCACGTCCGCAAAGGGACCGATTATTAATCCACCATCAATAGGGGATTTAAGGGACATCATTAAAATGCTCCCATCCCCTTCAAAACCACTTCACTATGTAGACATGTTACTAAGAGCCACCCGTCATAATCAATTGACCGGGGCTGATTACAGATTTATATTGCATGCGACTCTTGGAGATAATTATGATGAAACTGATCTCATTGCCAGAGTACCTTGTTTGGACCCTAGTAGTGATGAAATAAAAACAGAAACTAAATCAGAAACTGAGCGTGACGGGGCAGGAAAGAAGAAGGGAGCCACAAAAAAGACTACACACCATTTGTACTGGGCCACTCCGGATGCCCTACCGGCCTTAAAAGAGCAGTTGACTAAATATTTGTTGCAAAGACAGCAGGCTAATCGTGATTTGTCTCAAGTAACTAATTGTAAACAGGAGAAGAATGAGTCGACTTCCAAATTTTTAACACGGTTTAAAGAGACATGGACACTGTTGGGGGGAATGGAGTTGGATGAAAATGCAGCTAATCCTTTGTTCCTCACAACCTTCATGAATAATTGTAAATTTGAGGTGCAGAAAGTTCTTAAATATCAGCTCACAGATCGTAGCAATATGACAGTTAAAACTCTAGGGGAGAGAGTGCGCACCATGGAAGGCGATGGTATTTTAGAAAGTAGACAAGTAGTATGCCTCGCTGTGGCTGAAGGAAATGTATATAATGGTGACTCGGCCCGAGGGAGAGCCCGAGGGAGGGGCCGAGGGAGAGGCCGGGGAAGAGGAGGAAGTAATTCATACTCCCGAAGCCCCGGCGCCTGTTTTTATTGTGGTAGGAATGGGCATTGGATGAATGAATGTAGGAAAAGACTTAGAGAGATGGGAGATGTTCCCGTAGGTCCCCTTCCAGCACTACTTCCAAAACCACCCCAAGCTGCACCCCGCCCTTTCACCGGGATGCAGGCAAATCCCTATCATGCATAGAGATGCCCACAGAGCGCGACCCCGACCATGCTACATTGTACATATGAATCACATCAGGTAAACGAAATGCCTTTTCTTGAGTTATGTGTAAGTGGCACAGTGTATTCTTTCCTATTTGATACAGGAGCAACAATGTCAGTAATGGGGAAGCAATATAAGGGTCCTCTCTCAGGGGGATCCGTTAGCTCTGTGGGAATAGAAGGGGTCACAAAAGAAACGCCTTTTACTCCAGCCCTCCTCGTCACATGTCCTTCTGATCCTGACATTTTTTTACATCACTGATTTGTTTATATGTCAGAGTGTCCTTTTAATCTTTTGGGGAGGGATCTCATGAGCAGGCTACACGTTTCTATTAGCTTCTCTGGTTCCAAACTTGTAGTTTCTGTTCCTGAGTCTGCTCCACTGTCACATTTATCTGATATGACGTTTAACGACTGTTTTCTCTCTACCACACAGAAATCACCATCCCCATCTTTTGCTTTACTAGACGCTCTACCGCCCTCATTGTGGGCTGATCATAAGAATGACGTGGGTCTTGTGCAGTGTACACCCTATGAGGCTAAGTTAAAACATTTAGACCCTGTGTTTGTTAAACAATATCCTTTGTCTGAAGCTAAATTGCAGGGCGTGGATGGAGTTTTACAATCTCTTCTACAACAGGGAGTAGTCAAACCATGTGTGAGTTCATACAACACTCCTGTAAATCCCGTCCCTAAACCGGATGGGTCCTGGCGCTTCACACAAGATTTGAGGAAAATTAATGACCTCATCATCCCTGTGGCACCTGTTGTGCCAGATGTGGCCTCAATTCTCACCTCAATTCCATGTGAACATACTTTCTTTTCTGTTATTGACTTATGTTCTGCCTTTTTCAGTGTTCCTGTCGAAGAGCAGACGCAGCCTCTCTTTGCCTTCACACACAGGGGGCGGCAGTATACGTGGACACGCCTACCACAAGGGTATATTGATTCTCCGGCAGTGTTTTCTGCCGTTGTAAGGGATGCATTATGTGATCTTGTTCTCCCCACTGGTTCTGTTGTCTTGCAGTATGCAGATGACCTCTTAGTCTCCGCAGCCTCTGAAAAACTCTGTGAACAAGCCTCCCTCCGCCTCCTTCGCCATCTAGCTTCAAAAGGATTCAAGGTTTCAAAACCCAAGTTGCAGTTTTGTCTGCCCATGGTGAAATATCTGGGGTTTGAACTCTCACAAGGCAGTAAAAAACTCTCTCAAGACCGTATACAGGTAATCCTCAACACACGGCGTCCTGACACAAAACACGCTCTCATGGCTTTCCTGGGGCTGATAAACTACTGCCGTCAATGGATACCTGACTGTTCTTACTATGACAAATGCCTCCGGTCTGCAATCTCCCACAAGGACCCAATGCAACGTCTGCTGACATGGACTCCTGAAATGCTCGAAGCGTATGAGGCTCTGCAGACGGCTTTATGTTCCGCTCCTGCTCTGGGGCTCCCGAACTATGCGAAAGAGTTTCATCTCTATGCCTGCGAGCATGAGGGCACTGCCTCTGCTGTCTTGGCCCAGGAGCATGGGGGGGGCATGAGACCATGTGCATTCCTGTCTAAAACACTTGACACTGTTGCCCAGGGCTTACCGGCGTGTCTCCGAGCTGTGGCCGCCTGTGCTGTGATGGTACAAGATGCTGAGAAAATTGTCCTGTCTCATCCCCTGATCTTACATTCACCACATCAGGTAAAACAGGTCCTTCAGAACTTACAAACTCAACATATGACGGCACAGAGGAGGTCAGGTTATGAAACTATCTTATGTTCAACCAGTAATCTAGAAATTAAAGCCACCTCCTCATTAGATACGTTAGGTCACGCTCTTGCACGTTTACTTAGAACTCAGGATGCCACACTGCACGACACTCCTCATGATTGCTGTGCTGAAATCATTCACTCTACTAGCATTCGCCCTGATTTAGAATCCACTCCATTAAATACAGGCGATTTGCTGTTTGTTGACGGCTCTTGTTCAAAGCCACATGATGGTCACTTTCTGTGTGGGTATTCTGTGTGTGCTCTGCCTGATGTTATTGTTGAAGCTTACTCTTTACCTTTTATGTCTGCACAGGCAGCTGAACTTTTTGCTCTAACTCGCGCATGTATTCTCTCTGAGGGTAAGGATGTAACAATTTACACTGTTTCACGTTATGCTTTTGGTGTCGCCCATGATTTTGGACAAATTTGGCAAACACGTGGTTTCCGCTCTTATTTCCCACTCTTCACTGGTGCAGGACCTCATCACTGCCTGTCATCTCCCTCGTTCCTTAGCTATTGTCAAAACTAAAGCACACACACGTGATGATACTATTGAGGCCAGAGGTAACTCTCTGGCGGACCGGGTAGCTAAACAAGTGGCACAAGCTCAAGTGCCCTTTCCGTCACTTTCTACTCCTATTGACACCTCCTTCCTCTTCTCCACTCTCATTCCCAATTTAGATCTCCTGTCTGTACAATCTTATGCTACACCTAATGACTCCACCTACTGGCAAACGCAGAATTCGTACGTCGCCTCTGATGGCCTCTGGTACAGCTCTGATGGCCGTCTTTGTCTCCCGTCTCACTGCCTTCCCTTTCTCGTGCACGAGTTTCACGGTGTTACACATCGCGCCCGAAGAGGGGTATGGGAAGATATGAATAAACTCTTTTGTGTGGCTAATTTAAAAGGTACAATAGACTCAATCTTATCTAGATGTCTGACCTGTGCTCAAAATAATCCTACTAAAAGATGACATGATAAACATGAAAAATAAACATGAAAATCTTCCAATACCAACTGCACCATTTTCTGAATGGCAAATTGATTTTACACACATGCCACCACAGGGGCCTTTCAAATATCTCCTGGTGATGGTTGATAAGTTCTCAAGGTGGGTAGAGGCTTTCCCCTGTCAGCGAGAAAATTCTAAGGTTGTTACACGTATTCTAGCCAAAGAAATCTTGCCGAGGTATGGTGTCCCACACGCTATTGACTCAGACAAAGGAACGCCATTTACTTCTAAAATAACACAAGATTTGTGTAAGTACCTGTCTCTGTCATGGCGCTTTCATATTCCTTATCATCCCCAATCCTCAGGGATAGTGGAAAGAACTAATCGAGCAATTAAGGATAAGTTGACTAAAGCTATGCAGGCGACGGGTAGCAAAAATTGGGTTGATTTGTTACCCGCTGCTCTAGCAGAAATGAGAATGACACCGCGAAAAGATGTCCATTTATCACCACACAAAATTATTTTTGGTCGTCCGTTTCCCACACCCTGGAAGAAGGGTAAGCCAGCTATAGGTACAACTAATCTTGATGTGCACATCGCTGAGTATTCCGCTGCCCTGATTGACACTTTATCAAAACACTATGAACAAATTTCAGCAGCTATACCTGTCATTTCTAAGGTGCCGACCCATCCCTTTCAAGTGGGAGAGATGGTATTGATTAAGTCATTAAAACCTAAACCATTGGGCGTAAGTAAGTATGATGGGCCAGCGGAAATAGTCGCGACTACGCGCACAGGTGTACTAACTGATCTTTTTCTACAGTGGATCCATGCTACCAGGGTGAAGAGATGTCCTCCAGGGGTCGACTCCGCTGTAAATGCATAAAAGTGTTCTCTGTGTAACACAATTTTCTTTATGTTACAGAGATACAGCCTTTTAACCCTTCCATGAGTTTTCTAGAAGGTGCTTTCAATCTCCTGGCTTCTCCTATCATCACTCCACGACGCTTAGCAGTGACCCCACGGACCCTTCTATGCCGGCTCTTCGGACATCATTAAAGCTGCAGGAGGTGATGGAAAAGGCTGCAGAGAACTGAACGACCACCTCTCGGACAGGGTTACCCGTCCAAGAGCATCCTCATGACAACGAATTTTGAGATGTGACTGAGGGTCTGGCCCAGGCCAGGGATGCAGTAATAGTGATTACTCGCTTAGCCCGGCTTCCAGAGAAAGATAGATAATCATATATGAGTTGTTTATCCATTATAAGTTTATCATGGATAAAAGAATTGTAAGAATAATTGCATAAAACAATCTTTTCTGGTAATGTTGCAGACTGTTTGTAAAGAGTACATTGTTCCTTGTCCCCCCCATACACACACACACATTCTCCCCCCCATATACAAACACACTCTTGTCCCTTAATTCTCTTGTTCCCTAATTAGTCTTAAAACAGATGGCCTTGCCATAATCATTCCTTATGTTGCCAACCATGGGAACTAAGGGAAGTATAGGTTCACATCCCTATAAGACCTGACTTTATTGGGGTAACTGAGAGGTTACCTAAACACAGATGCTCACACACATAGCAACACACAGACCCACTACACCCTCCCCCTTCTTGAACGAATATATATTCCTGCTTTTCCTAATAAACTTTGGAACTTCTCTCTGAAAGACTTTGACTAGTGTGTTCATTGAGACTTCCCCGAGTACTCGCCGGGAACCAGAAACTGAGCAGAGATCTGAGAGGCTGAATTTGAGGTTATCCTGCACAAAGAGCAGATGAAAGAATGGTTATCCTGTCTTCATACGGCAGATGAGAATTCCTTACAGCTATCAACTCTGGTAATAAGAATAGTGAAATTTCACTGCTTTTGGTTGCCGTCTTTGCGGCTTTCCGCCGATTAACGTTATAGATAAATGCCTCCAGCTCTGACTGCACGTGCACGCTGTGCGTACCTGTGCTTCTCCGTTCAAATAAAGTAGAAAAATCGCTCTTGGATCAAATTGATAAATAATTTTCTTTCCCTTCGACAACATGTCCTGTATTTCAATGTAATTTTTGTTTATTTATGAAAGCAAAAATTACACTTTGTTTTAGGGGGGCTGAGATCACAGACAGGGGGGGTTGAAGCCACCCTAAAAAAGGGCTAGAACCGCCCCTGTGCTCAACTAAAGCGAAATAATAGCATATTTCCACTTGACTCGTCTTGCTCTCGCCTTGACTTGCCATTACTGCCGCACATACTTGAATAAATGGAAACATGCCCACAGTGCAGCGTCGTCAGCGTGTTTACAGTGGTTGGCATCCACCAATCCTACAATGCGTTGCTGCTGTAAACAGATTAGGCTGTAGGCAACACTTCAGCCAAAATGAATTCATTTAAAAAAGTAATGGACAACCGCACCATATGGTAACGGTAACGGAGTTACTTTATTTAAAAAGTAATGCGTTAGAGCAGGGGTGTCAAACTCAAATTCACAGTGGGCCAAAATATAAAACTGAGATAAAGTCACGGGCCAAACTGAATATTTATTGAAAAATTAACTGCAACTGATATGTAATGTTCAACCTTTTTCATATGGAAACAAACTTTTGCTTGAACACAGGATTTGGAACCACCAGAGCTTGATATTACAAACACATAAGAAATTAAATTTGAAATAAAAGACACATCAGTGGTGTTCATTTCTTATTTAAATAAATAAAAGAAATGATGCCTCTCACTGTATCATTTTAAGTTCCTTTTTGAAGTGGATCTTTTTCAGAACCAACAACAAAACAACCAAAAATAATAATTTCATTGAATGAAAATCCAACTTTTTGACTATTAACAGTTCATGCCTTGGAGTAGAAAAAGTGCATAAAGAAAACATATATTCAAACTCAGTTTGCTACACTCTGATTTACTCTGCACATTGATCACATTGATTCTTGCCTTTTATCTGGGCACATGATGTCGCAAACTTTGACCATACACTTTTTGACAAACTCTCCCTCATTAAAGGGCCGGGCAGATTTTGCAATCTCTGCTGCCACAGTAAAGCTAGCCTTTACACCAGCTTCACTTTTTGATTTTGCTTCCATGAACATAGTCTGCCGGGAAACCAGACGTTTTTTCATCTCCTCTGACATTTTGGATCTTCTGCTTTACGTCCAGGTCCTTATACTTCTCATAATGTTTCGTTTCATAGTGTCTTCTTATGTTATATTCTTTCGTTACAGACACGTTAGCTTCGCACACAAGACAAACAGGTCTGTCCTTTATATTCGTGAACAGATAATCTGCCTCCCACCTGTCTTGAAAGCTCCTATTGTCCATCTTTCGTTTGGCCATTTTTGTGGAGGGTGGAATTAACTTGCCCGATGTGACTGTAGCATGGTTGTTAGTGACTGTCAACAAAGAATGAGGGGCGCTTGCTGTTCGTGACTACTCGTCAATACAGTGGCAAGGCATTCTGGGATTTGTAGTATTAGCGGCTAGCCAGCTGCAGCTAGCCAGCTGTGATGCACATTTGATATGATCTCGCTGGCCAAAATATAATTGACACCCCTGCGTTAGAGTATTAGTTACTGTCAAAAGTAACTGCATTACAGTAACGCATTATTGCCCATCACTGCATGGGAGCATCACATTATTTCCTGTCATTTTAATGCAATTGTATTTCCATTTTAAATCATAACTGTCTGTTATTACACTTATTTGATATCTTGCAGTGATTAGCATGTAATCATGAACATATTCATATATACACACAAACTATACATAATTCAAGCCCCCCCCCCCACCCCCACCGCTGCCAAAGGTCCAGAATTTAAGTGTTTTTTTTTTTTTTTTATGTGATTATTGTCATCATTGTTTTAATCAATATTTGTGATAAATATTCTAGGTTGCTGTTTCAAATTAATATGATACATTATTGTAGCTGGACCAGTGTTGTATAAAGTACTAGAAAGCAATACTTGAGTAAAAGTACAAGTATCGTACTAAAAAAAGACTTTGGTAGAAGTGAAAGTTGCCTTTTAGAATATTACTCAAGTAAAAGTCTTAAAGTATCTGATATATACTGTACTTAAGTATCAAAAGTAATTTTCTGATATCAAATGTACTTGAGTATTTGAAATAAAAGTAAAAAGTAAAATTTCAGTGATTTTCAGTAGGCATAAGAGCAGGGGCAGTTCTAGGATTATATCTTTAGGGGTTTAGCCCTCAGTGAGAATTTAAAACGAGGAGTTTTATATTATATATTATATGACTACATAGTAAGCCAAAAGTTATGGTATTATTTAAAATGGCAAAAGTGGACACCAAAATTTTATGCATGATGTAATGATGCCAGTCTTGATTCAAATCAGTTCATGTATGTGTGCATTCTCTACAAACAGTGTGTCCAATGAATGCAGTCATTAATAAAAAAAATTCACAAGACAAAGACCAAATCAATAAATGTTATTTTTATTTAGTGTTGAATGGATTGTCTGCATTAATATTTTGTTTGTGCTATAAACTCTGGTAATAAGACTAGTGAAATTTCACTGCTTTTGGTTGCCGTATTTGCAGCTTTCAGCCGATTAAAGCTCAATCCTAGCAAAACTAAACTGCTGTTCATCCCAGGTGATTCATCCCCAGGTCATGACCTTGCTATATCCCTGCACAACGATCTGTTTATCCACAGACTGTTTATGACTCAATGTCAATTGTGATGACATACAGTCACGTCAATCAGCTGCATGAAGCTATATTCAGCACCACAATTATTCTAGTGTAGCAGCAGATACTGTAAGGAAAATCACACTTAAAGCAAGCAGCTCTGATGGCCGAGTGGTTAAGGCGTTGGATTTGAAATCTAATGGGATTTCCCGCGTAGGTTCGAGCCCTGCTCACAGCGTCAAAGCCTCCCAGGGATTAGATAATTTCATTAGAAGTTCCTCCCTTAGTAAAAATGGCCTTAGTTATAACCCCAGTGATTCTTTGTGTGCCACAAACAAAATGTCCAGTTTAACACTGGTCTTGGTGCAATGGCGGCAAGGTTAAGGTGTTGGACTTAAAGTCCAATGAGTTTCCCCAGACAGGTTTGAACCCTGCTTTGAGGAGATTTGTGAACGCTTCACAAACAACCTGAGGAATGTGAACTTTGTGAACAATATTTCCAATTAAGTCTTTCAAAATTGATTAGAAATTGCTCACTCAGTAAAAAGGTTTGAACCCTGCTCACAGAAAAATTTTAACACTCAGTAGGAAAAAACATGCATCCCAAACCAAACAACAGACTTACAGCTGTACAGCTGATATGTACAACCACATGACTCTCTTGTCCACCCTCAGGAGTCTTGGGATCAGCTTGGGAATGGTTCGCTTCCTACCTGGAAGGACGCTCATATCAGGTAACATGGAGGGGAGTGACATCTGCTCCACGCAGACTCTCCAGTGGTGTCCCACAAGGTTCAGTACTTGGTCCCCTTCTTTTCTCCCAGTATACTCACTCTCTTGGTGAAGTTATTTCCTCACATGGGTTCTCTTACCACTGCTATGCTGATGATACACAACTTATCTTCTCTTTCCCACCCTCAGATACCAGAAACTTTTGAAACTTTTTCATTGTAACTTTGAACAATGTTTTAAACTCATGGTATCTTAAGTATTTAACCTAGTGAACTAGCATTAATGTATCTAATGAGAGAGATTTAAGCACTTATGTACGTCGCTCTGGATAAGGGCATCTGCCAAATGCTGTAAATGTAAATGTAAATTTGTATGCTGCAAACAAAGAGACCAGTTTAGTAATGTTCTGGTAACCTTAAAGGTCACAGCTGCAATGGCCGAGAGGTTAAGGCGTTGGACTCGAAATCCAATGGGGTTTCCCCGCGCAGGTTCGAACCCTGCTTGCAGCGAGAGAAGGTGCTTTAAAGTCCTTCAAAATTCATTAGAAGTTCCTTCCTTTGTTATAACCCCAATGATTATTTGTATGCCACAAACAAAATGTCCAGTTTAGTACTGCACTTGGCACAGCTGCATTGGCTGAATAGTTAAGGTGTTGGCCTCAAAGTCCAGTAGAAGTCCAATGAGTTTCCTCATGCAGGTTTGAACCCTGCTTTGAGGAGATATGTGAATGCTTCACAGACAACCCAAGGAAGCAATATACTATGCAAACAATATTTCCAATAAAGTCCTTCAAAATTGACTAGAAGTTTCTCCCTTAGTAAAAAGGTTTGAACCTTGTTCAAAGCAGGATTTTAACACTGTGGGGAAAAAACATGCATCCCAAACCAAACAACTAACTTACAGCTGATATACTACAAACACTTCTGAAATAGTTTTAATAACCAGCTGTTAATTGGTTAACGTTATAGATAAACGCAATTTATTGCGTTATAGATAAACGCAATTTAGAGATAAACGAAATTTAAATAGCGAAGT
Organism: Tachysurus vachellii; assembly: GCF_030014155.1. Lineage (NCBI taxonomy): Eukaryota > Metazoa > Chordata > Actinopteri > Siluriformes > Bagridae > Tachysurus > Tachysurus vachellii. Next base: position 6,150,162 of record NC_083466.1, read on the forward strand.
AAAAATACAAGAAATTTCTACTTAAGTACAGTAACGAAGTATTTGTACTCCGTTACATTACAACACTGAGCTGGACGTGTGTGTGTGCCGCGCGTGCAGTTCAGAGAGAGTTCTCGCAATACACTTTTCAAAGCAACGGTGAAGCATCGCCTCTGAATGATGGGGGAGGGGTTATATATATATATATATTAATTAAAAGGATTTTTATAATTTTATCCACTCAATAGTCTACAATATAATATCCATATAAACGTAGTGTAATTATAATAAAACATAGTGTGATATTCAGTGATATTGGCTGTGCAATATCGACTTTTGTGATTGGCCGATACTGGCAGAGAGGCAACCTGGATGAAGCTGTGAACATATTCTCCAAATTGCACCCAAGAAGATTGGAACTGACCAGTGTATTATACCCATAAGTGTCAAGACAAATACAGCAACAAGCAAAGAGGCATTGACAGTCAAGAAATGATGATGAAAATAATTATTATTAATATTTCAGTAAAGTTCATTAAATCTATTCTGTTGTGAGTTTGGTCTTTAAACTTATGAACTGGTCTGACAAAGGTGGTACATGGGGAAGCAAATTGCAAACAACAATGCAGTAAATAATTTAGGTGCATCAAAAAGTGTGCTTGTTAAGATACCAGCAGACAAGCTAATCCAGCACAAATTAGTGCATAAAAGGTCACCAAAATGAAGTAATTAAATACAAAAGGTGGAGAAAAACTGCAAAAAGGTCCACTTTTTGAAAAAAGTGAGAATGTGACTTTAATTTCATAGTGTTTTTACAATAAAGCAGGTTTAAATTACACCGTGTTACAGTCTAATGTTTTCTATCTAAACGAGATCCTCTTTTGACGTGAATTAGCACAATGCTACTTACTGTGCTAGCGAACTTGGACACAGGTATAAATGACAGTAAAAATACTGAACCGAATCGATGAGCTTGACTTAAGAATCGATTTTAATTTCACAATAAAATATTTCCTCTGTTGTTTGGTGACTTTTCACAATCCTCACTACAGGTTTTACAGTAAAGCAGGTGTAACATAGTGATTAGACACATACATGATTAGCTCCGGACTTTTAGTTACAATGTGTTTTCTACCTGTAGAATGTAGCTAATCATTTCATTTACACAACAGCACAGTGAGGGTCATATTGTATTTAAGGGTTAATAGCAAACATTACAGGCTTTTAATTATAGTTTATTAATATTCTCTCTCTCTCTCTCTCTCTCTCTCTCTCTCTCTCTCTCTCTCTCTCTCTCTCTCTCTCTCTCTCTCCAAAATAAAATGTATTTTAACTTAAATTGTATTATGTTTTTCTGTCTACAGGCTCCTTCATCTCCCAGTCTGAGGTACTGAACAGTGCTGCAGTTATACAGATTCAAACACACACACACACACACACACACACACACACACACACACACACACACAAATAACACACCATTTTTGCTTAATATTGCAATATATTATAATATATTAACTACATCTATGATGTTTAATCAATTATTTTTTTCTACTACTAATTCTACTTCTAATTACAGCATTAATAATAATAATAATAATAATAATAATAATAAGAATAATAATAATAAGAAGAATAAGAATAAGAATAAGAATAAGAATACCAATAATAATAATAATACCAATAATAATAATAATAATAATAATAATAATAATAATAATAATAATAATCTTTTACTTTCTCAGTCTGCTGTTAATGCATCAGCTCGGAAGCCGCTGACTATCTACATGTTGTAGTCAGCTGATCTGGACGAACAGATCAGGATGCTGTGTGAGTCTCACAGTCATATACAAACTTACACACACATACAGCTCAAATACACTTCCTCACATCATAAGAAGTGTTTCCTTAAATACAACAGTGTATACAGTGTGCAGTCTACTTTACACTCCTCTTGCTTTTGGAATATGGAGCCAAACAAAACCAAACAAAAGACAAAGCAGCATCTCTCCATCTCACTCATCTCTCTCTTCTCTCTCTCTGTCTCTCTGCAGATGAGTACATTTTTCCCCTAGTGGAGAAAATCCACCCGACTGGGGCCAAACATATAACCAGGTTGCTTATTGAAGGAGAGAACAATTACGACCTGGTCAACTTGATTGCGTTGCCCAACTGTCTGCGTGCCCATGTACCACACACAAACACACAAATTAAAACTGATATCTCGGCTCTTGGATTGTTTTGATGGGTTTATTAATCATACATTTATTGCTTTATTTATAATCATATTAATAAATGAATTCATATATAGATGTATCTGTACATTTATTTATTATTCATTGTTAATGTAAAAGTATCCTTTTGTTTTTGACAAAAGATGGGAAAAATACAAAAACAGTGACAAAAATACTAAGATTTTTGTTAAGATTTAATAAAATCATTTATTTATTTATTTATTTATTCATTCATTCAATCATTTATGTATTTATTTATTTATTGTTTTTTTCTATTATTTCTTTGTTTTTATTCACACATTTATTTCAAACATATTTATTTACATTTCTATAATTGCATATTTTTGCATGTTTTCCTCTTTCTTCTATTCATTTATCTATATGTTGGTTTTCTTTGTTTGCAGTTTATATGAACAATAGTAGTAAGTCATTGCTTCTTCCTGTAATGAGTCTGTCTGTGTTTCTGTCCTGTTTCTGTCTGCTGTCTTCCCCGGTTGTTAATTGTTTGCTCCGCCCACTCTTTGGTTTCCATGGACACTCATTATACTCCTTCTCTCCTTCAGGTGTCTTGTCTTTGTCTTTAATTAGTTCTGCTGTGTGATTGGTTCTTGTCTCTTATTTATACTCTGTCTGTTCACTTCCCTGGTGTTGGTCGTTGTCTCATGTTGGATGTTGGTGTGCCTGTTCCTGTGTCCTGTTAGCCCTGTTTTCTGCCTTGTTCTGTTTGCCTGTCTGTTCATCTGTTTCTTGTGTTTTGGACTATTAAAACTTGATAAATCTGCATTTGGATCCTCACTCGCCTTTGTCCTGCATCGTAACACTTCCTGTCTGTGGCAACCTTTAAGATTATCCCTAATGTTAGCTCGCTATTGTAACAACGCAACACTTGTAACAAGTATTGAATATGAGTTTTGATCTTTGATGTGTTTATTGGATTTTCTTGTTTTTGGATATCATTATTTTACCTTAGTCTTTTGGATTTATTGCCTGTTATGGATTTGTTTGTTGTCTTTTGTTCATTAAAACCTCCTCATATATAATCTAATCTTTCTGTCTCTGTGAATCTCTCACAGCTGTTAGTTCACTAGCAATTAGTTATTTATACAATACTGGTTCAGTCACTTCTGTTAACATTACAGTTATTAATAAAAGCATATCATATTTTCTTATGCTTATGCTGAAAGTTTTCAAAGGTAAAGCACAGTTAGCTTTTAATGCTATGACTAAAACTAATGTTTAACAATTCAACTAGCTGAGATGATAACACCAAATATTTCTTATTATATAGTACAGTGTTGTCATTAAGACTGTTAGAGTACAAGGGCAAGAATTGCAAGTGTAAAGGATTGTATTGTGTGCATGTGTGTGTGTATGTGTGTGTGTGTGTAGAGTTTTTCACTCTTGCTGATGTTGGTAAGTCATATACACTGCACACAAAAGTGCACCCACAGTGACAGAAAATCCAGCTGCACTGTACTCAAAACTCAAAAACACAATTTCTTTATACTGAAAGCAGTTCTGTCAGTGCTTTAGAGAAATTTACTTGCCCTTTTTGGGGAAGTCTCTCTTTCTTTCTCATGATTATTAGAGTTTATTTTATTGACACATTTAATTCATTCATTCATTCATTTATTCATTCGTTTGTAACTATTTCCAATGTATTTTTCTATTTGTAACTATTTAAAAATGAGTCTTTCCTGGAAACAAATGTCCTGCACAGAACAGCATCACTCTGCTGGATCACAAACGAATAATCAGTTGATCCACTCCTATCTTATCCACACTGCATTGGTTCACAGTCAAATTTCACATTGATTATAAAATACTAGTACTGACCTATAAAACACTGAATGATCTCATGCCACAGTACCTGAGGAAACTTTTTAATAATCTGCCATACCTACTTTGATCAAAAGGTGCAGATTATTTGGTAGTAACTAAAGTAGTAAAGTCTACAGCTTGGGGCGGACCTTTCTCCTTTCTCAAAGCCATGCAGTTATGGAACAGACTTCACATTAGTGTTATCACTGAATATTAAAACTTTTGCAGGAAAATAAGCTGGACCATATTTCTTTTTCTGACTTTATATCACTTTACATTTATCCATCTATCTTCATTCATTCATTCATCTTCTACCGCTTATCCGAACTACCTCGGTGCCTATCTCAGGTGTCATCGGGCATCAAGGCAGGATACACCCTGGACGGAGTGCCAACCCATCGCAGGGCACACACACACACTCATTCACTCACGCAATCACACACTACGGACAATTTTTCCAGAGATGCCTCCATCTATCTTATTATTCTTAAAATTGTATATTGCTGTTCTTCAGTATTCATCAATTTCCACAACTTCCATGGTCCTGTCCTTGAAATAATAAACGGCAAATGTCATTGTTGTCATGGACTGCTTTGACAGTTCCCTGTCAGACCACCAGAGGATGATCTGGCAGCGCTTTTTCTTTGTCACTCTAATTTTTATGCCATGTGCTATTTTTTTACATTTTATTTATCCGTGTGTGTGTTTTTCCCGTTCCTCTGTCCTCTTTCCCCACCTTTAACACTTGTTCCTCATGTTCCTCTGAGTTCTTGCCTATTTATTCCTGTTGTTTTGTGTTAGACTTTGTTATTTGTCTTTTGTCTGTGACTCTAATTTCATGTTTCTGTGTTTTGCAATGCTTCTGACTTCTGTATTGTCTGTTGTTTAGTTTTATCCCTAGTGTTCTCCTGTTTTTGTTATTTTTAATTATTATTAATAATAATAACAACAAATATAATAATAATGTTTACAGAAACCAAAAAATCTGTGTTTACAAATGTATTTATTTTACATTTTAATGGAGCAGAGAAAAAAGCAATAGTAAGGAACACATACCCAAGACTGCACATATATATGTATTAATGCAAACTTTAAACACTAAATAACTTATGTAGATATGTTTTGTCTATAATGTCTATTAAGTTAAGTAGAACATTTCTTTTTGTTTTCCTTTTTCTGACACACATCTCTGGCAGCTTTCTGAAACTCCTTCCAGTTCATTTCTTCTTCCATCCTCTTATGTTGGTAAATAGAAAATACATTAGAAGGACAGTAAATATATTTCCCAGCAATTCCAGTGGTGTGTATGTAGATATGGACTGTTTAGGGCCTGCTCATAAAAAAATGACAAGGTTACTGGTGTACAGAATCTCAGAGGTTGCAAAAATTTACAGTATTACAGAGAGAGAATAAAATCTAGGGTCAGTCATGATACAGCAAACCTGGAGCAGAAAGGGTTAAAGACCTTTCTCGAAGTCCCAACAACAACAGCTTGGTAGTGCTGGGGCTTGAACCCCAATCCTCTGATAAACAACCCAGAGCCTTAACCAGTTGAGCCACAACTGAGCACCTTCACATTCTTTTCAAAATAATCCCTCTGTGATATAGACTCTACCTGTTCATCTATCATACATACTGCACAAATATGATCTTAACCCCTGTCATGGTTAGTCTCAGTAGATAAGATAATTTTAGATATACCAGTTCAGATGAAACAACTAAACACTTTAAACTGTCAGAAGAATAAACAGATCAAATTATAGATTTTTTTCGCATGATCCCTCAAGTGCAGTTGTACTAATGTATGTTTCATATGTAACTACCTCTAACCTTGTGTTGTTAGAGTCTTCCAGTCCACCTCACTCCTGAATGTAAAGCCACACACTGGTGACACTGTCATGTGATGCTGTGGGGTGGAGCTTCATGAACCTTTATGATCTTAACATATTAGTCTGCTGCGGTATCAGACTCTACTCTATACTACTGTGCTCTGCAGCCCACAGTGACAGGAAATCCAGCTGCACTGTGCAAAAACAACACAGTTTTGTTATATTGAATGCAGTTCTACTGAATTTAGAATTTACATGCTATGTTTGGAAGATCTGTCTGTCTTGTGACATAAAGAGAACATATTTTTGAAGCGTGTTGGACTATTTGGAGACAGCTCATTAATTTAAAGAAAAATCTATCACTAGTGATCAGTCTGTGTTCCTCTGTTGGTCTGATCATGGAGATCATTCATTGCAACCTGAACAGCTGTACCTCTGTCTCAGACCAAGTCTCAGAGCACAAGAACCTACAGCAGATTGTAAAAACCACTGGAAACATCATGGCCTCCCTTACATTTAATGAGGATCCTTACAAGAAATCATTTATTTATAAAGCCACTAAATTTGTGGATATCACCCTCACACTTCTCCTGATATCTGACAGAAGGTATCAGAACATCAGAATCACCACTGGCAGCCTCTGTAATAGCTTCCTCCCCCAGACAGTGACTGAATAACTGAACTAAATAAACACATCAATAAGACATCTAATCACTTCCCAAAACTTCCAGCACTACCTCATTAAAACATCAGTTACATCATCTGTTAAATAATCTTTTCTAATATTCAGTCTTTGTTCACTTTATGTACAAACTTTACATTCCACAGCTCATAAGATGAGGATTCTTGTATTTGATGTATTTATTAAAGATTAGATTGATATGCTTTGTTATACACCTGGATACTTTAAGAATTTGGTGACCAGATCCTCTTATGCTTTCTTCCACGTCATCTCAAAGGTTTCTTCCATGTAACTGTTGCCTCTGGTTTATTCATGAGGGATTAAATCTACTTTAAAGTAGATTCAAAAATTCCTACATGGAATACATTCCTAGATGGAATACAGATGCACACACAGTCTTACCTGTTCTCAAACCATGGAACTCGTACATAAATGTGGAAAGGAGAACAACAAACAAACAACAGACTAACATGCTAACAGTGAACCAAGTGACCAGTGTGCTGCTGATAGTCCACCTCGTTTGATTCTCTTTTGGGTCACCAGTTAATGTCATTAATCAGTCATTAATCACTAACATGAAATGGAATTTCTGCCTGTTTTGTTGTGTCCATGTTCAGCATTTCATTTCTTTGTCATGTTACATTCCAATTGTAGTGTTTGATAAGTATTTCTGTTTTTACCTAATCTATAATACACGTGTTCATGGCCTTTTAAGAATAATACATTTTACTGTTGATGGAATATATATAGGATATTTTCAGTATTTTATAGAATGCAGAGTAGAGCCATGCTTTACTCACAGGATGGAGCTATTTACATGTTTACACTCAGTCATAAGTCTATGTTGTCAGTTTGTTTTTGAAGATCAGCCATAATTTCTGGACCAATAATAAACTCAATCATTGTTGCTGTTTGGGTACAGTAAAGTCCAAATTAGCCAAACCATTCAAATCACTACAAACCATTCTGTAATTAAAATGGCATAAATTATTCTATTACATTTTTAAATAATACACTGTTATTTTTGAACTGGTCCTAAAAGCACCAATGTGTATGAGACCTAATGAAGCCTAATTCATTGTGTTTTAAATAATTTTTTTATATTTGTTTTATATATAAAACATATTTTATGTTCTAAATAAAATAAGTATTTTAACACTTTAATACCATTAATTCTGTATAAAGATGATATTTTAAGCTATATTTGAGTTCTGATAATTATTCTTTTTGTTTTCAGTTAAATTTTCTGATTGTGAGCTGACTTTGTCTATGAGAAATGTGCTAATTCTTCTAGTACATTTAGTAAAACTCATACACACCGTGCTTCATACCCTTTAAGGGTTAATTATAGTGGCTCAGAAGGTTAACTCTCTCCTTTGGTAGCTTTCATTTAAAGTTGCTCCTTATTTTGTTGCTGGTGTTTGTATGTTTTTTTTTAAGTTGACATCTTTTTTTTGTGTCTGGTCCTTCTGGGCCACCAGATGTATTAAAAATGATTAAAAGAACAGGATTTGTTTTTAGAAAGTTAATAAATAAATCACCAAAATTATGCATTTAATACTAAAGATTTACTATAATATGTATCATGACTATAATATGTATCATGTATCATACATTATCACTGTTTCTTCTTATTCAAATGTTTCAGTAAGAATCTACAGTCTGTCAGTAACATTAGTGACACTGTCATGTGATGCTGTGGGCGGAGCTTCATGAACCTTTATGATGTTAACATATACAAAAAAGAATGTTTTCATTCAGATAAAACCAGTCATCATGTTAACTGTTATATTCATGTGTCTGTGGCTTTCACTAGGTGAGTTAACATTATTGTTAATTATATCAGAAATATTAAGTGTTGTATTTTTAATATGTATAATATATAATTATATGTATTTAGTGATTAATTAGTCTGTGTGGTGTTAAGGAAAACACAGAATGTGATTCTAACATGTTCTGGCTCAACTGTGAGTTAAATACATTATGTTCTCTTCTCTATGACAGGTGACTCCATGGCAGATTCAATAGAGCCACTTTTGACTCATAAAGTTGTAGATGAAGGTGATGATGTTACTCTGTCCTGCAGCTACAAATTCAGCAGTGTTTCAGGAAGCAACAACCTGCACTGGTACAGACAATATCCAAAATCTAATCCTGAGTTTCTTCTTTATATTTATCAACGTGGAGAACTAAGTCTCAACCCTCCCCAAAGAATGACTGCTAAACTTCATGAAGGTGAAGATAAACAAGTGGATCTGATCATCGCCTCTGCTGCTGTATCAGACTCTGCTCTATACTACTGTGCTCTGGTGCCCACAATGGCAGGAAATCCAGCTGCACTGTACAAAAACTAACACATAGTTTATATTTGTTCCATACTGAAAGCAGTTCTACTGATAGTTTTGAAATTACATACTATTTTTCTGAATTTCTGCCTCTTGTATTTTTATTTTTTATTTTGTATTAATATCAAGTATGATGTTGATAATCTTTATTATTTTTTAATTTCCACTGTTCTTAGACATAAGATGTGTAAACTATAAAGTTCAGCACATACAGCACTATTATACAGAATTGTCACAGAGCTGTGTTCAGAAATGGCTCAACTATACAACTTACTGTACATTAGTGATACACATCACTAATTCTCACTGTAGTATTAATTAATACTCATGTCTTATAAAATTAATGTATGTACTATTTGTCAATGCTTTCAAACAGAATGTTTTGATATTTGTATTAAATCTAGACATATATTATTATTCACAACAGAATAAAATTGGACCGAAGGACAAAGTTGACCATATCATCATGAAGGAACGAGACTCTGTTACTCTGAGATGTTCATATCAAACAATCTTCAAAACAAAGAATTAAACAATTTACAATGTGCTAGATTGTGATAGTTATATTCTTATATTCTTGTATGATTGTGATCTTAGAGAAGCTTCCTGATGTCTCTGCTGTCCTGTACATCCAAATGTCACCAAAATGCAGACAAAAATCATGTGTCATTTAAATGTGTTTGCTGTAAGAAAGGTTCAGGTGCTCTAATCTGGCAGGTATGTCCAGAATATATTCATAATACACACACATACAGAGCACTGTGTACTCTAGACAATGGCCAAGCTGTACGTACTGAATCAGACAGTACTGTTAAAATTATGATCCATCAGCAGAACTTCCTGGCTGTGGACTTATACACAGATATATATGTTCTGATCTTATATTTCTGATCAGTCAGATTTAAGAAAACATATTATATATAATGTATCTCATTGCTCATACTAAACTTACTAACTATTATTCAGTTGAATTACAGAGTAAGTATGATCAACTCACTTGGTATTAATGTAAACCAGGTAGATCATCAAACCTGCTAAGGAAGCTTTAACTATAAAATTAATCTAAAGTATCAATTTGATTTGTTTTTTGTTTTTTTGTCATACATCTGTTGAGACGTTGTTTTATTTATTATGGCTTTTCTCTCATGTAAGGAAAATCTCTGGCTACATGTATAATAGCTGATATTCTCCCCAGTTACTTTGTGTGTACAAACTGTTTTAATACAGACTTGTTGTGTGGTGCAGTAATTATAACTAAACCCCTCTGGTGTCTCTCTGCCCCCTGGTGCCACATATCCTGATCAACAGTGTCAGCTACAGGAAGTGTGGAGCTCCATGGGATATGACAGTAAACTCCACTCCTTCAGTTTTATCTCTCAGCAGCTCTCCATCTCTATCATGCTGCTCTGTAATCTTTTACTGTTAATGCTTCTTCTAGGTTTGTTCATCTTAATATTATTTTAATGTTTTCATATTTATATATATATATATCCATTTTCTACCGCTTATCTGGGGCCGGGTCGCGGGGGCAGCAGTCTAAGCAGGGACGCCCAGACTTGATGTTTAGATTTCCTGCAGAGACAGAACAACACACACCTCCCTTCCATCACCATCATCACTACATTCAGGAAAATATTGCTAGCATCCTGAAAAGCTGTATAGTAATCCCTCGCTACTTCGCGGTTCAAGTTTCGCGGTTCAAGTTCCACGGCCTCAGTGCATTTGTGATTTTTTAAAGATTATTCATCGAAAAATAAAAATAACAACGGTTTCCCAGGATGCCAGACAAAGAGAGAAACTCTCACAGAGGCTTTGTACATGCCCACGGGCACTCAGACAAGGCACGTGATTGGCTCCCGGCATGAGATCTGAACTGATTGGCTGCGCATCATCGCATCCTCTCCCAGCTTCTTCCCTTGTTGTACTGTATCTCGCCACTCTCGTTCATGCTGTCAACTGTGTACTGAACTACAAGTGTATTGTACTGAGAAAATCATATATATTTAAAAGATATGTTTATCATATATTTATTTACTTTTTAAAAAAAAAAAAAAAGTAAATAAAAAAATTGTGTGCAGTTGATTTATTCTAAAATGGATTTGTTTTGTCAGGCTGCTTGACTGACAAAAGAGAACTGACCGGGACACTTTGCTGCAAGGAGCGTAGCTTCCCCAGTAGATCAGTGTGGCAAAGCATTTACTGCCAAACCCAAGAGGGATTCCAAGAGCACACCCGTGGAAGATGGAAATGCTATTATCGAGTTCCAGGAACCTGAAAATTTTAAGGCTGAGGCACTAATTTGCCACCGCAAAGATGCTAGAACTGGAACTGTGGTAACACATACAGATGTAGCTGCACCTGGCACCAGCACCAATGAACTTTGCAATGCATTGTGGGGTCTTGGCAAGCCAAAGGCTTTACAATGGTTGGCGGCCATGCCTTGTAGTTATGAATCGTAGGAAAAAGAGTTACCGGACCCCAAGAAACTCACACAAATACTCTAGCATCTAGAAATAGCTCAGTTAGGTGATCTTAATCTGATGATCTGAAGGTCTCTGATTTGATCCTGGGTTTTGGCAATTGGTTCATTTGGTCATTTGCTGCATAAGTTCACATCCTGCCATACCTTCGCGATATGAGTCTTAGGAAAAAGAGTTACCGCAAACAGTCAATTCAGTTAACAATCCTGATTATACATATTTACTCTTGTAATATATATTCACAAGTATTAACTCTCCTTTTTCAAGTCAAGAGTCAAGTTTTTAACCTTTCGGCAACGTGCAGGTGAGTTCGGTCGTTGATTTGGCTAACTTTGGTTGACAGTTCTTTAATACTCACATTTATATTAGATATGTAAGCTGTTTTGGCCGTGACGACCATTTATATAGATATGTTTGCAATGCTTTTGCTGGGCGTGATTTACTGGTTTAACTTATAAACTACTATTGATTATATCAATAATAAATAATATACAGTGTGAAGTCTTTGCTGTTATTGCGCGCCTTTTTTTCCCCCAGATGAACGCAAAAACGGGGGAACACTCGACTGGAAAAAAACATTACACTATACAGTATGTCCCACTGAGTACAATTGTGTGACTGTTTATGTGTTATAATAATGATATAACACATAATTGATTATGTTTATGTAAGTTTTTTCTCTTGTATGTTTTTTCTTGTCCTTAGACTTACTTTGTTCATTTGTCATGTGGGGCATTCATCTTTTATTCTATCTAGCTAGGGTGCCAACTTAAACAAACCTTAAAAAGAGCCCAATTTGTCTGAAATAGTGATGACCGGTTCGTGAACGAATCGTTCTTTTGAACCGGTTCTTTTTAGTGAACTTGATGAACCAGTTCACCAAATCGGACTGATTCGTTCTAAACAGTTTGCGTCTTGAGTCAGCGCTGATCCACACGTTACTAAAGTTATTCACTTTTGGTCTCTAAATAAACTCTAAATAAACTAATATCCCGGAGTATATGTAACTCCTGTACACTGAACTGAGACATGTTGTGCTAAGAGAACTGTGAGCTCGAGCTGTTGATACTGCGCATGCGTGAATCACTGAACCGATACAGCGAATGATCAGTACAGAACTGAGAACTGTTTCTTTCGGACGCGTCCGAGAATCGATGAGCTGTTGATACTGCGCATGCGTGAATCACTGAACCGATACAGCGAATCATCAGTACAGAACTGAGAACTGTTTCTTTCGGAAGGGTCCGACATACTGAGAACCGATGAGCTGTTGTTACTGCACATGTGTGAATCACTGAACTGATACAGCAACAAATGTACATGGTTATGATTTAATGTCTTATCAATGTATGAGTGTTTGATGGAGCGAAAGAAACATTTTAAAAGTATGCTTTTTTTTTGTAAGTTTTTGTAAGTTGATGAAGATTAGTTTATTCACTTTATATCTGTAAGACACGTAAAACATCCACGTTTACACATCAATGCCTGTACTGGGTGTTTAAGTTGCAAAACTTAAATGTAAGAAATGTATTCAACTAAAGTTATGATTACAAAGAACTTTTCGAATGTGTTAAATTGATTGTATTAATAGGAGGGGGATATACATCTCTCCTAATTCAAGTGAAGATGCGAGTTGAAAATTTGAACCATGAGAGCAGCTTTGTTTGTCATAGAGCAAAGCCAAACTAAGGCTGCAAAAGAGGATCAAAAGACACCTATGGTTGTGTAAGATTTGAACCGCAGCTTCCACCTGGGACAATAGAGTCTATAGACAATAGACTACAGGACATTTACAGCTATGAGGGAACTGGTGCTATAGAGAGAGCAGAAGTAAAAACTCTTATGGAGATTACATTCTGTCTTTTGCATGAACAATTAAATTCCATACCAACACCATCAGTTCGACATTAGGAGCCAGTGGCCATACTTCTTCCATCACAAGTCTATCTGTGCCTTCTTCAAGTTGCTCACTGACATTGATGTTCCTAATGCTTTCAAAATGTCCAAAATGGAAAGGCAATCATTGAGTACTTCAAGAACAAATCAAAAAGTAAAGGATGTCCTATCCCACCCTGAAAACACAGAGATGGCACACCTGCATATCAAGTTTCTAATGTCCCATTTTCAGGAACATGAAGATGGACTGGTGTTGCATGCAGATGTGAGTATTCGGTTTTCTGCTTTACTAAGTAATATTATGTATTCTGACTTGTGTATTGTGTCTCCTCTACAGGTTGCTGCATCTGCTGTTGAGAAGAAACTTGATCTAACTGCAAGTCCTCATCTCATTTGGCTTGGTTAGTGTCTTATTAAAATGTTAAGAAGAAACATTGACAAATGGGGGAGATACAATAAAAAAAACATTTCTGTTGTATACAGTTGTAAATGAATAGTTTACCCAAAAAGTTTTCCATGTTTACTCAACCTTTTTCCAAACCTGTATAAATTTCTTTGCTCTGCTGAATGCTCTAAACTTGTATTGTTTTCCTACTGATACTTTTTAGGTGAATTAAAAAAACTTTACAAAGTCTTCTCAATGGCAAATCTTGAAATTGTTGTTATATATTTTTGGTTTATTTTTTATTTTAGGTATGGCAGAGCAGACAGATGCTGTCCGATGGATGATAAGCCTAGAGGGCCGTGTTATTTGTGAGTGGGTCCAGTCATCATTTTTGACTGCACTTGCAACACTGTTTGCTGTGTACTACGTCTTTAACCTGCAGTATCAAGAGGGCACTTGTTTCACATTGGATTTTCTTCAAAAGTGTGACACTTAAGCTTTCCATATTGTATTTTATTTCCTCTAAAAATCATCTTCACAAGAATTTTGATACATGATTCTGTCATACAATGGTACTTTGTTATATTTGTCTTTATACGCTTCATTGGAATAAACCCAGAAAGAGGCTCAAAGACCTGCAGAGGCAAGGTGGTCTCCAAGAAGACAGGCAAGGTGGTGAATAAAAAGTCTGCAACAGTTAATCCAAAGGTTGCCTCTACTGAAAAATCTTGTGTATTTCGAATGGGATTTCATCTAGGTAAGTAAATTTGCTTTAATAAATAAATGCCGAAAATAGGGTGCCAGGTTCAGTGATCAAATTAAACTGTGTGGCATCTTGCTCTCTGATTGAGTCTTGGGGCATGGCAGTGCTGCTTTTCTCAAACCTGTTCTATTATACTAATTAGGAAGAATTTGCTGCTTTTGTCAGAGAAGTGTGAGCGATCACAGTTTTCCGAGTGACAGGCGGAGAAACAGTTCATTTTATTGAAGATGATCAACTGGATTCAAGAGTTCAGTCTTTTTCCTATTTTAACACAAAAACAGCATAATTAATTTTTTTGTAAACCAGATGATTTTCTCTATGAGTTTTGGTTGAAGCAGAGACCAGCCAAAAACAAGCAGGCTGGGTGGCACACAAACTGTGGCTAAAACACTGAAATCCAATGCGGTATTTCTCAAGGCCAGCATTTCATTTTATTGAAGATGATCAGCTGGCTTCAAGAGTTCAGTCGGTTTCCTATTTTAACACAAAAACAGCACAATTTTGTTTTTGTAAACCAGATGATTTTCTCTATGAGGTTTGGTTGAAGCAGAGACCAATCAAAAGCAAGCTGCTTTTTATCAGAGAATTCTGGGCTTTGTTACAGTTGGAACTACAAAAGCAACCTCCCCATCGAGGAATCTAAACACTGTCTTCCGCAGGCAAGTTGAGAGCAGTGCCACTTTTGTCCAAGACGTCTTGGCCTTCTTAGAGTTTGAACTGGACGGAAAAGCAGCCTCCCCGTCGGGGAATCGAACCCCGGTCTTCCGCGTGACAGGCGGAGATACTGTCCACTATACTAACGAGGAACACTTGTCCTGCTGGATGAAGGCTGCCGGCAACTGGGACTAGACCGCGCCTGCCCCAGTGCAAGTTAAATGCTGAATATAGGGTGCCAGGTTAAGTGATCAAATCAAACTGTGTGGCATCTTGCTCTCTGATTGAGTCTTGGGACATGGCAGAGCTGCTTTTGTAAAACGTGTTCCATTATATTAACTAGAATCAATTTGCTACTTTTGTCAGAGAAGTCTTGGCTTTGTTACATTTAGCACATGTAGCACCCCGCGTGACAGGCGGAGATACTGTCCACTATACTAACGAGGAACACCTGTCCTGAAAGTTGAAGGCTGCGTGGCAGGCAAAAATTCTACCACTGAATCACCAATGCCTACTTTAAGGTGTCATGGACACCTTTGGCAGAGGTGGCCGGCCCTTTTAATGGTTCTTCTCAAGCTACGTCTGTTTTGTACTTGACCCGGTTTATCTTTTCCTACTGTGGCAGCGATTTGCTCAACTCGACGGTGCTTTGGTCCACAACTTCCGAAGGCGGCCACAGCTGTCCGTCGGTCTTGCGGCTGTTTACCCTGTCATCGATTTGACCCCTCATTGAGCTATGATCGCGGTTCAGCCATATGAGCAGAGTAAGACATTCATATGTGCTTCGTGAATCTGTGAATCTGTGAATCTGTTCATCAGATTTGAAAGAGAGCACCTTAAGCATAAGTCAATTTCAGCGCCACTGACAGTTTGTACACCCTGATGTGCTGCGCTATTAATTTGCAAATTCATCAACATGCGATTTCTCTGGAAAATTTTCCGTAGTGTGTGATTGCGTGAGTGAATGAGAGTGTGTGTGCCCTGCGATGGGTTGGCACTCCATCCTGGGTGTATTCTCCCTTGATGCCCGATGACGCCTGAGCCGAGGTAGTTCGGATAAGCGGTAGAAAATGAATGAATGAATGAATCAACATGCTATTAGCCTGTTCATAAAATTCGTAAGAGTGCACTTATACTTGGGAGGTTGCACTTTACACTATGCTTGTTAACAATGATAATGAAAAGTTTTTTTCTTAATCTATTATTAAATATTTTTATCCACATCTCGCAAGCCCTGTTAGAACCTGTGCACACGTCATATCCGTCGTGTTTGATGTTTTTCTTTAACTTGTTTATTTTTGTTTAAATCCAAACACAACACTGAGCTGCACGGAGCAACATCCTACATCCGACTTTAGAGACAGAAAGAAAACTCCATGGATTTCCGCGCTCCTCCCGACCAAACTCAGTCAGCTCACGGTAAGAGAATGTGACTTTAATGTCATAGTGTTTTTACAATAAAGCAGGTTTAAATTACACCGTGTTACAGTCTAATGTTTTCTATCTAAGCGAGATCCTCTTTTGAAGTGAATTAGCACAATGCTACTTACTGTGCTAGCGAACTTGGACACAGGTATAAATGACAGTAAAAATACTGAACCGAATCGATGAGCTTGACTTAAGAATCGATTTTAATTTCACAATAAAATATTTCCTCTGTTGTTTGGTGACTTTTCACAATCCTCACTACAGGTTTTACAGTAAAGCAGGTGTAACATAGTGATTAGACACATACATGATTAGCTCCGGACTTTTAGTTACAATGTGTTTTCTACCTGTAGAATGTAGCTAATCATTTCATTTACACAACAGCACAGTGAGGGTCATATTGTATTTAAGGGTTAATATCAAATATTACAGACTTTTATTTAATTATAGTTTATTACTATTCTCTCTCTCTCTCTCTCTCTCTCTCTCTCTCTCTCTCTCTCTCTGAAATCCACCCGACTGGGGCCAAACATATAACCAGGTTGCTTATTGAAGGAGAGAACAATTACGACCTGGTCAACTTGATTGCGTTGCCCAACTGTCTGCGTGCCCATGTACCACACACAAACACATACATACACACACTCATACATAAATACACAAAAACTCTTTTTTTTTGTATGTTTCAGTAAATTGTCTAGATGTTTAGCAATATATAACTTGTGCTCTGTCAGATTCATGCAGTTGACATGAGTTAGCTTTATTTGTGTGGAAACAAAGCCACACCCACTAATGACTTATTTACAGATACTCACATTCATGTATATAACTTGCTTATTCAATCATATCTTGTGCTCTCACCAAAACCAAGTCAGCCAATGAGCGGTTAACGCTCAGTTCCAGTCCCAAGCACAGATACAATTGGAGGGTTGAGTCAGGAAGGGCATCAGACATAAAACCTGTGCCAAATCAAAACACGTGGTTCGGACGATCCGCTGTGGCGACCCCGAACAAGGAGCAGCCGAAGGACAACAACAACTTGCCTATTCAATCATCATACACGAATCAAATAGATGAAACACTGTAATTTACTGTCATTCATGTGTGTGTGCAGGTCGAGCAGATTGCTGCTGTGCTTCAGGCGAGGGAAGCTGGCCAGGACATGGTAAGTACTCTGATGCATACAATAATTCTTAGACAAATGCTACACAATTTTATTCTGCAGTCATTACACACACTTTGCAATTTATAGCCAAAATATACAGTAAGCTCCCTAGATAGGTTGAATCTTTGGCCTGAAATGAAACATGTCCTGTTTGATACACAGTATAAGGACAAGCTCTCTTTTGCTTGATGAAGAGCTCTTAAGAACACTTGCTAGGGCAAAATGGAGACCAGATATTTCTTCAATCTGCTCAATAGAAATCTGCTGAATAGAATACATGCAGTAAGACAATAAATCTGGAATATCATCACAATTATTAAGACCAGAGCAATAATAGTATAATATTGTTATAATAAACTGTTATTAAAATTTGGTAATTATCATTATATATAAAAGAAATATAATCAGTGCATGTCTACTTTTCTTTTTTCAGCATTTTCCTGCACTCAAGAAGAGGAGGAGAAAGAACTGTATATAACTGTGTATATTATTGTATAAACTGTATATATTATTGTATGTACTTCAGCCTATAAATGATTATTTTGCAAAACTGTGTTTATTCAATATTTTACTGCATTTATTCTTGTTTCAGATTATTTGTTGAATGTTTCATAACTTATTTCCAATACTTCAACACCTGAGTGGATAGAAGCTACAAAAAACAAATTAATTTGATGAATAAATCATTTAGTATATTTCATGCATCAGGGTTCACATTTCTGTGCATTGTTTCATACATACACCTTTAAGATATGGTTAGAATTTAATACTAAGTCAAATTTACCTTAAAATATTACTTGTCAAAGTACCACTAACTTCACATTTAAATCTAAAAACATTATCATTACATACAATGTTATTTTTAAATATCAGTAGTTATGACTAGACTGATGTGCAAATGTTAAATTCATACAAACATAATATTCAGATTTCAAATATCAAATATCAAAATATCAATATCAAATTTCAGCTGAAATTTCAGTAAATCTGTTTTTTTTTTTTTTTTTAACCACGATCATTCCGCAAGATTTATTTTACTTTACATTCACTATTATAGGCTAACCTGCAATTTTGAAAATTCCTAGTTAATTCAATTAATTCTCACATTTTACTGTTAATTCCAATGGAAATTTTTTCCAGTCATGAAAATTCCTGGAATTTTGCAAGCCTACCACCAACAAGAGGCTAAGACTATGGAGCACTGATGAACTTTGCAAAGCGTTATAGGTTTGCAAAGGCTTTACAATGGTTCTGGCTTCCATGCCCTCAAGGTGTGAATCTTAGGGGGGAAAAAAATAGTGTTACCAGACCTCAAGAAACTCACATGTTTAAACGAGCTCACATGCTCATACGCCATTGCTGAAATAGCTCAGTTAGGTGGGTGTTAGACTGACGATCTTAAGGTTCCTTGTTTGATCCTGGCTTTTGGCAATTGGTTTGTTTAGAGACAGGTGGTGTAAGTTCAGATTCTCAAGCTATATCGTCTAAAGAGTTCCAGTGAACTATGCACAGCCCTTGTGGCATTGAATCTTGACAAGAATGTTTTAAGCCCGTTCAAGCATGCTTCAGAGCTACATTTAAAGACCCTGGGCTTTTCATAGTGTGATTTGGTGTATTTTTGCCGGATGAGGTGGCCGAGTGGTTAAGGCGATGGATTGCTAATCCATTGTGCTCTGCATACGTAGGTTCAAATCCCACCCTCATCGATGCCCCTACTTTACATTAACACATTTGATTGATGCACACCAAATGCTTTTCGCCTGTGGTATATGGGTCTACGGCATTAGACCCTTCTTAAGTGCATAAGCTTTGTAGACAGGCCCCTCATGACCCTAGCCTAACATGCAGCTGAATGGTCTAAGGTTCCAAAGAAGCCTCTGGTCTCTTTGGAGCTGTGGGTTCAAATCCCACTGCTTCTGTGAAAACCTTTCAAGGCACAGATTAGGCTTCCTACCTCTTCCATGAGTCTTTTCTAGAGTGGGGTGATAAAACCTAGCACTGGGTAAGCTCACACTAGCTTGTATTCTGTTGGTGCTCTTTAGAGTTATGGATTTAAATCCCATTGTTGTCAGGGAAACTTTTCAAGGCACTTGAATTCTAGCAACTAAATCCAACTGATTAAGCTTTCTAACGGTTCCCTAGCACTGGGTCTGCAACTGTGAGCCATATCTCCGTGCTGGTTACACACAGATGCTTTTTAGTTCAGGTGAGACAGCAGAATACTTCTCACTAACAACATTCACAGGTCCTCTGGTAGCATTGCCGAGTGGTCTAAGGCGCTGTATTTAGGCTTAAGTTTCCAGCTGTGAACATTCCTGGAATTTTGCAACCCTAGTCACAAATAAACTACAGTGGGGCTCGAAAGTTTTGGGCACCCCATGTAAAAAATTTTATTAATGTGCATAAAGAAGCCAAGAAAAGATGGAAAAATCTCCAAAAGGCTTCAAATTACAGATTAGACATTCTTATAATTTGTCAAAAAAAGTTTTATTTTATTTCCATCATTTACGCTTTCAAAATAACAGAAAACAAAAATATGGCATTCCGAACAGAGGATTTTGGCATCTGAAAATGCTTTGCTATCTTCTTATAGCCTTCTCCTGCTTTGTGAGTGTCAACTATTTTCAGTTTCAGTTTTCTAGACAACTGCTTAGAAGAACCCATGGTGCTGATTGTTGGGGCAAAGGTCAGATGACTCTGGGCATTTAAAACCTTTGAGATTGACATCACCTGGTCTTTCCAGATGATGATTGAGAAAAATCCATGACACTGTCAGGTCTCAGCTTTTCAAAGGGGGTGGTGCATGCTATAAACTCTGCAGGGTGCCCAAACTTTTGCAGACACCATTTTTTTATTTTCTGTTACTTTGAAAGTGTAAATGATGGAAATAAAATCTAACTTTTTTTTGAAAAATTACAAGAATGTTTAATCGGTAATTTGATGCATTTTTGAGATTTTTCCATCTTTTCTTGGCTTCTTTATGCACATTAGTACAAATTTTTACCTGGGGTGCCCAAACTTTCGAACCCCACTATATCTGTGTTCTTTTCTACCTTTAAAACTAAAGAATGTATACAACTCGTTTAGTTATTAAGATTTATTTGTTTCTGGTAAAGAAATACAAAAATGCCCATTACTGGATGAAAAATGAAAACACAAGAAACCTTAAAAAAGTATTAATGCAGTAGCAAACAGTACTTTTAACAGTTAGTGGTATAACAATCTAAACTATATATACTGCAATTATTAAATAAAATTATTTTCTGAAGAAAAGGCAATATTTTAAAGTGAATTTTAAATTAGAACTATTGAAACACAATGCAAAATGTATTAAACAGTAAACCTTGCACCCAAATGAGCGACATATTTTAAAGTTGGAGACTTCAAATGGAATCGGAGGAATCGGATCGGAAGAGAAAAAGTGGTATCGGTACATCTCTAACTTATACACTAATTTTTTATATGATATATTAATTATATCGAAAATAAATAATATACAGTGTGAAGTCTTTGCTATTTTAAATACGTTCAATAGTACACTGTGTGTACTGACCATGTACGAGTATATTGCATCTTTTCACATTTGCACATTTCACATTTTTCACCCTTATGTAACTGTTCTTAATTTCGTTTTAATTACTGTATGTAAACTGCTCTGCAATTTCTGGATTTGCTCCCAAGAATTTCACTCACCAAGGCACATGTGCTGTGGTGATGTGACAATAAAAGTTACTTGACTTGACTTGACTTGACTTCACATGTTTAACGCTTTCCATGAGGTAAATGGAAAGGGTGCCTGCTAAACATATTTCCTATAAAATTTATTTTATTTATTTTCATTAATGCAATTTAAAATATAAGTGTATTTTTTTTATGGGCGTGTCCTGTCCCACACACATATAATGGTTCCAAAGCCCATGGATTTCAGGAAGCAGGAGCGTGGTCAATGCTGTAGGTAAAACACGGAATGGAGTTTAATTTATTAGGGCATTCCTCAAGCAGAATGGATTCGACTGGCGGCGCTCTGAAAAGTAATATCAAAAAGGACATATGCGCTGAATAGAGACGTTAAAAGTGGGTGGGTCCAAAATTATTGGTCTTAAAAAGTGGGTGGGTCCTGTCCCACCCACATATAATGGTTCTGACGCTCATAACCACTGGTATCGGATTAGGATCGGTCACGCACCACCGATACCCGTTTCACTCAAAACGCTTGGATCGGCATAGATACAATACAGAGCACTTATGTACGTCGCTCTGTTTAAGGGCGTCTGCCAAATGCTGTAAATGTAAATGTTATAACAAAAATGTTAGAATAAATTACTAGAAAAAATAGCAACCTTTTTAGAGCTTGACATGGAATACCACCAGCTTGTAACATTTGACATTAGGAAGCTCAAAAAAATTCAAATCTTGCTGATACCACTACATATTGAAGAGCATGACTTGGAATAGAATCAGCTTGTAACATTTGACAGAAAGTTCTATTAAGAAGCTCAAATTGACTCAGGAGTTACAGCACTTAGGAAGCCTTTTTCAGCACAGCTTGAAAGGAAGCAGAAGACAAACCTGCACCAGCCAGGAATCGAACCCCAGTACACTACTGGTGCACTCTGCACCAAGCTCTTTTGCTAGCTATCCGAGCATTGATTGTTCAGGGTGCCTTCTTAAGAAGCTGAAGCTTTACCTGTTAGGCCTTCAGCTTTGATTTTCAAAGTCCATTTCAATGTTTTTTCATCCGGCTCACACATGTGACAGACCAGATTGTGAAGGTGATAATGAGCAGCAGCAAACAGAAGTGCTTGGCAGTTCCTAAAGAACACCTTATAAGTTGACCCAGATGGGACTCAAACCCACAATCCTCAGCTCCGAAGGCTGATGCCTTATCCATTAGGCCACTGGGCCTGCAGACAAAAGGTTCAGAAAAAATTTATTATCCGCATTCACTCCAATCCTTCACCATTGTCCAGATAGATCTGAAAAGCTCTGGAAAGCAACAATTGAGCCTTCTTCAAATAAGATGTTTAAAGAAACACATCCCCAAAACATTCTGTTTAATGCAAGAATAAAAGGCAGCTTGGCAAAATCCAAATCTTGCTGATACCACTACATTTTGGAGAGCATGACTTGGAATAGAATCAGCTTGTAACATGACAGAAAGTTCCATTTAGAGGCTCAAATTGACTCGGTGGGTACAGCACTTATGAAGACTTTTACGGCACAGTCTGAAAGGCAGCAAAGCACAAACCTGCACCACCCGGGAATCGGAATAAACGGCAGGCAGGAATTAATGGCTGCTTTGGAAAAAAATAACCTTACTTATACCATTACCTTTTTAGAGCTTGACATGGAATACCACCAGCTTTTAACATTTGACAGAAAGTTCTATTAGGAAGCTCAAAAAGTGTAAATCTTGCTGATACCACTACATATTGAAGAGCATGACTTGGAATAGAATCAGCTTGTAACATATGACAGAAAGTTCTATTAAGAGGCTCAAATTAACTCAGGAGTTACAGCACTTAAGAAGCCTTTTTCAGCACAGCTTGAAAGGAAGCAGAAGACAAACCTGCACCAGCCAGGAATCGAACCCAGTTCACAAGAATGGGAATCTTGCATGATACCACTACACCACTGGTGCACAGTGCACTGTGCACCAGTGATCTTGCTAGTTATCTGAACATTTGTTGTTCAGGACCTGCAGGATTCTTGAACTTCAGGGTGCCTTCTTAAGAGCTAACTAGAAGTGCACCCAGATGCTACTCCAACCCACAATCATCATGTGAAGCTGAAGCTTTACCTGTTTGGCCTTCAGGTTTGATTTTTTGACAAAACAGTCAATTGGCCGAAACATAGTCTTAGTCACACACAATCGGTTGTAAATGGGGAAAAAAAACAAAAACAATATTTCACTACTGATTAAGATTGTGACAAATTTTTGTCCTTGTACAAAAATGCTAATGCAGAGGGATTTGTGATTTCATAGGAGATGGTGTATAAGTGTAAGTATATAAATATTACAGAATGTAACTGTAATTACACCTTTATATTATTTTATTATAACTGAATTATTATTTGAGAATTGACAAACGTTGTATGTTTGTGAAAACATAAATAAAAAAGTTAGTATGTGATTCTCATTTTCTGAATTAATATTTAGAATATTTTTGTTGATGCTGTTATTGAATATGATTGTAGAGACTACTGATCATTCATTATACAAACAATGCATCTGTTTATCCACAGACTGTTTATAACTCAATGTCAATTGTGATGACATACAGTCACATCAGTCAGCTGCATGAAGACTGCAGAGAACTGCTGGACAGGACCAAGATGGTATTATTAACAATAAACAACACTAAAGTCTCTTCTTGGTGAGTTGGGCTTCTGTTCCCCACATTCACTTCAATAATAAAAATAAATAAATATGTAATATATATGTATTGAGCACTTTATTGTAAATATATTATAAAGATACACATATATTATAAAGATACACACACACATATACTGGGACACTTTTCTGCAAGGAGTGGAGCTTCCCCAGCAGATCAGTCTGGTAAAACATTTACTGCCAAACCCAAGAGGGCTTCCAACAGCGCACCAGTGGAACATGTACATGCTGTTATTGAGTTCCAGGAGCCTGAAAATTTTAAGGGTGAGTTAGTAATTCACCACCACAAACATTTTAGATCTGAGACTATGGTATCACATGCAGATGTAGCTGCACCTGGCACGAGCCTGCTCGTTTTATTATTGCTATCAACCCTAATTGTTGCAGGTCAACGCCACGATCCTGGTGGCCTATTGGATTATGTTTTGGCCTCTTGCATCAAATACAATGGGTTTTGTCCAAAGACTTTTCAGTTTAGCTCTTAGATGCCTCCAGCAGAAACCCAGAACACCAGAAACTCAAAACAGCAGTGCCCCTGTGGCCTAATGGATAAGGCATTGGCCTCCTAAGCCAGTGAATGTGGGTTCGTGTCCCATCTGAGGTGTGCTGAAGCAGAGTGGTGCAGCAGAGTTGTGCTGGGAGCAAAACCAAGCAATCAATAAAACACACCCATCTTCTACTAAGAACAGCCTACATTTTAGCTCTTAGATGCCTCCAGCAGAAACCCAAAATGCCAGAAATTCAAAACAGCAGTGACTTAATACAGCCTTGCACCAGTGGTCTCCTAAGCCAGGGATTGTAGGTTTGAGTCCTATTTAGAGGTACCCTGAAGCAGAGTGGTGCAGCGAAAGCGTGCTGGGCCCATAACCCAGAGGTCGATGGATCGAAACCATCCTCTGCTAAGTGCAGCCTATGTTCTAACTAAATGCAGGTTGTCCAAAATCAAAAAAGAAAGTTTTAATCCAAACTTAAATACTGGACCTGAAAAAAGATGCCCTGTTAAAAAAATACTGCTTTATTCGTCTCAACAAATAAAGTTAATAAACTCATATAGGTGATCTAAGGACAAGAGGAATCCTTAATTGAATGACTGAAATGACTAACTTTTCATATAGGAACAACTATCGAACGTTTCTCTGACCCAGATTGAGCTGTAAAAAGTATAATTTGCCCGTTCCAAGATCAGCCTGAACAGGGCCAGTGGCGCGATGGATAACGTGTCTGACTACAGCTCAGAAGATTCTAGGTTCGACTCCTTGCGGGGTCAGTCTGTTTTCACATTACGTCCAACCTTCCTGCTCACTAACAAAGTTTACAGTCAGAGATCCCTGGTTTAGCCCAAGTGAACAGATCAGGTCAAGTGTGTGATCATGAGAGTGGGTGGGTAAGTTTACATGTTGCAGAAGGTGAAAGATTTCCAGTATTGACAGAAGTCACCACCCCTGACTTGAAGAGGCAAAAACAGAGAACATATTAAAGCTGCTCACATTCTTTTCTCATCCTTTACACAATAAAGCCTCTGTGATATAAACTCTACCTGTTCTTCTATCATACAAACTGCACAAATATGATCTTAACTAGGGTTGAACAATAAAGGGAATTTATGGTGATTAATTAGAAAAACATAAATATAAACATTTTGTTTGGACATAAACTGACATGCATTCAATCAAATATAGATTTTTAAAAAATTACATTTTGACAACACTGGCTGAGGTGAAATATATCCACACATGAGATGGTGTCTGTGACATAGTTCTATATAATAAGTTTGGGAAAAATCTTGGGTCTGAGAGATACATTTAAAGACCCCATGCATTCATGGTGTGTTTTGGAAGCTTTTCTTCCTGATAGGTTTCATCCATTTTTCTTTGCACATGTGCATCATCACTGACCTCATCATAACCACAAAACCTTCGATTGTTGCTCACAGAACGTTGGTCCATGCTAGAGTGGGGTATGAAAATCTAGCCCTGCGTCTAGGTGTTTCGCAAGGGTGTGATGAGTTGGACCCTGCTTAAGTGCATTAGCTGAGCGGTCCAAGGCGCTGGAGTAAGGTTCCAGTCTCTTCGAGGGCGTGGGTTCGAATCCCACTGTTGCCAGGAAACATTTCAAGGCACAGATAAAGCATTTGATAAAGCAGCTAATTGTTCCCTGAGTCTGTGCTAAAGTGGGGTGTGATAAGTTAGCACTGTGTCTGCAACTTTGGGCTGTATTTCCATGCTGGTTTAGTGCAGATGATTGTTAGTTCACATGAACAAGATCATGTCTTTCTTCCATCAACACATTTGGGAGAGCATAAAGGCTTCCAATTCCATAGGTAGCATGGCTGAGTGGTCTAAGCTGCTGGATTTAGGCTTCAGTCTCTTTGGAGGTGTTGGTTCAAATCCCACTGCTGCCATAGACACTGCATATTCCTTCTAGACAGTTTTTTACTGTCAGTGCATTTGTATTTACAATTGTATAATTTTGTTGCACAGTAACTTACACAAAGCACAATGGAGTTTAAATATAACTTTATGTAATATGTAAATACTCACCAAGATGGACATTTGTTTTACATTAATTTGTGTGCAGGATTCATAAGGAGTGTCATAAAGACACCACAAACTACATGGTGTTGTAAATACAATTTAATTATAAGGTATAATAAATAATTATTTATCCAGAGCATACATGTGTGGCTGTATGACCTGTTTGCAGGGTTTTATTTATTAGAGTGTTAAGGTACGGGGGCACGGTGGCTTAGTGGTTAGCACGTTAGTGCCTAAGCTCATTTCAGAGATACCATTCTGATTAAACAACAGTGTAAATAAAGTGTATTAGTAAATAAAATTTGTTTTGATAAATAAGCATTGTGTGTTAATCGTTCACATTCCAAAATGTCTTTGAAGTCTTTGCTGTGGTTTCTGAAGTTTAGTGGTTATCTGCTTTGGCTATCAAATGCTGAAACATTTTCTGTCTTCCTTAAGTCATTTCCAGAATTTTTCAGTTTTATTGAAAGCCTACAGTATGGTGGTGCTTTGAGGTCTCCGTATTGTAGCGTTCATAGCGTTGCCTAAGATGCGAAAGGACCACGGGTTGCAACCAGGCAGGAACATGCTGAGGCTTTTGAGCGTTGCTTCGGTAAGCAACCTGTTGTATCAGCTCATGTGAAAGCAGTCAGAAATTGAGGCTCTGAACGTGACTGGAGCAGTTTCTCCACAACGGGGACTAAACTGCATGCAAGTGTTTGTTGCAGCTGAAACAACATCCAGCTGTAACATAAGCAATTCAATTGTGTCTGCTTCTTGACAATGGCACTCAAGTGTTTGAGCTTCAAACAAGTGTTGGTAAAGGTCATGCGTTGGCCTTGAATCAAACCCAGGTTAACTGCTTGGAAGGCAGCTATGCTCACCACTATACCACCAACACCTTGACTGCAGAAATCCCAACTTTGGTGACTGAAAGTTGATGCTTTTTAGTAACTCTATTTAGTAACTTATTTATTTTGTTACTTAGATGTTTCCCAGGCCTCAGGAAAGGGTGTGCAGGCTTTGTTGTGTTTTCTGTAGTGTAGTGGTTATCACTTTCCTCTCACAAGCGAACGGTCCCCTGTTTGAAACCGGGCAGAAACAAAGATTTGGACTTTTGGTTTAAAGGAAATAAGGGACAAGTTTGGCGCTCTGTGTCGGCCGTTCCTTCTGGAACACCCTGAAACCAGCCTGATTCCCACATAGTGTGACAGTTTTCAAGTGGCTGCTCATCTGCTATTGCGATCACATGAAGAAACAGTTTCTTTCTTCCTTTTGTCAGTTCCTTAATTTATTTTCAGAGTGAGAGCCCAAAGTTGCACTTTGTACTTTCTGTAGTGTAGCGGTTATCACGTTTGCCTAACACACAAAAGGTCCTGGTTTGAAACCGGGCAGAAACATGCTGATGCTTTTGAGCTTTGCTTCAGTAAGCAGCCTGTTGTTTCAGCTCGCGTGACACAGTCAGACATTGAGACTCTAACCGTGATAGATGCAGTTTCTCCACAACAAGGTGCCTCCCTTAAAATTCGCTATACTGCATGAATGAGTGTTTGTTGTAGCTGAAACAACGTACAGAAAACTTTGGACAGAAAACAACCACCCACAACACAAGTGGATATCAGAAAGAGCTCTTACATCAATTCAATTGTGTTAACTATTTTATTCTATCTATAATTTCAGAAGCATCGGTTGCATGTTTGTATGTGTGTGTGTGTGTGTGTGTGTGTGTGTGTGTGTGTGTGTGTGTGTGTGTGTGTGTAAAGATGTACAAAAGCCTGGGAAGTTTACAAACCAGTGAGAGGAATAGAAATACAGGAAAGTAAAGCAGAAGGTAAAATTTTTCAATATGCGGATAATACAACGGTAATTGTAGAAGGGAAAGAAAGTGTCAAACATGTTATGGAGATTATAAAGGAATACTGTAAAGGCTCGGGAAGTAAATGAGGACAAATCAGTATACATGAGGTTTGGGAAGGCATTGATTTTACGGGATTCTTTTAACTTTAAAGAAGTAGATGAAATGAAAATTCTAGGGATTTTAATTGGTAAAAACAAGAAGAAAGTAAGAGATGAAATGTGGGAGGAGCTTTTAACAAGAATAGAATGGAGACTAAACTTTTGGAAACAAAGAGCACTGAACTTGAAAGGGAAGGTTTTAATTTTAAATGTTTTAATGGTGTCTAAGCTTTGGTAGGTTCTATATGTATATGATATGCCTGTTTGGACAGAAAAGAGGCTGAAAAAATGCTTTTGTGACTTTTTATGGGAGGGTAAACCAGCAAGAATAGCTTACAACATGATCTTAGGGGTGGCGGAGAAGGGAGGCTTAGGTTTAATGGACGTAGAACAGAGCAAAATGAGTCTAAGAGTGAAAGTAGTCAAGAAATATCTACAAGAAGAAAACCAATTTGAATGGAAAAAAACACTGAAATATTTTATAAACAAATGTGGCAATTTTAATTTGGACAAGGGAATTTTATGGATGAAAACAAAAAATTGGATGACGGAAGGATTACCGGAATTTTATAGAGAAATGTTAAATGCCTGGGGAAAGCTGTTAAAGATTATTGAGCACTTTCCACAAGGGAGAGAAAGCATTTTAAATCAACCTCTGTTCTTAAACAAAAACATTTTAAAACAAGGGAAAGTAATATTTTTTAAGAAGTGGATGGTAGCAGGGATAACAAGAGTACAGGACGTTTTATATGAATTTAAAAAGGAGTTTCTACCAGAACAGTTTTTTATTGATGCAATGGAAGAGGCAAAAGAGGAATATGATCAGAAAGAACTGAGGGATGAAACAAGAAGAAAAATTGTATGGTTTTAAAAGCTGTACAGTTAAAATGTTTTAGGGAAAAAGTTTTTAAGGAAACAAATACAAATGAGTACTGGGTGTAAACTTTTGAAGGATTAAAAAAAGACGTTATATGGAAAAATATGAAAGGGAAGTGTGTGAAAGTGAAACTGGAGAGTTTCGAATATTTTATAAGGCATGAAGCAGTATTTACAGACGTAATCTTAACCAAGATAGAAATTGAACAAAGTCCAATGTGTAAAGTGTGTCAGGAAAGGGAGGAAGGGTTTTTACATCTGTTTTTACATTGTAAAGAATTGGAATTGTTTTTTAAACAATGTAAAGTTCTAATCAAAGATGTGAGTGGGGACTGGAATGAAAATGATTTGGAATGGAATAGAATGGTAATGTTAGGTCGAGACAAAAAAGTCAAAACAAAAAGTTTGTAAATTTGAGTATGATGTTAATGAAAAGTCTAATATGTGAGAGAAGAATCATAGCCAAAAGAAAAGGAATTGTTTTAGATTTGTGGAGACTTTTAAAAAAAATATGGGCCCAGCAGCAGAAGCGTGCTGGGCCCATAACCCAGAGGTCGATGGATCGAAACCATCCTCTGCTAAGAGCAGCCTACTTTCGAATAAAAATGAAATGGACAAATAGTTTAGCTCCAGCAGAAACCCAAAACGGCAGATGTTTAAAACATCAGCACCCCAGTGGCCTAATGGATTGTGGGTTTGAGTCCCATCTCGGGTGTGCTTAAGCAGTGTGGTGCAAGAAAAGCATGCTTGTAGCAAAACCAAGTGATCAATAAATCACAACCCTCCTCTCCTAGGAACAGCCTACATTTTAACTAAGATGAAAATGTCGTAAATTTCAGAATGGTTGGTATCAACCCTAAACCTTGCAGGTCATTGCCACAATCCTGGTGGCCTACTGGATGAAGCTTTGGCCTCTTGCATCAACGAAAATGGGTTTTGTCCAAAGACATTTCAGTTTAGCTCTTAGATGCCTCCAGCAGAAACCCAAAACGCCAGAAACTTAAAACAGCAGTACCCCAGTGGCCTAATGGATAAGGCACTGGCCACGTGAGTTTCAGGCGTGTTGCAGCAGAGTGGCGCAGCGGAAGCGTGCTGGGCCCATAACCCAGCGGTCGATGGATCGAAACCTTTTACACTTGTTCCACATGTTTCTCTGAATGCCTATTTATACCTGTTGTTTTGCATTAGTATTTGCTGAGTCCTTGTTATTAGTATCTGTTTTGGGTTTGTGCCTCCGTTTTTGTGGTTTCTGATTTGTTTTTCTGTGTTTTGCAATGCTTCTCACTTCTGTTGTTTAGTGTTTTCCTGTATTTTTTCATTTTTAATTACAAAAACTAAAAAACTCTATCATACACATGAACAGCCACACAACACTACCTACACATACACACTTAACTTACACATAAAACTCCAGTAAAGAAATATTTGTCTCAGTGTGTTTATTTAAAAGGTTTCAGCATGAAGGTTTCCATAAATCCAATGCGAAGAAATAAATGTAATATAGAAATAATATAGAAAGGTATGATCTTAAATGTTAAAATTTGAGACAAGATCTTGGAAAATTCAATGGAAAAAATACTTTTTTTTTTTTGAGCTATTTGAGCTCACGATCATGCAGTATTGGGAGGAAAATATAATTTCTGAGGAAGTTCATGACTTTGGAATATTTATCGAAGATATATTTTTGGAATATTTAGACGGAAATATGTTTGGTATATGTTAAACGCGGTAAGCTTGGAGGTATCACAGTGCAACTCAGGCCTCATTTCCTGCAGACATATGAAAGAAAACACCAACCTCCCATCTTCACTACATTCATGGGAGACATAAAGAGCATCCTGTGCAGCTGTTGCACTGTTTAATATGAAACGTACATGCTGTGCCGGAGCACAAGACACTACAACAGATAATGAACATCGCTTAATTCAATAAAGGATTCTTACCAGAATGTCTACTTTTAGAAAACCAGTTTTGTGAACATCACCTCCCTAGACTGGAAGAAGGGATGAGAACATCTGGACAGAACATCTGCCAAACTCTGTACCAGCTTCCTCCCCCAGACAGTCAGTCTCAATAACTGAACTAATATAAATGAAACAATATCTAATCAAAAAATAAATATAATGCATTTGTAGACAGAAAATAATTATTCACATGTAAATATCTATAGGTTTTTGGACAATGTTAGTGTACAGTAAGTGTACGGTATACAGTATAGGCAGATATGTTAAGTTAAAAATTATGTAGATACTGTATTAATTTCCAAGTTGAAATTTTGAGCTCTGTTTGTAGCTCGGTTTCATTCATTTTAGTACTAAAATAAGTCAGATTATACAAAAGTTATATTTAATTCAAGTTTTATTTATTGTTTTTTAAAATAATTTTTTTTTAGTGAGACAAGGTTTCATCCTGAACAGTGTCACTTCCTGGGTGTGGCCTTCTAGAGACGTGTAAAGTTCAGCACATACAGCACTATTATACAGAATCATCACAGAGCTGTGTTCAGAAATGGCTCAACTATACAACTTACTGTACATAGTGAGATACACACCACTGATTCTCACTCTAGTTACAGGTCATTCATTGTATTATATAATATTTATGTTTGTTTTTAAAGCATATAGTAATTTCCTAATTTACCAGTTTAATATTTGCTTTTGAAAAATTCTTTGCAGATTTATTTCTTTATATTCTTTTTCACTCCAGGCAGTTTTGCAGATAAAATTGGACCACAGGATGCCAACATTGTGGGGAAAGAAACAGACAATGTTACTCTGAAATGTTCATATGAGACAAGCAGTGAAAATGTTTTTCTTTACTGGTACAAACAATATCCTAACAGCGCACCACAGTTTTTACTGTATAAAGGTGCAAGGTCATATAGTGGTGACGAGAGCACTCCTGATGATCATCGATTAGAGTCAAAAACAAGCAGAGACTCTACTGAACTTACTATCAGAGGTCTAAAGCTCTCAGATTCTGCACTCTATCATTGTGCTCTATGGGTTGGAGCACAGTGTTACAGAGTCAGTGAAAGGCTTTACAAAAACGTATAAAACCACATTAAAGATCCTCCCTTTACCAACCTGTTATCAGTTAACCACAGACACAAACGATAATTGTGGTAATTTTGTGGTATAAATGAAAACAAGCAGAAAACAAGCAAACACTCCACAGTGTGTTACAGGTGCACAGGAAATGAAATTAAGTTAATTGAACTGTATTGTTTCTTGACAGTTTTGTCCATGATACACTAGTTATGTTATGCATGTATGTACAGCTGCATGTTACTTTGTAGGATGTGAACTAGAGCAATGTCCTTTTATAAACCTCTCAGAACAGATGTAAGTTTGATTGTACATATAATATTGTACAGATTGTACAGAAAATGAAATAAATAAATAAAGAAACTCCTCTAGAGAGTAGAAAGTTCAGTAGAAAGTTTGTTGTCACTTTAACTGCATGTACATTTGATTGCTAAATGTCAATGTTTCTGTTACTGAATCTATTCTAAAACATGACTGAGATTACGGATGTCTCTGACGTTTGAGTTAACTCTATTCTGTTCCCACTAGAACTGTGACATTCAGGATTTCCTCAACACATTTTTATCTGCCAGCATTTGTTAGGTTGCAGCTGCAGGGCACTAAGCACTTGTTTATGATGTTTAGAAGGTAAAGTGGGTTTTAATGTGATTATATAATACATTGTAGTTTTAGTAATGTCACAGACACACTGATAGAAATGAGTATCTATAAGTAAAAATCTATAGCTAGTGATCCTCAGTGAAGTCTGTGCTCTTCTGCTGGCATTGGATATTATTTGTTTTTATTTTGTATTAATATCCAATATGATGTTGATAATCTTTTTTTATTTTTTGTTTCCACTGTTCTTAAGCATAAGTTGTAAACTGCTAAATGTGTCTGAACACTACAGTTCCTGAGATCATAAAAACTCTGCCGTCGCACAAGTCTGCTTTAAAGCACAGCTTAAATCATATCTTCAAGTGTGCTGAGGCAATACAGTGTTGAGCTTTATTAGCACAATAGTGAGTGTCCAGAGAGATGGTGGAGAAGTGTGAAGACTAGTGTAGAAGCAACAATCCAGACACAAAACTAGAGAGATGACTGTTGTTTTCAGGAGGAAAGCGATCAACCTGTGCTGCTCTGCTGAGACAGGATTGAAGTCTGAGACAATGCACAATGGATAATGTGTCTGACTACATATCAGAAGATTCTAGGTTTGACTACTGGCTGGCTTGGTCTGTTTTTACATCATCTCCAACCTTTCAGCTGAATAATGAACTTCAGAACAGTCAGAGATCCCCTGTTCAGCCCAAAAGATCAGATCATGTGTGTGATCATGAGAGTGGGTATGTAAGTGTGCATGTTGCAGAAGGTTAAAGTTTTCCAGTATTGACAGAAGTTTGGTGGTTTTAGCAGAAACTCACCTGGCGGGGGCAGTCCTATGATCAAGGATGTGGTTTGCCCAAAGTAAGGCTCAGACATTGCACTGGGGCGATTTCTCAAATGCTGGTATCCTGAGTGCATAATTTCTGATAGTGCTGGACTATGATCTTTATTTTGTTTGGGGCAGTGGTGGCTCAAGTGGTTAAGGATCTGGGTTGTTGGTCAAAAATGTCAGAGTTCAAGCTGCCACTGTTGGGCAATTGAGCTACGTCCTCAACTCTCCCTGCTCCAGGGAAGCCATATAATAGCTCCCTGTGCTCTGACCCCAACCTCCTCAGTTGGGATATATTAAGAAAAGAATTCCACTGTGCTGTAATGTGCACATGGTGATAATAAAGGCATCTTTGCTCTAAATTCATTTTAAGTAGGTCACTAAAGTGGTAGATAGATTAAAATTATAAGGAGTGGTGTTGGACCAACCACCTTAAATGCAAATGAGGTTATATCATGGAAGGCAGCACTGAATATTTTGTTAGTTTGTTGCAGTGAACATCAGCAAGTCCACAACCCCTGACTTGAAGAGGTAAAAAGAGACAGAGAACATATTACAGTATTACAGAGAGAAAAATATTTTACAAATATATAAATTTACAAAACATGTTATTCTTTTTGACAGCTCAAACCTTCTTCTTTGTAATGTAGGACTGTATATGGGGCAAACTTTATTTGTGTTTTAAGTTATTTCTCTTTGCTGAACACAAGATGGTGAACTCAGTTATCTTATGGTGGACCAAGTACTAGAGCACCATACTGTACAAACCTGCTCACATTCACATTCTTTTTACAATAATCCCTCTGTGATATAAACTCTACCTGTTCTTCTATCATAAATACTGCACAAATATAATCTTAACTAGAGTTGCACAATATTCCAAGTTGAAAACTTACTCTGAATTTATGGTGATTAATTAGAAAATTGAGTAAATTTATATAAACTGTATCATAAAAACATTAATATAAACATTTTGTTTGGACATAAACTGATATGCATTCAATATAATACTGGCTGAGGTGAAATGTATCCACACATGAGATGGTGTGTGTGGCATAGTTCTATAGAATAAGATTGGGAAGAAGCTTGTAAATGCAATGCAATGCACAGATATATAAATAATTAGATGAACAATTGGAATATTTTGGAATAAAAACAAAAAAATAGATTGTTAGACTGAAGATCTAAAGGTCAGTTGTTCAATCCCTGATTTCAGTAATTGGTTTGTTTGGAGACAGGTGGCGTAAGTTCATATCCTCAAGCTACATCGGCTAGGCAGCGCCAAAAAACTTTGCATAGCCATAGTGTCTTTTTATCTTGGTGTTCTTGACAAGCCCATTTGGTAAAGTAAGCATGCCTGAGAGATATATTTAAAGACCCTATGCATTCATGGCATGTTTTGAAAGCTTTTCTTCCTGATTAGGTGGCTGAGATGTTGAGGTGATGGACTACTAATCCATTTTTCTTTGCAGGCATACATTCGGTGTGATGAGTTAGACCCTAAGCACATTAGCTTTAGGAAGCGTGCACAGTAAAGTATTTTTACACAAGCCCCTTGCATGCAGGTAGCTTGGCTGAGCAGTCCAAGGCACTGGATTAAGGCTCCAGCATGGGTTCAAATCCCACTGCTGCTAGAAAATCTTTTTAAGGCACCGAATAAAGCATTCAAGCTGTTCCCCCTTAGTCTGTGCTAGAGTGGGGTGTGATAAGGTTGAACACAGATGCTTGTTAGTTCACATGAGCAAGTTCATGCCAGAACCTTTTTTTTTTTTTGTGGACAGCAGAAGACTTTCTTCCCCCCACACATTTGGGAGAGTATAAAGGCTTACTTCTACTCAGGTAGTATGGCTGAGTGGTTTAAAGGGCTGGATTCAATCTCCAGTCTCTTTGGAGGCATGTGTTTAAAACACACTGCTGCCATAGAAACTTTTTAAAACACTGCATAGTCTTTTTTAAACAGTTTTTTATTGTGTCACCTGATTGTCTACTCAGTCAGTGTATTTGTATTTACAATGGTATAATTTTGTTGCACAGTAACTTACACAAACACAATTAAGTTTTAAATATAACTTCATGTAATATGTAAATACTCACCAAGGTGGACATTTTTTGACATTATTTTGTGTGCAGGATTCAAGAAATGATCTGTGATAGGTTTATATGACTGAACATAACAATCTGACCTCGGACTGAATTTGCTGTGACGCTCACTAATGAAACATACAGAGCAACTGTATTGAAGGTTTTCCCCACATGTAAACAGTCCTATTGTAGGATAAAGTCTAGGATTTAAACTATGGCAGGAATCTGTTTTTAATTTTTAATTTTGGAGCATCTTTTGGAGCTCATTGATTAGATTTATAAACTGTGCATTTAAATAAGGTTACATATTATGACACATTTTATGTGAGTGATGCTTAAAAGGTTTTGTATAACATTGTACATTGGTTTTTGTAAAACATTTTGTGTATCTTTAAAAATAGACCCGTGTGTGTGACTGAAGTGACTGAAAAATTCATTACTTTGGTTTATTTATTTATTTTCATTTCTGACTACAAATTTCGGTGTATTATAATTAATTAATTATTAAAACTATGGTTTATTAGTGCCAGGAAACGACGTGATGTGGTTTGAGGCCACAGCTTATTGACGACATGACGTCACTATGACGCGGCGCCTGTTTTGAATTCGGCGCTGTTCCAGAAAGCTGCGATTTAAAACACGCTTCTTTACAAACTCACTATCAACGCTCTTATCACGCCCTGTAACACGTACGGATTAGACGACTTGTTTACGAGTATGGAGAGAGAGATGAGTGAAGACAGGAAGCTGTGCGGTTTACTGAACGAGATGCGATTGGACGGGTCGCTGTGTGACGCGGTGCTCAGAGTGGACGAAGTGGACTTCAAGGTCCACAAGAACATCCTCTCGGCGTACAGCCCGTATTTCAGGTAAAAAAACAAACACAACTTTTCATCTTAAAATGGTACCTAATGAGCAAAAACTATACCGAAGATGAAATGGTATTTACATTAGTATTAAATGAACAGATCCATAGTCACAACTCACAGCGCGAGTCTGATTTAATGATGATTTCTTAACGCCGACGTTTCCTCACAGCCATCTGACTGAAATCCACCCTGTTACACGATATTGTAATAAAACAAGTGTCAGGATGTTAAGGAGCGCATGTCCAGTGTGTGTACTGTGTAAAACACATGCGGTGACAACTGGGCTGGAAATAAACTATGAAGTGTTTGTTTTTTTCGCTGATATTTAGCTCGAGTTTAGTTTTCTTCGGCTACACCGTCTTCATCTTATCTTCATGGAAGAATATTTATATAGTGATAGATTTATTTCTTTTTAATAATCTGATTGACAGGCTAGAGGAACGCCCTCCGTTTAAACTCTCTCTATCTCCTGACTTCAGCTTATACATCATCAGGACTCCAGTCTATTGTGTGGAGATATTTTTCTAATACACGTTCTTCTCTTCCTGATCTGCAGAGATCTATTCAGAAGATGTAGAAATCTGGATCAGAGAGTGTACAACATCACTGGTGTATCTCCAGAAATCATGGATCTTGTGATCCACTACATGTACACGCAGGACATTCACGTCACCACCGATAAAGTGGAGACTCTTTTGGATGCAGCCAATCACCTGCTCATCCATGACCTTGCACTGAGCTGCTGTGAATTCCTAAAGGATCATCTAAACCCAGATAACTGCTTAAGGATTTGGCAGTACGCTGACGCTAATGCATACTACGAGCTGCGGGATCAGACCTACATGTACACGTTGCATCACTTCGAGGACGTAGTTTTTTCACAGTCTGGAAAATTCCTAGAGCTGACCGTGGAGCAGCTCAGTGACATCCTGGAGAAGGATGAGCTGAACATCAAGGAGGAGAAAACAGCCTTCCAAGCTGTATTCCTGTGGATCAGGCATGAACCCAACGTCCGAAAGCAGCAAATAGTGAACCTGCTGCCGAAGGTGAGTGTCAGTACACCCGACCAGACCATCCAGACCATTCCTACAGTTTGAATGGAACTGAACCCAGACAGTAGACTAACAGTTAGGGTTCCGGTGATAGCGCTGACTTAATTTAAGCTAATTATGTTGTTGCAGAATAAAAAACACACTTTGTAGAAGATTCTTTGCTCATGAATTTTTAGACACAACCTAATCTGAGCAATTTAGTAGTGTTAAAACTGAAGGGAAAGTTCGATTAAATTCTCACTTATGTAAAATAAACAACAAGGCAGCAAACTCACTGGACATCTATAAATACATAGTGGTGATAGGCAGAAAAACCTTGTTATTCCAAAACCTCTTGGTTTATAAGTATTTTTTGCTGATTTATGATGTAATCTGATGCTGTTATTGTTGGAGGATCTTTATTGTTGAAAAAACATATTATCTCACACTCTGCTGTAGAAATCAATTAGGATTTTATTGGGATCTCGTTCAGCTTTACATGTAATAATGATAAAAGTTCAGTGAAATCACACAGTGTGAAAAACAGGAAAATAATCCGTATCCATTTCCACATCATCCTACAACCGTCCAAATTTTGTCCACTTTCTAACCAAAAGTTCTGACCTTTTATATTGTGTTGTCTGTGCTGTGAGGTCAGGTGCGGCTGGCTCTGGTGACTCGGGAATACTTCCTGGAAAATATAAAGAAAAACCCGGTGGTCAGCAGTGTGTGTGAGTGTCAACCCATCATCGCCCACGCCATGAAGGCCATGTACGACTCCAAGATGGCTGAACCAAACACCAGACTCTCGGATCCGTTTACCCGTCCACGGCTCCCATATTCCGTCTTGTTTGCCATCGCCGGCTTCATTGACAAATCTCCTACGAACAGCGTGGAAACGTACGACTCGAAGCTGGACAGCTGGATGTGCATCTCCAGCAGAGCAGAGCGTGCTCGAGCATATCATGGCACAGTGTTCCTGGACGGTTTGGTGTACGTTATTGGTGGCTCTGACATCATGGAGTACTTTAACTCCACGTGCACATTCAATCCTTTGGATGGAACGTGGAACGATGTGGCACCCATGCACTCGCCCCGTGGCTATGTTAGCGTTACCGTGCTGGACGGATTCATCTATGCCATGGGAGGCTTTGATGGCACCGTGAGTCTTAACACAGCTGAGTGTTATCAACCAAGCACCAACCAATGGAGCCTCATCCCATCGATGAACGAGCAGCGAAGTGACGCCAGCGCTGCCACTTTAAATGGCAAGGTAAGCCTTCAATTCTCACACACAGAGTCAGCCATGATACAGTGCAGTGGTACAAAAGAGGGTTGATTGCTTTTGGTTAGAATATAATGACAAGCCCCAGCATTATTTAATGTTTCAGTCCCTGAAGAGACCTTGAAGCTGAACCTGGAGACACCCAGAGCCTTGATTAATTTTTGTCTTTTTTTGGTTCCTTTAGATCTACATCTGTGGAGGTTGCAATGGAAATGAGTGTCATTTCACGGTTGAGTGTTTTGACCCTTATTCTAATCAGTGGACTCTGATTGAGCCGATGCACATGCCCAGGAGTGGCCTAGGTGTCATTGCGCTGAACAACCAATTGTTTGCTGTAAGTACTGAAAATAACACACACACACACACACACACACTGAAAATTTAAACCATATGACCTATGTACTGATATAAGGATAGAAATTTCATCATGAACAGTGGACACTGATCGAGCCAATGCACATGCTTAGGTGAGTTCTAGGCATCATTGTGCTTATCAACCAATTGTTTGCTTTAAGAACTGAAAGTCACATAACACACACACAAATGAAACCATGTGACCTTTGTACTGATATTAGGACTGAAATTTCAAACGTTAAACAAAAATGAGGTGGTAAATGTGAAAATAATTCTATGAATTCTATGATGTTTTATAGATCGGAGGTTTTGATGGCGTCACTCCGATGCAGAGCATCGAGGCCTTTAACCCTCGTACCAACTCCTGGAGGATTCTTTCCCCCATGTTTAACCCACGCAGCAACTTTGGCATCGAGGTAACGAACCTGGTGTTAATACAAGATTAGACCCAACTAGAAAAACATGGAGTTAATAAACTATAATCCATATACTGTCTGACTTCACCATGTGATCGTCTTCTTCTTCTTCCAGGTGATGGACGGTCGCTTGTATGTGATTGGTGGCTGTAATGATGAAGGCACAACCTCCAGGTGCGAGTACTACGATGTGTATAAAGATGAGTGGTAAGAGCTGCTTACTGTCACTTCCAGAGATCTGGGTTTATGTAGTTAAGTTTATCCTAGAAACTTGTGTGTGTGTGTATTTATTGTATTAAACTCAACCCCAGGATAAATGTGATGTTATGATGATAATTAAACACAGAAACACCACAAACATGACAAAAGTTTGATTTCCTGCAGGTTCAAGATCCAGAACATGAACACTTGCCGCAGTGCGGTCAGCTGCTGTGTGGTTTCTGGGCTTCCCAACGTCACAGATTACACCACAAAACGTGATCTTTTTCTCTAGATGCACAGCTTTTATTAACTATTTAAGCACAACTCAAGCTCAAGCTCTTTCTTCATCTGTCTTCACATTTGCTTCTCATTTAGAATCGTTTTATTATTTAATTGCCAGGTATTGTGAATGGATTTATTAATTAATTGCCTATTTATTGACATATTATAGAGTACAGATTAGGATTTAACCTCTATCTGTCATTTTAAACATTTATTTTATTGTTTTAATCATCTGCGTAATTCACCTGTGTTTATGACACAATAGTCTGTTATCAGAAATCTGTATAAATATTCAGGGATAACAATGTTTATTTTATTTATTTATTGCATCTTTGGGAGCTCAGAGTTTATAGTTATATACAGAACAAATCAATCAGATTATGTATGAAGTATTTCATGTAAGAGTGATGAGTGAAAGGTACGAAAAGTCAAAAAATCTATTTCTATAATTGTGTATAACATTCATTACGGGAAATGTTACTTTATACCTTTAAAACTACTCAGGTGTGTGTCAATGAATATTAAATGTTTTAAAATGAATATATATGAATATAACAGTGTATTGATTTTTTTGGTTCTTTTGCATTTCAAAAAATAAAAAAAAAATCATAATGTGCTGGGTGTTAAAACACAATGTTTAATATAAAATGTGTCTTATATGTATATTGAGTTTTTTTTTTTTTTTTTTACTTTTTATATGAATCAAAGTGTACAGAATACAAAACTTGTCTCACTTTATTATTGTTACTAAATCTCATGTACTGGATCTATAATATATTCAGCTGTATGAGTGTGGAGCTTCCTGGTTTGTTATAATAATAATGAAACACAAATAAATTCATTAATATTGTTTCATCACTGTCTTTTTTTTTAATCATTTTTGACTACATATATTTTACTGTTTTATAGTTATTTTGATTAAAACCATTTAAAGAAGGCTTCTAACACAATAAATCTGAGATTTATATTAAAATAATTCAGAAAGATCTTTCTATTTTTTTTTTATTCTGAACAGAAACAATATTTTAGTGTTTCCTGTCTCCTGTGTCCCACAACACTCCTCTTTAGTCAGAAACCAGCTAAAGTGAAAGACAATAATGTTTAATACAATTCTTTATGTATCAGAGACTACACTGAAGCTGAGAGTAGAAATCAAACACATGGATAATTATTTTCAGTACCTGAGCTTAGTTCTACTTTGCAGTGTGATATGTTTTGCTCACAGAAAACACTTTCTACATGGATCAACCTTAAAAAAAAAAACAAACAAAAAAAAAAAAAAAAAACAAATGCAACAATAAAAAATAATAAAAAAACAATAAAAAATAAAAAATGTAATGGATATACATTTTTTTTTGTAACCAGACATACAGGAAGTGATTACTTCTGTGCAGGACGTTAGGCCTGTTTAGGTTCCTGAAATCACTTTGGAAAGGAAAAATAATGTTAAACAGTTAAGGACATTTTAAACAAAATAATAAAACTTTAGCTTGAGCAATTTTAGTTGATTTTATTCAAATTAAAGTTTTCATTTTCGTTCCCTGTAGAGATTCTAATCCCTGATTCTAATCAAACAATAATTAACTTTATTAAGCTTCCTAACTGTTCACTGAGTCTGTGCTAGAGTGGGGTGTGATAAGCTAGCACTGGATCTGCATCTTTCACAACTCTGGGCTGTATTTCTGTGCTGGTTGGACACAGATGCTTGTTAATTGACATAAGCAAGTTCATGCCAGAATGTTCCTGCATGTCTGTGGGTAGCGTGGCCGAGTGGTCTAAGGCGCTGGATTTAGGCTCCAGTCTCTTTGGAGGCGTGGGTTCAAATCCCACTGCTGCCAGGGAAATGTTTCAAGGCATGGATTTAGTGTCCTGTCTCTGCTAAAGTGGGGTGTGATAACCTAGCAGTCTGGATCTTAACTTTGGTAGATATTTCTGTGCTGGTAAACTTACACGCTCACACTAGCTTGCATCCTGTTTCTGCTCTTTGGAGGCGTGGGTTAAATCCCACCGCTGTCAGAGAAACTTTTTTTTTTAATCTCACCTAAATGTCTGCTCAGTCAGTGTATTTGTATTTACAATGGTAAAATTTTGTTGCACAGTAACTTACACAAAGCACAATGGAGTTTAAAATATAACTTTATGTAATATGTTAACACTTTATGTAAATACTCACCAAGATGGAAATTCTTTGACATTATTTTGTGTGCAGGATTTGAAACGATCTGTGTTGTTATGGAGGAATGCACAGTGCATTGGGGGTTCGGCCTTAATAGTCCTGCAGTAGGCAAAGTGCTGGGTGCATGGGATTGATGAATGTGCAGGGTGGAAATTCAGCTGAATTCCACCCTGCACAAATCTGGCTGTTTTAATCAAGATTATCCTGCAAGATTTTTTTCAATTACCTTAAGTTCCCTATTATAGGCTAACCTGCAATTTTGTAAAGCTACCTCAAACAAGAGGCTGAGGCTATAGAGTGCCAGTGAACTTTGCAAAGTGTTGTGGGGTCTTAACAAAACAAAGGCTCACACTCGCGTCCCGTTGCTAATGCTCACAGCATTGTGTCCCATTGCCGAAATAGCTCAGCTGGGAGAGCGTTAGACTGAAGATCTAAAGGTCCCTGGTTCGATCCCGGGTTTCGGCAATTGGTTTGCTT
The DNA here is from genome assembly GCF_030014155.1 of Tachysurus vachellii. Lineage (NCBI taxonomy): Eukaryota > Metazoa > Chordata > Actinopteri > Siluriformes > Bagridae > Tachysurus > Tachysurus vachellii. Next base: position 6,193,199 of record NC_083466.1, read on the forward strand.
CTAGAGAGGTGGCGTATGTTTGTATCATTGGCTAGGGAGTGCCGATAAACTTTGCAAATCCCTTGTGGCTTTGGATCTTGGTGTTCTTGACAAGACCTTTTTTAAACCTGTTTGGTAAAGGAATTGTGCCAGAAAGCTACATTTAAAGACACCGTGATTTTCAAATCTATCCCTGGGTCTAGGTGTTTTACAAGGGTGTACTGACTTAGGACCTGCTTAAGCGCATTTGCTTTAGGAAGTGTGCATGGTACAGTCTTTGTACACAGGCCCCTCCTGAGCCTGGGTTTACATGCAGGTACTGTGGCACAGTGGTTTTTCCAACCGATATAGCGGTTACACCTCACAAAACGGAGAAGCTCTTCAAAGTTTTCTTCCAGAAAGCCACACTGTTGGAACAGCTGTTGTGTACCGTTTGAAACCAAAGTCAACACTTCACCCACTTCTTCAACCCCACGAGTCCTCCTCCTGCAGTGTTTGGCCAGCTCACTGGAGGTGATGCTTGACAGAATTTGGGCTTCAGATGGAATATGGCCACCACATTTTTTTAAAAGCTCTGCCTTCTTTGCCTCTTTAAGCTGATGGATGTCAGGACACAGTGGTCAGGACACAGTTCAAGACTTGGCCAAACTTGTTTCCAATATTGGTCATCCATGTAGCTGTGTCTGCAATGCCACCAGCAAGACTTTTGGTAATCTATATGAGCACAAATAACACAAACAACCATCAAGTATAAATAATATTTGTAATGTATACATACACACAAGCAGATGTGTATATATATATATATATATATATATATATATATATATATATATATATATATATCGTCACTGTCGGGCGGAATCCTCGTATCTCCAAACCCATTATTTTTCAGGAAATTAAAGAAACGCGTATTTTTTTGAGTTATTAAACATTGTATCGTTAAAGTTGTTATTATACCTTATATTGCTATCACATACTGTTGTGTACCAACATTAACACAACATTTTCCCAAAGTCACGTTTTATCGGAGATACAAGCTTTATGACTTGGGAGCAGGGAGATACGAGATTATGCTGTCATTGATAAGAACGGTACAGACACAGACGTCGCTGCTGCCAGCAGTGTTCAATAAAGTCTGCGGTCACGTTGAGCCTTTTGACAAGAGACAAGGCTTCAATAGTTAACCAAAGCTAATGACTGTAGTTACATACATCTTCCTAAACTCTATTTTAAAGGTTTAAGAGCTATAAGTGATGCAATACAAAACACAATAAGCTGATTAGGCTGTCTAATAGGTGGAAATTAGTCTAATCTGTTCGCAAACTTACCTTCATGGCTCACGGGTTTCTTTCTGCACAGAAGCATTACAACTATCGATTTTTAACAAAACAGACCTACTCAAATGTATCTAACCTAACTATTTTCACTTGTTAGTGTCCAAAAAACAGTGCCAAGAGAGGCATTGTCTATAAGTAGGCTGACTTAAAGTCAGTAAAATAATAATAAAAACAATAATTTAATAGTGGTATCCAAAACATTAAATTTAATTCAAATATTATATTACAAAAAAAACATTTTAAAACGTCAATGAACATGTAAAATAAGTAGTAATAAATAGATATTTAAAATACATCAATAACACAGATAAACACAGATAAAATCATAGTTAAAGGAATAGTTCACCCAAAAAATACAATTAATAAAGGTCAAATTATCGTTTCACTACGTTATACGGCATGTTTACCTATAATAACGAGGCAAAAAGCCAGCCAGCTTGTTAAAGTGATGATGAGCATGACGGCAAAGGCAGCTACTTGTTGAACATAACGGTTTGCCTTGACTTTGTAAGATACAATCCTATCTTATCTGCAGATTTTTTTTTCTTTGAGCCCCACGAAAATCACTTTAGATTCCCGCGGAGTGAAGAAGAGGTGGAGTTACGAGGTTTCTCATACAGTTGAAGTGTCCAATGGAGTTAAGAGATTTGCGCTCAAGCTATTTTCAAGGCTTTAGATTGGTTAATAACTTGTAAAAATAACAGACCCACGTGGGGACTGACCAATAGCATCGATATGTGAAAAAATATGAAATTGACAAAATTTGGACATACGAGGTTTCGCCGCCCGACAGCGACGATATATATATCTCTGTGTGTGTGTGTGTGTGTGTGTGTTTGTGTATGCATATGTGAGTGTGTATTTACCTTCTTTGTTGAATCAAGCTTCAGAATTCTACCATATGTAGAGGTAATGACACCCTTCAGCTCATCCAGATGACCAACAGTCTGACAGGTATTCTACAGTTTGCCTTGCCCACTCCTCACTGTGAATTCCTTGTAGGGACGCTGCAAGTAACTTGAGCTGTTTCCGGCAGACCTTGACTTCAACAAAGTCACACACTTCCTATCAAGGACAAGCTGAGTAGTGAGGACAGCCGGGAATTTGTTTCTGTGGGAAGGATCTAGTTGTTTAAGCACCTCCAAACTCCAAGGGCATATAGGAATCCTACACTTGCTACAGCGAGGGTAGTCTGCTCCAATGAGATAATACCTGGAGTCAATATCGATGACTTCCCTCACTTTTGTGTAAATTCCAGAATGGTGCATTTTCATATTGCACTCATCACATTTTAGAGGGATGCCCCACATCTACATTGGAGCCCACAGAAACATTCGCTGTCTGAAATAGCTACCTGGATCAGGAGGTGAAGGGCTTGGTGGATAAAACCAGTTCTGTGAAAATTGCTGCTTTAGCTGTCCTGTGCTGTCATAAAGACACTGTGCTATGCACTACTGATCTGCTGGTTTAATAACTCTACAGAATTGCTTGGGGAGAAAACACCCAATTCACTTCTGGAAGCTTCAGATTGATGTCTGTTGTGCATGATGTTTGAGGAGCACTTTGTAAAGTTTCTTGTCACGCTTGGGTGAAACTGGACTTTTGGATGCCAGCAGCCACCGATATATGTTCTTGATCAGCTACAGGATGATTTTCAAATGACTCTCTGAGTGAAGCTGTAGGTGGCACCACAGTTGCCCTGCCTTGTTCTGCAACACTGGTGAAAAGGTGGTCATTTTCAATGTGCTGAAGCAGTCCAACTGCACCCCAGACTTTTTTGTCACACTGGTCACAACTCTCTTTGGTATGGTAGTCTAAGAGATGGCCAGAGAAATGCTCCGCCTCAATACTTTTGCTGCACAAAGCACAACTGACTGTAATATGTGCATGAGTGTTGGTTTGAGATGCTGGCTGAGCTGTTGTGCTGGTTTGAGATGCTGGGCGAGCTGTTGTGCTGGTATGAGGGGCTGATGCTGGGTGAGCTGTTGTGCTGTTATGAGAGGCATTAATTGTTCAGGGTGCCTTCTTAAGAAGCTGAAGCGTTACCTTTTAGGCCTTCAGCCTTGATTTTCAAAGTCCATTTCAATGTTTTTTCATCCGGCTCACACATGTGACAGACCAGATTGTGAAAGTGATAATAAGCAGCAGTGAACAGAAGTGCTTGGCAGTTCCTAAAGAACACCTTATAAGTTGACCCAGATGGGACTCGAACCCCCAATCCTCAGCTCCAAAGGCTGATGCCTTATCCATTAGGCCACTGAGCCTGCAGACAAAGGTTGCAGACAAAGGTTGCAGACAAAGGTTGCAGACAAAGGTTTCAGGAAAAACTTTTTTTTAAACCATATCATTTTTTACTGCTATCGCATGAGTTTATTATCCGCATTCACTCCAATCCTTCACCATTGTCCAGATAGATCTGAAAAGCTCTGGAAAGCAACAATTGAGCCTTCTTCAAATAAGATGCTTAAAGAAACACATCCCCAAAACATTCTGTTTAATGCAAGAATAAAAGGCAGCTTGGCAAAATCCAAATCTTGCTGATGCCACTACATTTTGAAGAGCATGACTTATAATAGAATCAGCTTGTAACATATGACAGAAAGTTCCATTTAGAAGCTCACATTGACTCAGGAGTTACAGCACTTAGGAAGCCTTTTACGGCACAGCTTGAAAGGAAGCAGAAGACAAACCTGCACCAGCCAGGAATCAAACCCAGTTCACAAGAATGGGAATCTTGTATGATACCACTACACCACTGGTGCACTGTGCACCAGGCTCTTTTGCTAGTTATCCTAGCATTTGTTGTTCAGGACCTGCAGGATTCTTGAACTTCAGGGTGCCTTCTTAAGAGCTAACTAGAAGTGCACCCAGATGCTACTCCAACCCACAATCATCATGTGAAGCTGAAGCTTTACCTGTTAGGCCTTCAGCTTTGATTTTTTGATTTGTTGATTTTTTGACAAAACAGTCAATTGGCCGAAACATAGTCTTAGTCACACACAATCGGTTGTAAATGAAAAAAAAAACAACAATGTTTCACTACTGATTAAGATTGTGAAAAATGTTTGTCCTTGTACAAAAATGCTAATGCAGAGGGATTTGTGATTTCATAGGAGATGGTGTATAAGTGTAAGTATATAAATATTACAGATTGTAACTGTAATTACACCTTTATATTATTTTATTATAACTTAATTTTTATTTGAGAATTGACAAACGTTGAATGTTTGTAAAAACATAAATAAAAAAGGTAGTATGTGATTCTCATTTTCTGAATTAATATTTAGAATATTTTTGTTGATGCTGTTATTGAATATGATTGTAGAGACTACTGATCATTCATTATACAAACAATGCATCTGTTTATCCACAGACTGTTTATAACTCAATGTCAATTGTGATGACATACAGTCACATCAATCAGCTGCATGAAGACTGCAGAGAACTGCTGTACAGGACCAAGATGGTATTATTAACAATAAACAACACTAAAGTCTCTTCTTGGTGAGTTGGGCTTCTGTTCCCCACATTCACTTCAATAATAAAAATAAATAAATATGTAATATATACATATTGAGCACTTTATTGTAAATATAGGTGTATTATAAAGATACACACACACACACACATATACCGGGACACTTTTCTGCAAGGAGTGGAGCTTTCCCAGAAGATCAGTGTGGCAAAGCATTTACTGCAAAACCCAAGAGGGCTTCCGACAGCACACATGGAACATGTACATGCTGTTATCGAGTTCCAGGAGCCTGAAAATTTTAAGGGTGAGGCAGTAATTCACCACCGCAAACATGCTAGAACTGAGACTATGGTATCACATGCAGATGTAGCTGCACCTGGCATGAGCCTGACTCATGTGGCATGTGAATCTTCTTTCTGGCCCAGTGTCAAGCATGATCCTGTGTGGTTTACTGGCCTGGATTTTCAAATCAGCAGGGTCATCACCCATCAGTGCCAGAGATGTATATCTCTGGGATATACATCCTTTCTGCCAGGTAATCACCCATCAGTGCCAGAACCTTTGCTAACCTTTGTAATAAGTGAAAAGCTCTATAATGATACTATTTATATAATAATTATTGTAGGTATAATATAATAATTGAGATTAAATTAAATAGTAATAATAGTTACATATATATATATATATATATATATATATATATATATATATATATATATATATATATATATATAGAGAGAGAGAGAGAGAGAGAGAGAGAGAGAGAGAGAGAGAGAGAGTTGTTATTAATGCTTGTCTTGTTAATAAGTTAAAATATAAATTGTTTATGTTGAAATAAATTGTATTAGTAAATAAAATTGGATAAATTTGGATAAATAAGCATTGCGTGTTAATCGTTCACTTTACAAAAATCGTGCACTGTACAAAAACTAGTTTTGTTATATTGTTTAAAAGATGCAACCATGTGCCCCCATTGCAGCACAATTATCCTGCACTACAACCCCTCTACTTATTTTTCTCTTTTCCCCCTTTTCTTTGCTGAAGCAGAGTGGCGCAGCGGAAGCGTGCTGGGCCCATAACCCAGAGGTCGATGGATCGAAACCATCCTCTGCTAAGTGCAGCCTACTTTCTAATAAAAATGAAATGGCTTAATATTTGTTGCAGTTTAGCTCTTAAATGCCTCCAGCAGAAACCCAAAATGCCAGAAAATCAAAACAGCAGTGATTTAATACAGCCTTTTGCCAGTGGCCTCCTAAGCCAGGGATTGTAGGTGTGCTTAAGCAGTGTGCTGCAGGAAAAGCATGCTTGTAGCAAAACCAAGTGATCAATAAATTGCAACCCTCCTCTCCTAGGAACAGCCTACATTTTAACTAAGAAGAAAATGGGATAAATTTCAGAATGGTTGCTATCAACCCTAATCGTTGCAGGTCATTGCCACAATCCTGGTGGCCTACTGGATGAAGCTTTGGCCTCTTGCATCAAAGACAATGGGTTTTGTCCAAAGACATTTCAGTTTAGCTCTTAGATGCCTTCAGCAGAAACCCAAAACGCCAGAAACTTAAAACAGCAGTGACCTAATGGATAAGGCACTGGCCACGTATTGTAGGTTTGAGTCCTATTTGGCAGGTGTGTTGAAGCAGAGTGGCGCAGCGGAAGCGTGCTGGGCCCATAACCCAGAGGTCGATGGATCGAAACCATCCTCTGCTAAGAGCAGCCTGCTTTCTAATAAAAATGAAATGGCTTAATATTTGTTGCAGTTTAGCTCTTAGATGCCTCCAGCAAAAACCCAAAATGCCAGAAAATCAAAACAGCAGTGACTTAATACACCCTTGCTCCGGTGGCCTCCTAAGCCAGGGATTGTAGGTTTGAGTCCCTTTTGAATGTTGTGCTGAAGCAGAGTGGCGCAGCGGAAGCGTGCTGGGCCCATAACCCAGAGGTCGATGGATCGAAACCATCCTCTGCTAAGAGCAGCCTGCTTTGTAGGATTTTATTTTTTGTAAATATTTTATTTTTTCAGGGTCACATATTGCACATCAAGTTATATTTTTAGAAACACAAAAACATTTTATGTTAAACATAAAACATTTTGCACCAAAAGTAACTGAGCCTGCTTTCTTCTGGACATGGAGCATGCTTTTTCCCCACTAATTTAATAAATAAATATCAACATTATAAACATGCATTTCCATGGTATATGATCAGATAAAGTTTGTTAATTAAATGAGATTTTTCATTTCAGTTAATACTTTCACAAAGCTTCTGCAGTAGGCTACAGACTGTAATATCTCCTGTGTGTCTTTTAGATCATGAACATACACTGACATAGAGCATGAATACAGTAGGTTGTAGCTTTGTAATGAAATATTATTATTATTATTATTATTATTATTATTATTATTATTATTATTATTATTATTATTATATGAATATTAATATAAATATGAATATGACATGTTTTATAATTCGTTAATAATAATAGCATATATATATTATTAATGCTTGTTAACAACGATTATGAAAACTTTTTTTTCTTAATCTATTATTAAATATATTTTTTATCCACATCTCGCGAGCCCTGTTACAACCTGTCATATCCGTTTATTTTTGTTTAAACTGCCTCTATTATGATGCTGTGTTCCATCGAATCATTTTAAATCCAAACACAACACTGAGCTGAATGGAGCAACATCCTACATCCTATACTACAGAAAGCGACTTTAAAGAAAGAAAGAAAACTCCATGGATTTCCGCGCTCTTCCCGACCAAACTCAGTCAGCTCACTGTAAGAGAACGTGACATTAATTTCATAGTGTTTTTACAATAAAGCAGGTTTAAATTACACCGTGTTACAGTCTAATGTTTTCTATCTAAACGAGATCCTCTTTTGAGGGTGCAGCCAATAGGAAGCGCGGTCACATTAACGCATGATTTAACTTAAACAACCTCGAACTTATCACTTATATATACTGCTGAAACATTACACACTGGATCTCGATAAACCAAATATACAAGTAAAAACTATACAAATCTGAAATCTCCAAACAAAATCTTCTCAAATAGCGTCTTCACTATGTTGACATACAATTTACTACACAGCAGGAATTCACTTTCTGATTGTCGCAGTCTCTTGTTTCACTCTGATTGGATAAATCCAAGTGCGCACTTATTTAATAGTTTTGAATGATGTCATAACATTCTAGAAATACTTGTAGAAGTGCTGTCTACAGCCAACAAGCAGACGAACAAGTACTTCAGAATGACAAATTTCGTCAGTTTTGCTCACCAGCTAAACCTGTACAGCTTCAGAAAAGTCTGCCCGGACTATATCAGCTTCATACAGCACTTTTAAAAGTTTTCAATAACACTGAGCTTCTATCTGTTGGTTACAGATCATTTAGCTGGGATGGAAGTCTGGATCAACAGCAGAAACTTTCCCATCAACTTGTGGCATTTGGTGACTGATCCTCAGATTTGTTCAATCTGCTGGGATGATACTGGGGAAGGAATACTGACATGTCCGGAGGCCTTCAAAGCTGAAGTGCTGTCTACAGCCCACAAGCAGATGAGCAAGTACTTCAGAACAACAAATTTCATCAGTTTTGCTCGCCAGCTAAACCTGTACGGCTTCAGAAAAGTGTGCCCGGACTATATGATCTCATTGGAGCAAGTCAGCTTCATACAGCACTTTTAAAACACGAACTTCAAACGGGCTAACCCAGTGCTTCTGGTCAACCTAAAGAGACTCATGCCTTCAACAAGGCCAAGCTTGCCGCAGGAGAGGGAGTGTCCAAGCAGTAAAGACCTTTCCATCCAATGCTGAATACACCTGAGAACTCTGCAGTGGTCAGTCAGTAGATAGGCAGAACAAACTATAATTTATTCTTTCATTTATATATTCATTCATTGTTAGTTGTCACCTAATGGTCAGACAGTTTGACTCCTAACCCTAAGGTTGTGGGTCCGAGTCTCGGGCTGGCAATACCACGACTGAGGTGCCCTTGAGCAAGGCACCGAACCCCCCCAACTGCTCCCCGGGCACCGCAGCATAAATGGCTGCCCACTGCTCCGGGTGTGTGTGTGTTCACTGCTGTGTGTGCACTTTGGATGGGTTAAATGCAGAGAACGAATTCTGAGTATGGGTCACCGTACTTAGCTGTATGTCACGCCACTTTTTTTTTTTACTCTGGTCAGTTTCAAGGTGGCTTCAGAACCTATCAAAATAAAACTGGGTGCTCTGATTAAGATGGCAGCCCATCACACATATTCACACTTATGTGCTATTTATTGGCATAACTAATTCATTTTCTGGCATGTAATGGGGAGGATGTAGGAGGTATGAAATCTAAGTACATTAAGCAGCAGACAGTATATACAGACAGAATTTTTCCGTGTGCACATTCATCCAGTCCAATGCAACAGGTCTCACATTGTGCAGTGCATGATGGGAATTTCAGTGCCTTCATACCTCATTACTCACTGTGCAGTTTGTATGCACCAGGTGATGAATAGTGAAAGATATAATAGTTTAATTACTCTAAGCCTCATATATACAGCCCGGTTGCATGCTGCTGTAGCAAATACAATAGTATTGGGCATTAGTATGATGTATGCTTGCATGCAATTTGGGATGTAGCCCAGTCCATTCATTCACAATTTCAGTGTTGACAGATAATAGGTAACAGGTATTTGTCCAACCTCCATGAGTATCACTTTATCTATCTTTTCCCCCCAAATATAGATTTCTAGGAAATATAAATTAAGATGACATATCATAATATCAGTCAATATAATTCTATTATATATTGTACACAAATACAATGTGCTTGTGTAGCCCCTGTCTCAGGGCTTATCCAATTTTAAATGTCTGTTCCTCTAAATTTGTTTAAGGACCTTTTAAGGCATGTGCCATTTAAATACTCGAGTTTGAAAGAACAACTGAAAGCATCATAAAGGGGAAATATTAAAACAAATGAATCAGTGCCACACACACAAACGGTTAACCAGGAATGTATATTGTGGCAGTATATGTGAATGCTTTTTTTCCCTGTTCTGGCACTTCAGAAAACCCAAGTAATTAAAATAAACTGTCAATTAACTTGAAACAAATATAAACAAAATAATTATAAGCCAAGCATTTTAAAAAGTCTCTTTCCTTTTCTAAGGATGCAAAAAAAAAATATGTAAGAAAAATGTCTCAGTCCAGGGCAATGTGAATGAAGTAAAGTCTCAGTCCTACCACTTCCCCAGAAATAACATCCAGGTTATCAAGAACAGAAGAACCAAGAGCTGAAAAGTCGATACATGACGACAAGGTGACAAAGAGTTTATCCAGAAGAATCCACTCAGATTATCCATGTTCCAATCATATCATCCAACAATTTGTCCAGGAAACAAACACCAGTCTGCACAACATACATTTTAAAATGATTAAATCAACACATTATAACACTTAAACATCCCTTCTTTGGAAACGTTTGCAAAACAAACTCTTGTTTTATCCATCTTTGACAGTTTGAGCACTAACACACTATTACATCATTTAAATTAGCACAGTTACATTTTATACGTTAGCAATTTTACTCTACATGTGAAAGAAACACAATAACATGAGCACTGCACGAAGCCTTACACGACACAATCTATTACTGTAGCGAGTTGTCAATAAAGCCTGTTACAAAAAGATCACGTTCTGAAATGTGGGAACACTTTCATTTGATTTTGCCCAATAAGGTGGATATATATGGTTTTGTAGTAAAGCCTATATTTATAACTTAAATCTCACTCATCATTGGGCAATTATACGATTCAATGTAACATTTCATGTCATACATTTTGTCATATATATATATATATATATATATATATATATATATATATATATATATATATATATATATATATATTTAATGGATAGTAGTAATAAGTTGAAAAATATATGAATGCAAGAAAAGCCTTTTGTGCACTGCTTAATACCATGATCTTTTTTTAAATGGTTCACACTTTATACTTTTTAGACAAGGTCTATCCTTAATCTGTTTTTAGGTCCAGTGTTTGATTTGCTCCCAGCAGCTGGTCTATAATAATAATAATACATCATCCATGTTGAGGCATTTTCGTGCAAAGCATGACAGTGCCAGATCCTCTGTCCAAGATGTGTCTCTCTCTCTCTCTCTCTCTCTTTCTGTGTTGTAGGAAACAAAAAAAGTCAAGATTGATGAGGCTCTTGTGAACATGATTGTCCAAGACTCGCAGCCTTTTACCATTGTGGAGGATGTTGGCTTCAGAAATTTTGTCAGCCTCCTGGATCCTACATACGTACATGCTCCCATCAAGGCAAACACTGAAGACAAAGGTGGAGAAAAGGTTTACAGAGGAGAAAGAGAGAGCTAAAGAAGTGGTTAGGGCTACAGCTGTGACCTTAACTTCGGATATGTGGACATCAATTCATATGGATTCTTATTTAGCTGTTACTTGCCATTTCATTGACAGTAAAGAACAACTTGCTATGGTGTTGCTGGGAGTAGGAAAATTTCCTGCTTCACATACTGTACAGCAGCAAACATTGCTGCAGTGAAGACATCTCTCATTGAGGAATGGGGGATTCAGTCTAAAATTAGATGTCTTGTCAATGATACAGCTGCTAATATGATAGCATGTGCCAACAATTACAGCTAAGGAGTACCATTTGCATAGCTCATGCTCTAAACCTTGTTGTTAAAAAAGCTATTGACTTCCCAGGGCTTCAAGACAGCAGGATGTCAGCAAGTGGTGACTGATGAGAAGGCAGCAAAGCTCTGCACCAACCTCATCACACTAATGTCAGAGGTTGGCTCATTATGAAACAGCAAGCCAAATGAACAGGTGGACACCTGATTGCTGATTGTTAATAAAACATAATTAAGCACAAAGCATCCATCTAGCCTACAGTACAGTAGTCTGTAAGGGAGATTTATAATCGTGTAAAAGTGTCTGCACTTATGTACCTTCAACATTCATGAGTTTGATTTTTTTTTCTAAAAAAAAAAAACAGTAAAAATGTCCACATTCACCATACAAAAAGTTATCTTTATTACATTTTTGTTTGGAGTTACCATGTGTATGCAATGGAACATGCTTTGGTCATGTATTTAATATATTGATTCATTTATTTATTAATCTATCTTTAATTTGTCAATCCATTGATTTTTGCTTGTAAAATTAATACGTTGTTTGGTTGTTGAACATTCTGTGATAGCGCTTTCACCAGCAGAGGTCCTCATCGAGCTCTGATTTGAAAAGCTTCGAGTAATGAACCTTTTTCCGATACAATTGGGTTGAAAGCTTCACTGCTTTAAGAAAGCTTCACTTCACCATCACTACAAAACGTACAGAGGGTGGCACGCGCTCCTAACCTAGTGTGTCTAATACAGTAATGATTTCCTACGTGTTGCACAATGTAGGTCACGTGACGTACTTACCTGTCCATTTTCCCCAATATAAACAAAGTCACAAACACAGGGCGAATGAACACTAACGTACAGATGCAGAACGAGTGACTAACAAACTGGGTTAACGAACAGACTGATATACAAACGGAAAAACACCACAACAAGCAAATCAGCACACAGGTTATCAAACGCGGCTCAAGTTCAACAGAAACACGAGCGAACTCCATGAATGAATGGTGGTGTGTTTAATTATGCGGGATCGGGTGTTGATTGGTGGATCGAAGAGTGATGTCACACCGGATAATCAAGATTGACAGGAAAGGTGTCTAATGGCAGGGATCTGAGGAGACAGATGGCGGAGAAAAGAGAGGGGGGAAAAAAAAAAAACCCAGAACCGACAAACAGCACGTAACATGATCAGATAAAGTTTGTTAATTAAATGAGATTTTTTATTTGAGTTAAAACTTTCACAAAGCTTCTGCAGTAGGCTACAGACTGTAATATCTCCTGTGTGCCTTTTAGATCATGAACATACACTGACATAGAGCATGAATACAGTAGGTTGTAGCTTCGCAATGAAATACTACTACTACTACTACTACTACTAATAATAATAATAATAATAATTTTTAATAATTCACTAATAATAATAGCTTTATTATTTTTCCTTTTAATATATTTTATTAATGCTTGTTATCAACAATTATGAACCTGTGCACACGTCATATCCGTCGTGTTTATTTATGTTTAAACTGCCTCTATTATGATGCCGCGTTCCATCGAATCATTTTAAATCCAAACACAACACTGAGCTGAACGGAGCAACATTGAATATCTGCACTAAAATAAAGAGATTTTAGAAGAAAACTCCATGGATTTCCGCGCTCCTCCCGACCAAACTCAGTCAGCTCACGGTAAGAGAATGTGACTTTAATGTCATAGTGTTTTTACAATAAAGCAGGTTTAAATTACACCGTGTTACAGTCTAATGTTTTCTATCTAAACGAGATCCTCTTTTGACGTGAATTAGCACAATGCTACTTACTGTGCTAGCGAACTTGGACACAGGTATAAATGACAGTAAAAATACTGAACCGAATCGATGAGCTTGACTTAAGAATCGATTTTAATTTCACAATAAAATATTTCCTCTGTTGTTTGGTGACTTTTCACAATCCTCACTACAGGTTTTACAGTAAAGCAGGTGTAACATAGTGATTAGACACATACATGATTAGCTCCGGACTTTTAGTTACAATGTGTTTTCTACCTGTAGAATGTAGCTAATCATTTCATTTACACAACAGCACAGTGAGGGTCATATTGTATTTAAGGGTTAATAGCAAACATTACAGGCTTTTATTTAATTATAGTTTATTATTATTCTCTCTCTCTCTCTCTCTCTCTCTCTCTCTCTCTCTCTCTCTCTCTCTTTCTCTCCAAAATAAAATGGATTTTAACTTAAAAATTGTATTATTATGTTTTTCTGTCTACAGGCTTCTTTATCTCCCAGTCTGAGGTACTGAAGAGTGCTGCAGTTATACAGATTGAAACACACACACAACACAACATTTTTGCTTAATATTGCAATATATTATAATATATTAACTACATCTATGATGTTTAATCAATTATTTTTTTCTACTACTAATTCTACTTCTAATTACATCAACAATAATAATAATCTTTTACTTTCCCAGCCTGCTGTTCCTTCACATCTCAGAAGCTTCTGACAATCTACATGTTGGAGTCAGCTGATCTGGACGAACAGATCAGGATGCTGTGTGAGTCTCACAGTCATATACAAACTTCCACACAAATACAGCTCAAATACACTTCCTCACAGCATGAGAAGTGTTTTCTTAAATACAACAGTGTCTACAGTCTACTGTCTACTTTACACTCCTCTTGCTTTTGGAATATGGAGCCGAGCCAAACCAAACAAAAGACAAAGCAGCATCTCTCCATCTCACTCATCTCTCTCTCTCTCTCTCTCTGCAGATGAGTACATTTTTCCCCTAGTGGAGAAAATCCACCCGACTGGGGCCAAACACATAACCAGGTTGGTTATCGAAGGAGAGAACAACTACGACCTGGTCAACTTGATTGCAGAGCCCAACCGTCTGCGTGCCCATGTACGTGTACACATACACACACTCATACATAAACACACACATAGAGGGGGTTACTCTTTCTTTTTTCTTTTTGTATGTTTTAGTAAATTGTCTAGATGTTTAGCAATATATAAATTGTGTTCTGTCTGATTCATGCAGTTGACATGAGTTAGCTTTACTTGTGTGGAAACAAAGCCACACCTACTAATAATGACTTATTTACAGATACTCACATTTATGTATATCACTTGCTTATTCAATCATATCTTGTGCTCTCACCAAAACCAAGCCAGCCAATGAGCGGTTAACGCTCAGTTCCAGTCCCGAGCACAGATAAAATTGGAGGGTTGAGTCAAAAAGGGCATCAGACATAAAACCTGTGCCAAATCAAAACATGTGGATCGGACAACCCACTGGGGCGACCCCGAACATGGAGCAGCCAAAGGACAACAACAACATACTTATTCAATCATCATACACAAATCAGGCAGATGAAACACTGTAATTTACTGTCATATTCATGCGTGTGTGCAGGTCGAGCAGATTGCTGCTGTGCTTCAGGCGAGGGAAGCTGGCCAGGACGTGGTAAGTACTCTGATGCACACAATAATTCTCAGACAAATGCTACACAATTTTATTCTGCAGTCATTACACACACTTTGCAATGATTGAATTTCTTCAATCTGCTCAATAGAAATCTGCTGAATAGAATACATGCGGAATGACAATTTTGGAATATCATAATTATTAAGACCAGAGCAATAATAGTATAATATTGTTATAACGTAATAAACTGTAATTAAAATTAAATTGGTAATTATCATTATATATAAAAGAAATATAACATTATAATCAGTGCATGTCTACTTTTCTTTTTTCAGCATTTTCCTTCACTCAAGAAGAAGAAGAAGAGGACGAGGAGAAAGAAGAACATCTAATATTTTCAATAAACTGTATATATTGTAAATATTGTATATTATATTTGATGTTAATGTATATGTAATGTTTTAATATTAAAAACTTTGAATCAAAATATTAATGACTGTTTATTTAATAATAGTAATAATGTAAGGGAAAATTCAGACAATTTTTATACTTTTTTTCCCTGAATAATGTTAATCTCCAATTAATGCAACAAAATAAAAACTTAATTTTGTAATAAGTGTTGAGAAAAATGACTACCAGAATCTAATTGTATTAAACTCAGACTTTATAGCACATAATCAGTTAAGCCTAAGTGCCTTAGCTGTAGTAGATAAGCTAATCAAAATGAAATAATCACTCAGAGAAACATGGATCAAAAGACGTTTGTTGATGAAAGGCCTAGTGAATATAAGTATAAGGATATGATGGAGAGGGAGAAGTACGTGGAAACGAGGAGAAGATGAGGAGGCATAAGGAAAGCTGCCTAAAATGGTGAAGATGCCAGGAGTGCTGGGAAGCTTGGGATGACAGAACTACTTTATATAGAAGCAAAAAGATGAGAAGGTTGAGGACAAATAATCCACGGAGACTGTTGTTAAAATCCACACTCGTGTTCTCTTGGAGTCCAGAGAGGAATGTGCAGGTTTCAGGAAGTGTCAGGCTTAAGTATATATATAAAAACTCAGAAACAAGGTTGAAAATATTGGGAAATCAGAAATCGTAAATCCATAAAAGGAATAAATAAAAAGGCCGTACGAGCTGAAAACTCAAAAATAATAGGAAATTAGGAGGAGCTATGTAAAATAGATAGGAGGAGACAAAATCTTAAACTTGATAATAATGGGAAATCGGATAGAGCATGCAAATTAAGAGAAGGATAAAAGAGACAGCCTGACTGAGACTTTACGCACTCGACTGCACAACGCTTGGACAATAGGATTGGCATTACCTATGGAAAAGGATCATTATTACGCATATGCGTTTCGCATTTACAGACTTTTTTTTATTGCTTTTGGAAGTAGGACTGCATCCTGGAGGTCAGCTATCAGGCCATAATGAGTGAAAGGAGGCCAAAAACCCCTGATGTTGCCACAATGTACCAAAGTCATGTGTGGCGTTGAAGGCGTACCTGCTATCAGTGTATACAGTCACAGTCTCAACCTCTGCCAACTTGCAGGCTTCTATAAGGGCAGTAAGTTCTGCTGCCTCTGCTGAGTAATGAGATGAGAGCTTACCTGAAAGTAAAATTTCATTCTGGTTAAATGAAAGTGTGTTCCATTTGTGGTGGCACATCCGATGGGGGGATGGGTGAATAATGGACAACTAATAGGTCTGTCATTTTTGGATGCGGAGCCATGCTCAACGTTACAAAAAACAAAGTGCACACTACTTCACACACTCTACACACTCCACACTGGTGCGTTTTCTTAAAGCAACACTACACAGACTGTTCAGTGTATGACATCTAATTACCACATGAGCAGACAGTTTGATCGGCTGTATAATCGCTCTCACAGTACTTTGATGTTATATACAAATCAGTGTTGACAGCGCCACCTCAAGATGAACACACCTAATGTCTGTTAGGGTGGCTGAGTGGGGGAAGAATAAGCTGTAACACAAGCATTTACTTGTACCATGGACTGTCATTGTAAAAACCACAAATGTGCTGTTTGTAATATATTTTATCTTAAAAATGTATTTGTTTTTGCAGAGATCAATGCCCTGATGTCGAAGGTCAACCAGCAAGAAGCTGAGAAGGCACTGTCAAAATGGTTCACCGGGGCAAGAGACAGAGGAGGACAGAGGGCATCAAGAATGCACCAAAGGATGTCTGTTTAAGGTTTTCTGAAAGGTTATAAGTGGAGTTGTTGCTTTTTACTGTGGTAGTTCTTGAATTTTGTTCTTACTTTAATTTGCCAACTTTTATTTAATCCAACTCTAAATGTAATGTTTTTCCAAAAACACTTTTTTGTAATTTTTTTTCCAATACACTTCTTATTAAAGTATATTGAAAGCTTTTCAATACACTCTAGACTGCTTCTAAAATATGTTTGTGCCATTGTGACAAATGTGGCATGAGGGCGAGTGATGGAATTTGAATGCATTTAAGTGTCACTGTGTGCTTTACTGTTGCTGTTCAGATTTGTCTATTATTATGGAAGCTTGGTTCAACCACAAAATTCTTAGTTTTTCTTGCAATTCAGACTTTGTTCTCCTTAATGTGAGAAGTAATGCCCATGTAGTCCCCATGTTGTGCCTATATACAATTAAAATCTGTGAATAATATGGATCTTGTGCATGTTGCCCAGCTAGGGCCCATCTAGTGGCGATTGCAATCCTGCATGAAATCCATGTGGGCAGCTGACATGAGGACATAATGGAAAACATGGACAATCCAATATAGGGCTCATTTTATTGCCCATTTCATACCCATTTGGGCCCTACTGTACCTTCTGAGACAAATGGACTCATTTTGTCACATATTTTTTTACTCCAACGGTGTTATTTGGCGGCGTTAAGGATGCTCATTCTCAGGGTAGATACTGTAGTCTGTTTTTATACACAGACAAATAACTACATTGTTATTATTACATTGAGAGAGCGAGAGAGAGAGAGAGAGAGAGAGAGAGAGAGAGAGAGAGAGAGAGAGAGATAATTCGGTATGCTTGTAATCATGTATTGGCTATAGACAATGTATATTATGTACAAAGTGCAGCCAGGAACACCGACAAGACAAGTTATCAACTAACAGGGAGAGTCAGAAGGTGATAGACATAATGGCTTCCTGGGACATAAAGTGCCCCACCACTTCATAGTCAGCACACCTGAGTGAACATGAGAGAGTGGTAATGTGACAGTATCCAGACATCCCAGTTCACCAAACAATCTATGCCCATAAACCCTCCAGATCTGCTCCTTTACCTAAGAATAGCTATTCATAAAAAGCTAGACTAAACAAATGTGTATTTACTCTTCAATAAAACAATGAGAATGTGTCTAAGTGCTAAATACTAATTAGAAGGCTGTTCCGTAACTGTGGGGTTTTGTAAGAATGAGCCTCATGAGCCTCTCTGTTCTGACTGGAGGAATTACACTGCAGATGAAGTGCATTTTATTGTCTAGTAACTTCACACACACACATTACATATATATATATATATATATATATATATATATATATATATATATACATATATATATATATATATATATATGTATATATATATATATATATATATATATATATATATGTATATATATATATATATATATATATATATATATATATATATATATATATATATATATATATATATATATATATATATGTCAAACTAATCAGTGAGAGACAATGTGCTTTAAAACAAAATAAATATTGACTAAATGAATGTGTGTGAATTAAAAGTGTGTGTATTACACATTAAAAGAGATGAATATCTTTTATTTGTACAGTCCTTTAAAAACAGACAATGTTCAAGCACCAGAATTTTTTTATTCACGTTATTTTATTTTGTTTCTGTGAGATATGTAGCCATGTTACTGTCCATGTATTGATGACACATTAATATGTTAAAGGTTTTGCAGTGCATTATTATTTCTGCTGATACAGAAATGCAGTGTTGAAAGCAGTGTGTAAACACTTTTATTACCTGACAAGAGGTTTTTGTTCAGTGTTACTAAGGTTCCTTTCAACAGAATGAGATCATCTCCAAAACTAAGGATTATCTTATTATCAGCATATTCTGATCTTTTACAGTGTTCAGTGTGAGAAAGTTTGAAGAAAAGAACTGTTAAATAAAAGTATTTTGATTTGAAATATTGTTTTGTGATTCATGATCAAGTATCTAAATAAGTAAATGTATCTAAAGGGAATTGTGGGTTTTACACACTATTGTTTTTTTGTTTTGTTTGTTTGTTTTGTTTTTTATTCTACCTGAGCCTAAGAGAAAGTTGCATGCTATTTTCGGGGAAGTCTCTCTCTTTCTTTCTCATGATTTTTAAGAGATTATATTATTGTTTATACATGTCATGTACAGAACAGCTTTACTCTGCTCGATCTCAAGAGAATAATCAGTTAATTCACTCCTATCTTATCCACACTGCATTGTCTCCCAGTCAAATTTATATTGATTATAAAATACTAGAACTGACCTTTTAATACACTGAATGATCTCATGCCACAGTACCTGAGGAAACTTTTCAATAATCTGCAACACCTACTTTGATCAAAATGTGCAGGTTATTTGGTAGGAACTAAAGTAGTAAAGTCCACAGCAGGGGGCGGAGCATTCTCTTACTTCACATTAGTGTTATCACTGCACGTTAAAACTTTTGCAGGAAAATAAGCTGGACCGCCTTTCATTTTCTGACTTTATCCCACTTTACATTTATCCATTTTATCATTCTTGAATTTGTATATTGCTGTTCTTCAGTAGGGGGGCATGATGGCTTAGTGGTTAGCACGTTCGCCTCACACCTCCCGGGTTGGGGGTTCGATTCCCATTTCCGCCGTGTGTGTGTGTGGAGTTTGCATGTTCTCCCCGTGCCTCGGGGGTTTCCTCCAGGTACTCCGGTTTCCTCCCCCGGTCCAAAGACATGCATGGTAGGTTGATTGGCATATCTGGAAAATTGTCTGTAGTGAGTGAATGAGAGAGTGTGTGTGTGTGCCCTGTGATGGGTTGGCACTCCGTCCAGGGTGTATCCTGCCTTGATGCCCGATGACGCCTGAGACCTGTGACCTGAGGTAGTTCGGATAAGCAGTAGAAAGTGAGTGAGTGAGAGAACTTAAGGTTTTCACATTGTTTACCTTTTTCTTAAAGGCTGTTTTTAAGGGTTTTAGGGATGTGGTTCAGTTATTATTTGGCACTAAACGGTCAATAAATTGTGTGCTAAAAGAAATGTCCTCTTGAGCTGTTTTTTCTTGGAAAAATCTTGTAAATTTAAATATTACAATACCAGTATATTTGTACAAGTATGTTAATACAGAGAATAAAGTAATGAAACTGCAGGAATACAGTACAAACAATAAACCCTGCTGCCAGTATTTTACAGTTAATTTACAGGTAAATCTTTTACAGTGTATCAGATACATAGGTTAAGAAGCATAATACGGCTAGTTTTACATTCAAAAGGTTTGGCAAACATAGCGAATAAAAGTCGTACATAAATGTTTTTTTTTAATTTTTATTAAAATCTCGCAGGATGTTCATGAGCTTTTCTAGTCGATAAACACCTTTAAATTGAGAGAGGATTAAGGAAAATACTCAGGTCGTTAACTCTTAGTTCAACGATCTGTTAAAGAGTAAAGGAGAGCTTGGTCTTCGGACCTTTCTCGGAGACAGAATAGACGTGGCACGCTCTGAAGTTTCCCATGTGTGTGGCTGGTCAGGGGGTTCCAGAGATGAGTGAATGGTCCAGTAGTCCACAACGTCTTCATACGTTTGGTTGCTGCAAATTTCTTTGTTTTTTTTCTTTAACTTCGTTCAGAACATATTTGATGTTAGGCTCATCTCACCATTCACATACGACAGCTTCAGCATTACCTTGAATTTTTTCCAGGGATGGGGTGTGATTTATTCTACACAATTTCAGAGCCTTTACCAGAGGGTATTTTATCCAAGGTTTAAACAGTTTTTTTTAACAATCTGAAGGCTTTCATGTGTAGATGGTACTCTTCAGGATCAAACAAACACGCATGCTGGAATTGACTCAGATGATCAATCTCGCAATTGTCTCTGAGATCGTTGTCAATAATTTTGTCCAACAGCTCCCCCATTACACCCCGGATGATGGCTAAAGCAGTGGTGGAAAGACAGCCATCGGTTTCATCACCATTTGAAGGCAGAAAGGTCAGATTTCTCTTTCTGAAGAATTTGCAGGTTTTTTCTTCATCTTTAAAACCAGAACATGTTTCATCATCTTTATCCAAGTTAGCAAGTGAGTTGTAAAATTAAGGTAAGAATTCCTGAGCCATTTCACTCGTCATTGCTCAAATAGTCGATGCTCCTTTACACAAATGCAAACTGTTTTTAAACACTTTTAGGAGGATGCAGTGTGGGTGGTGCGAGGTGCTGGGAAGGGGGTGGTGGTCTTGGGGGTGGGGTCTTGAAAGATTCATTCGTAATCAAGGTTTAGTTTTACTCTTACTTTGTCAGATTCAGCTTTTTTCCGGAATAAATTGTCGATTTGATTAAAGTAGCATTGTAGATTGTGCCAGCTGGCTGGATCAAACCTCACATTGCATTTCTCTTTATCAGATGTGTAGTTGCTGGTAATTGTGGAAAAATACAGTGAAAGCTGGTATGTTTGCTGCGGAGGTGTACTGTTGCTCCTCCATTTTTGTTTGTAAGCCTCTGGTGAAAATAAATCCAATCAAACAATGTAGTCAAAATCCTTAAAGCATTTACACCGATGAAAAGTTATGACCTCAGTAGCTTTGCTCCAGTGGATGTGATCCGGTACAGATAGCTTGAAAAGCAATACGTCTGGTGATTCAGCATTGAAGTGAAAGCTGGCTGTATAACCATTTGACATCGTTAAATACTGACTACTTTCCTGCTCTAAAACCTTTGCAAATCTTGACATAGTAGAATGCCTCTTTCATCGGTGCATCAGGAGAAACCACCATAGCTATGATCAAAGAATCATTAGATGTTATGCATGTAGGGAGAGATATGGTATTTGAAGGGTAAATTCAGGGTGAGTGTGTGCACACTTGTGTGACAGTATAGGTAACTCCCATTAACCAGTCTGTGGGGGGTATTCAACAGGCAATACCCTGTTGAGAGCAGTGTCACTTTTGTCCAAGATGTCTTGGACTTCTTAGAGTTTCAACTGGGCGGAAAAGCAGCCTCCCCGTCGGGGAATCGAACCCCGGTCTTCCGCGTGACAGGCAGAGATAGTGTCCACTACACTAACGAGGAACACCTGTCTTGAAAGTTGAAGGCTGCCGGCAACTGGGACTGGACTGCACCTGCCCCAGTGCAAGTTAAATGCTGACAATAGGGTGCCAGGTTAAGTGATCAAATCAACCTGTGCGATCTTGCTCTCTGATTGAGTCTTGGGGCTTGGCAGTGCTGCTTTTGTCAAACCTGTTCCATTATATTAACTAGGATCAATTTGCTGCTTTTGTCAGAGAATTCTTGGCTATGTTACAGTTGGAACTACAAAGCAACCTCCCCATCGAGTGCAAGTTAAATGCCGCAAATAGGGTGCCAGGTTAAGGGATCAAATCAACCTGTGGCATCTTGCTCTCTGATTGAGTCTTGGGGCATGGCAGTGCTGCTTTAGTCAAACCTGTTCCATTATACTAATTAGGATCAGTTTGCCGCTTTTGTCAGAGAAGTGTGAGCGATCACAGTTTTCCGATTGACAGGCAGAGATACAGTGCATTTTATTGAAGACGATCAGCTGGCTTCAAGAGTTCAGTCTGTTTCCGATTTTAACACAAAAACAGCACAATTAATTTTTTTTTTTTTTTGTAAATCAGATGATTTTCAATATGAGGTTTGGTTGAAGCAGAGACCAGCCAAAGGTAAGCAGGCTGGGTGGCACACAAACTGTGGCTAAAACACTGAAATCCACTGGGGAATTTCTCAAGGCCAGCATTTCATTTTATTGAATATAATCAGTTGGCTTCAAGCGTTCTGTCTGTTTCCTATTTTAACACAAAAACAGCACTATTCTTTTTATTTTTATAAACCAGATGATTTTTCTCTATGAAGTTTGGTTGAAACAGAGACCAGTCAAAAGCAAGCAGGTTGGGTGGCACATAAACTTTGGCTAAAACACTGAAATCCACTGGGGAATTTCTCAAGGCCAGAATTTGGGACTAGACTGCGCCTGCCCCAGTGCAAGTTAAATGCCAAAAATAGGGTGCCAGGTTCAGTGATTAAATCAAACTGTGTGGCATCTTGCTCTCTGATTGATGTCTCTTGGGGCTTGGCAGTGCTGCTTTAGTCAAACCTGTTCCATTATATTGACTAGGATCAATTTGCTGCTTTTGTCTACTACTAAACTACTACTAAACTAGTCGCAGCGGTCACGGCCCACTGCTTGTCTCTGACTTTCAACCGCAGAATGTGTGAGTCTATGTTTGCGTTATGCTGCAGTTTTGTCTTGGCTTCAGGACCTCGTGGCGCAACGGTAGCGCGTCTGACTCCAGATCAGAAGGTTGCGTGTTCAAATCACGTCGGGGTCATGCCTTTCTCTTTCATTCACATTAGTGTGCCAGGGCATTTTATGCACAGTCAAATGCGATGACTTACATGACATCGGATTTCTGCGATGGTCATGCTTTTGTTGCACAGGTAGCAGCATTTAAGATGGAAAACACACTGATCTCTGTTTATCTTATCTGCTCCGAGCACATGATTTGTACAATAAAGCAGCAGCAAGCCAAGCATTTTCTCCCCTCGGGATTGTTGAAGCATTCAGACACCAGCAGCAACCTAAAGCAGGCTTTTCACATTTCAGCCACCCACATGTACAAACGCCCAAACAGGGACTTGAACCCTGGACCCTCAGATTAAAAGTCTGATGCTCTACCGACTGAGCTATCCGGGCTCTGAGCAGCGTGTGCCTTTAGTTCCAAACGGGACAGGACTGTGAAACTGTGCGTTCAGACGTGTCCTCTGATTATTTTGATCTTTTGCTCTATAATCTTGCTGGAATATCGGAATCAGGTCTGTGTCCACGCATGTTTAAGAGGATTCCGGTGATTAAACCGATCTCGTGCTCTGGATCAGAATATGTATATCCCCTCTGGTCCTTGGCGCGTTAGACAATTTATTTATAAACCATGATGGACTTTCCGTGAATTTTGCGATATCCAACTTCATCTGCAGTATTCCAGGATGAAATCCAACGTGTCTTCTATTTCCGTTACCACTGATTTCCCATTATCTGAGACATGTAATAACACAAAGGACTTGTATGCCTGGTGAACATGTGACATTACAAGAGAAAGTTGAAGTTTGATCTTATCACATAGGCTGTCTAGTCTCTAAGTTGTGCTTCACACAAACGCGCTAAGGTGAGAATTGACAGAGAAGCTTAAAAATATTTCTTTAATAGGTTGGGTAAGGGAATCCAGTCATGTTATGTATTAAAATAGCTTCCACGGCATTATCTGAAAACGCTTCTACCAAGATGGGGGAAACTAGTCGCAGCGGTCACGGCCCACTGCTTGTCTCTGACTTTCAACCGTATGTTTTTTTGTCCTCGTCGATGGAGAAGTATGTGTGCGTCTATGTTTGCGTTATGCTGCAGTTTTGTCTTGGTTTCGGGACCTCGTGGTGTAACGGTAGTGTGTCTGACTACAAATCAGAAGGTTGCGTGTTCAAATCACGTCGGGGTCATGCCTTTCTCTTTCATACACATTAGTGTGCTAGGGCTTTTTATGCACAGTCAAATGCGATGACTTACATGCCATCAGATTTCTGCGATGGTCATGCTTTTGTTGCACAGGTAGCAGCATTTAAGATGGAAAACACACTGATCTCTGTTTATCTTATCTGCTCCGAGCACATGATTTGTACAATAAAGCAGCAGCAAGCCAAGCATTTTCTAACCTCGGGATTGTTGAAGCATTCAGACATCAGCAGCAACCTAAAGCATGCTTTTCACATTTCAGCCACCCACATGTACAAACACCCGAATCAGGTCTCTGTCCACGCATGTTTAAGAGGAATCCGGTGATTAAACTGATCTCGTGCTCTGGATCAGAATATGTATATCCCCTCCGTTCCTTGGCGCGTTAGACAATTTATTTATAAACCGTGATGGACTTTCCGTGAATTTTGCGATATCCAACTTCATCTGCAGTATTCCAGGATGAAATCCAA
This sequence comes from Tachysurus vachellii, assembly GCF_030014155.1. NCBI lineage: Eukaryota > Metazoa > Chordata > Actinopteri > Siluriformes > Bagridae > Tachysurus > Tachysurus vachellii. Next base: position 6,218,306 of record NC_083466.1, read on the forward strand.
CGTGTCTTCTATTTCCGTTACCACTGATTTTCCCTTATCTGAGACATGTAATAACACAAAGGACTTGTATGCCTGGTGAACATGTGACATTACAAGAGAAAGTTGAAGTTTGATCTCATCACATAGGCTGTCTAGTCTCTAAGTTGTGCTTCACACTCACGCGCTAAGGTGAGAATTGACAGAGAAGCTTAAAAATATTTCTTTAATAGGTCGGGTAAGGGAATCCAGTCATGTTATGTATTAAAATAGCTTCCACGGCATTCTCTGAAAAAGCTTCTACCAAGATGGGGGAAACTAGTCGCAGAGGTCACGGCCCACTGCTTGTCTCTGACTTTCAACCGCATGTTTTTTTGTCCTCGTCGATGGAGAAGAATGTGTGAGTCTATGTTTGCGTTATGCTGCAGTGTTGTATTGGTTTCGGGACCTCGTGGCGCAACGGTAGCGCGTCTGACTCCAGATCAGAAGGTTGTGTGTTCAAATCACGTCGGGGTCATGCCTTTCTCTTTCATTCACATTAGTGTGCCAGGGCTTTTTATGCACAGTCAAATGCGATGACTTACATGCCATCGGATTTCTGCGATGGTCAAGCTTTTGTTGCACAGGTAGTAGCATTTAAGATGGAAAACACACTGATCTCTGATATCTGCTCCGAGCACATGATTTGTACAATAAAGCAGCAGCAAGCCAAGCATTTTCTCCCCTCTGGATTGTTGAAGCATTCAGACATCAGCAGCAACCTAAAGCATGCTTTTCACATTTCAGCCACCCACATGTACAAACGCCCGAACAGGGACTTGAACCCTGGACCCTCAGATTAAAAGTCTGATGCTCTACCGACTGAGCTATCCGGGCTCTGATTAGCGTGCGCCTTTACAGGGTTCCCACGTGTCCTGGAAAACCTGGAAATTTATGACCAATGTTCCAGTCCTGGAAAACACATGGAAAATGAGAGAAAACATAAATTGTCCTGGAAAAAATCTTGTTGTCCTGGAAAATTATTTTATTTTTATTTACTTTATTATTTTAATTATTAAATTATTATTATAAATGTTCTTGATCATTTAAAGAACAGTTTACAACTGGTCAAAACAATTAACGTTAGCAACAGAAAGCGCTCTGTTCATGGACGCTGAGTTTTGACGGGTTTTAGTTATGCTGTTTAATCTCGCTGTGATGGATGACGCTGTCTTGTGTTGGCGGTTTCAGGTGCTAGGAATGGTTTAAGTGCTCGAATGTTTTCAAACCGAGAATTGGTATTGTCCCGCCTCCCTGTCACCCTATTGGTTGGCACATTTGTCTTTTAGGCCTATGGATTGATTCTAGCCGAACCTTAACCGGAAGGCGGGATTTCTAGCAGCAGCGTTTGCGAAAAAACACAGCCCTTTCCTCTTATCTCCAGTGTCGTGCTACTAATCAGCAGTAGTTATGCTATTAATCAGCGGGGCCTATAAGGGGCGGGTCGGCCGGCCGGCAAACCGTGTCTCCGGCAGCCCACGGCTCATTTGCGGCACAACAGGGCCAACGATCCTCTTTCCACACAGTGCGGGGGGGGGGTGTGTGTGTGTGTGTGTGTGTGTGTGTCTATGTGGCGTAATCGGTTAGTGCCAAGCCCCAAGACTCAATCAGAGAGCAAGATGCCACACAGTTTGATTTGATCACTGAACCTGGCACCCTATTTTTGGCATTTAACTTGAACTGGGGCAGGCACAGTCTAGTCCCAAATGCTGGCCTTTAGAAATTCCCCAACCTTTCCTATTTTAACACAAAAACAGCACAATTAATTTTTTTTGTAAATCAGATGATTTTCAATATGAGGTTTGGTTGAAGCAGAGTCCAGCCAAAGGCAAGCAGGCTGGGTGGCACACAAACTGTGGCTAAAACACTGAAATCCACTGGGGAATTTCTCAAGGCCAGAATTTGGGACTAGACTGCGCCTGCCCCAGTGCAAGTTAAATGCTGAAAATAGGGTGCCAGGTTCAGTGATGGTTCAATGGTCCAGGTTCAAATCAAACTGTGTGGCATCTTGCTCTCTGATTGAGTCTTGGGGCTTGGCATTGCTGCTTTAGTCAAACCTGTTCCATTTGTAACAGTCCCTGCCTGTCACAGGGTTTAACGCAGTTTTGTTAACAATTCATCCTGGCCACTAGGGGGACACATAGGGATATGTCCTGTAGGGGATAAAAAAGGAAATTGAAGAGTAAAAAGGGAGATCATGTTTGAAGCTACCTTATGCTCTGTGGTGATGGTCATCTTAACCATGCTTTGAGAAACTATTGTTTTCCTGCTCCAAGAGGGTTATTTTGCTCATCAGCTGGGACTATGTGTGATGGACAGATATGCAGCTTATTGGGCTGAAGAAACTCTCTCTGGGATTTAGTTGGATTCTATGCCACAGGCCTTAACATCCAACGCCTTCTTGTTCATCTACAGATAAGACTGTTTTTCTGTTTACTGGACTGTTTCTGATCTCACCTCTAATAGACTTAATGCCTGTTTGCTATATATTGAAGCCTATGCTCATGGAAGTCTTATGGAGTTGTATTTATGTATATATTTGTGTGATTTGACAAGTTCTGGCATGTGGATACGTTAAACATGTAAATATGGTGAATACAAATGATGCAAGCAACAAAAGAAATGATCCCCCTTGTAATTCCTTATAGCATAAACAGTGCAAAGTAACTGAGACTGTTATAGATTGGTGGCCCGTACGGGGCTTGAACCCGCGACCTTGGCGTTATCAGCACCAATGACGTTCCTGTTCGCAAGAAAGCTTACCGTGTATCACAGCAAAAACAAGCGTTCATTGACCATGAAATCAGGGTCATGTTGGATAAGAAGATCATCCAACCTTCATTTTCTTCTTGGGCTGCTCCGGTAGTAATAGTGCCTAAGAAGGAGGGTGGACAAAGATTTTGTATTGATTTCAGAGGTCTGAATGCAAAGACGTATCTGGATGGGTACCCCATGCCTCAGATCCATGATATCCTTGAGTCAGTGCATGGAGCAGCAGTTTTTAGTACCCTTGATCTTAAAAGTGGATATTGGCAAGTTGAGATGGATCCTGAAAGCGTCCATAAAACTGCTTTTGTGACACAGTCAGGGCTATATGAATTTTTACAGTTACTGTTTGGCCTTAAGAACTCAGCAGCCTCGTTTCAACATCTTATGGAGTTTGTGCTAAAGGATCAGAAAGGTAAAAGTTGCTTTGTGTACATTGATGATATTGTGGTGTACTCAAAGTCTGAGGAAGAACATCTTAACCACCTCAGAGCAGTGTTGCAGTGTCTACATAATGCTGGCTTAACTTTAAATCTTCAAAAGTGTAACTTGATGCAGAAGTCATTGAAGTTTCTCGGACATGTGATTTCAGCCGAAGGAATATGGACAGATCAAGACAAAGTCAATGCTGTTACCAACTTCCCTGTGCCAAAGTCGCTGAAAGAAATACAATGATTTTTAGGTATGGCAGGCTGGTATCAGAGATTTATTCCAAGGTTTTCTGAGAAAGCTGCTCCCTTACATGCCTTGAAAAGAAAAGGAGCTACTTGGATGTGGACGGAAGAATGTCAGAATTCCTTTAATTTGATTAAGCGTGAGTTGGTTAGTGCACCAATTCTTATTGCTCCTGACCTTAATGAATCGTTTAAAGTCCAAACTGATGCAAGTGACCTTGGACTAGGAGCTGTCCTAACCCAAGAAATAGCAGGAGTGGAACCTGTAGTGGCCTATGCTTCACGTCTTTTAAGAGGTGCTGAGAAGTCCTACTCCGTTTCAGAAAAGGAATGCTATGCTGTGGTGTGGGCAGTAGAAAGATGGAGACCTTACCTGGAGGGGAGACCATTTGAAGTGATCACTGATCATGCCGCTCTTGCCTGGGTCTTCAACCATCCAAAACCCTCTTCTTGATTGATACGGTGGGGTATTTGTCTCCAAGAGTTTGAGTTTACAGTTTTATACAGAAAAGGACAATGTAATATTGTTCCAGACACACTTTCTCGTAGTTTCCCTGAATCTTCTGCACTTAACCTAATCGCGATGACAAAATCCAAGGATGCATCAACTGCTTTTTCAACCTTTACCATAGAATGGTCAGACATTGCCAAGGCTCAACAAGAGGATGCAGAAATCCAGGAAATCATTGCTGAAGTGCAGTCAAGCTCTGAACCAGCTCGCAATCGTATTCACTATGTAATGAAGAATGGTTTTCTCTTCAGAAACATAAATCAAGGAAAGAAAGGAGTAAAACTGCAACTTGTGGTGCCAACCTCTTTGAGAGATGACTTTCTGAAATATGCTCACGACAACCCATTAAGTGGACACCTCGGCAGACTTAAGACATTGTTGAGACTGGTGGATATATGCTATTGGCCAACAATACGCTCAGATGTATGGAAGCATTGTAAGGAATGCCAGGTATGCCAAAAGTACAAACCAACAGTTTCGAAGTTAGCTGGCTATATGCAATCTACCCCGGTAGTGGAACCTGGGCACATGCTGGGAATTGACCTAATGGGACCATTCCCTAAAATTCCTAAACAGAATGTCCATCTCTTGGTGATTGTGGATTACTGCTCAAAATGGGTTGAGTTGTTTCCGCTGCGAGTAGCCAAAGCTACTCAAATTTCACGCATTTTGGTTGAAGAAATTTTTACTAGATGGGGCACTCCTATGTATTTGGTATCTGACCGAGGAACACAATTCACCTCTCAACTCATTGGTCTAATATGCAAACGATGGAATGTCATACAGAAACTCACCACAGCGGCTCATCTGCAAACCAACTTAACCGAACGGATAAACCGAACACTTAAAACCATGATTGCCTCTTATGTGCAGGACCATCATCGCCAGTGGGACCGGTGGCTAGCAGAATTCCGGTTTGCTATTAATACAGCATGGCAGGAAAGTACGGGGTTCACACCAGCCGAAGTTATGCTGGGTCGCAAGTTGAAAGGACCCCTAGAAAGGGCTATCTTAAGACCATCTGATCCGAACAGTCCAGCCTATCCGGTTCTGGAAAAGTCAGAAGAACTGATTCAAGCTGTGAGAAGGAATGTGGAGCACGCCCAGAATAAACAACGCAAGTACTATAATCTACGTAGGAGACAAGCTCACGTACAAATTGGAGATTTAGTATGGGTTCGTGCACATCCCCTGTCACGTGCTGATGAAGGTTTTATGGCAAAACTGGCCACAAAGTGGAAAGGTCCTGCCAAAGTAGTTAAATGTCTTGATCCTGTTAATTACTCTGTGTCTTTCATTGATCAACCTGAACATGTAGATTCTTTTCACGTACAGAAATTAAAACCTTATTTTGGCAGAATATAAAAGTTCCAAAATGAAAAGGCGGATATGTAACAGTCCCTGCCTGTCACAGGGTTTAACGCAGTTTTGTTAACAATTCATCCTGGCCACTAGGGGGACACATAGGGATATGTCCTGTAGGGGATAAAAAAGGAAATTGAAGAGTAAAAAGGGAGATCATGTTTGAAGCTACCTTATGCTCTGTGGTGATGGTCATCTTAACCATGCTTTGAGAAACTATTGTTTTCCTGCTCCAAGAGGGTTATTTTGCTCATGAGCTGGGACTATGTGTGATGGACAGATATGCAGCTTATTGGGCTGAAGAAACTCTCTCTGGGATTTAGTTGGATTCTATGCCACAGGCCTTAACATCCAACGCCTTCTTGTTCATCTACAGATAAGACTGTTTTTCTGTTTACTGGACTGTTTCTGATCTCACCTGTAATAGACTTAATGCCTGTTTGCTATATATTGAAGCCTATGCTCATGGAAGTCTTAAGGAGTTGTATTTATGTATATATTTGTGTGATTTGACAAGTTCTGGGATGTGGATACGTTAAACATGTAAATATGGTGAATACAAATGATGCAAGCAACAAAAGAAATGATCCTCCTTGTAATTTCTTATAGCATGAACAGTGCAAAGTAACTGAGACTGTTATACATTATATTAACTAGGATCAATTTGCTGCTTTTGTCAGACAATTCTTGGCTTTGTTACATTTGGAACTACAAAGCAACCTCCCCATCAAGGAATCGAAACTCTGTCTTCCACACGCACGTTTAGAGCAGTGCCGCTTTCGTCCAAGATGTCTTGGACTTCTTAGAGTTTCAACTGGGCGGAAAAGCAGCCTCCCCGTCGGGGAATCGAACCCCAGTCTTCCACGTGACCGGTGGAGATACTGTCCACTATACTAATGAGGAACACCTGTCCTGAAAGTTGAAAGCTGCCGGCAACTTGGACTGGACTGCGCCTGCCCCAGTGCAAGTTAAATGCTGAAAATAGGGTGCCAGGTTAAGTGATCAAATCAAACTGTGTGGCCTCTTGCTCTCTGATTGAGTCTTGGGGCATGGCAGTGTTGCTTTTGTCAAACCTGTTCCATTATACTAATTAGGATCAGTTTGCTGCTTTTGTCAGAGAAAAGTGAGCGATCACAGTTTTCCAATTGACAGGCAGAGATACAGTGCATTTTATTGAAGACGATCAGCTGGCTTCAAGAGTTCAGTCTGTTTCCTATTTTGACACAAAAACAGCACAATTAATTTTTATTTTTTTTGTAAATCAGATGATTTTTCAATATGAGGTTTGGTTGAAGCAGAGACCAGCCAAAGGCAAGCAGGCTGGGTGGCACACAAACTGTGGCTAAAACACTGAAATCCACTGGGGAATTTCTCAAGGCCAGCATTTGGGACTAGACTGCACCTGCCGCAGTGCAAGTTAAATGCCAAAAATAGGGTGCCAGGTTAAGGGATCAAATCAACCTGTGTGGCTTCTTGCTCTTTAATTGAGTCTTGGGGCATGACAGTGCTGCTTTTTTCAAACCTGTTCCGAAAAGTCTTTGCTTTCCTTCAGTTGGAATTATAAAGCAACCTCCCCATCTAGGAATCGAAACACTGTCTTCCGCAGGCAAGTTGAGAGCAGTGCTGCCTTTGTCCAAGACGTCTTGGCCTTCTTAGAGTTTGAACTGGGCAGAAAAGCAGCCTCCCCATCGGGGAATCGAACCCTGGTCCTCCGCGAGGTGGCAAGATGTGTATAGTTGGCACAGAGTGCCAGCGGCGTGAATTGTTTAGCTAAAAATCCCTAAACCGTTTCCAATTCATTTTCAATGGTAGTGCTAAACCACTACAGTTGCAGTATATTTTCGGCCGCTGACCCTTTTGAACCCTTTTGATGGTTCCGCCATCTGCGCATGCGCCGTGAGATTACGCGCACTGTTTGACTCCCGTTCGCTTCATTCGACAGTATCGGCTCGTCGATCACAGGTAAGTTACCTTAAATTGACTCCTTTTGTGTTTTACAGTTAACGCTAAGCTCCTATTAGCTTCGTGCGAACAGTTTTTTTTTCTTATGATTATTCTTCGAAACATCGTCTGTGGTTTACTCATTATTCATATTAATTCAATATTAATAATTAAGAGTTTTCCGGGTTAATTACATACTAAATGATGAATGAACGTGTCTGTTTTTGTTTTTTGTGTGTGTGTCTATCAGTTTACATGGATTAAACTAATTTTAAATGACTTTATTTTTGTCCTGTTGGCGTGTTTTTTTGATGACATTGTGATTTATTAGTCAAATTATTAATGAGCAATGACTTTCTTTGTGATTTTATGGATTTAATGACTTACAGAACAGTTGTTTTAAAAAAAAAAAAAAATTCAAGCACATTGAATGCTTTTAGTGTTAGTTACACTCTCTATGATAATGAGTGTTTGAAACTCTTTGTCTATGATGGCTCCTATGGCCCATTGTCTTTTTCCATACATCAAATACCCCTTTTCCACCAAAAAGGACCGAGTGCAGATTCAGAGCTAGAACTGGTGCTGGTTCAAAGTTGGTTCCACTGGCGAACCTCCTAAGAAACGGTTTGCCTTTCCACCAGCTAGAGAGCCATCACAGAGCTGAGTATGACGTCACTGTATACGTGTCACGTGTCCCAGCAACTTTAGCGCAGCAGCAGCAAACACAAACACATCAACAATGGCGGATGCTGCTTTACTGTTAATGCTCATGGCTTTGTAAACCTACATTAACACCCAAACTCGGCGAATCCAACGTGTACGTGCAGCTCCATGTAATTTGTATAAACTGAGGTTGTAATTGAGAAAGTACATAATGTTATTTTTTTATTAACACAGAAAAAAGTTAGCCTTAGCATGCAGCTACCTACTATCATGTGTGCTGATAATGTATCATATTGCGGTAAAGTAAAAATGTATTAAACATTAGTATACTTAAGATACATTAACAAATGCGCTCACAGTAGCCCTGCCCACAGCCCCTAACACAAGCGGTTCTTAAGTGTAGACCAGTAACGTTTTGGTGCTACTTAAGAACCACTTTTCCTGGTTCAGAGCCGGTGCTTTGGCTGTCGAAAAAGAAAGAACTGGTTCTAAATTAGGCTCTGGCTCCGAACCAGCACTCAAACTGCCTCGGTGGAAAAGGGGCAAAAGTCACTCCTAGGTGATAAACCACTAGGTGTGAAGGACTTGTCTGGGAACAGCTGTTAAGTGTTGCCTGATAACATATGATTGTAAAGTTTGGGCCAGGGTGGGTAGGGATTATAAACAAACAGTGTATAATGTTTTATAGAGATTATTGTAAGGTTTTGTTTTAAACAGACATGCTAACATTTACTACTCTTTCTGTATTACAGGTCACCATGCACAAAAAAATCGGTGTTTTTCCCAGTGTGCATTAAGGTCATGTTCCGTAAGGGAACCCTCGGATATCTCCTTCAGGAGCCAACCGAGGAGGCCAGGGTGATCAAAGATAACCCATCTCTTCAGGACAAGTCAGCACCAAAGAAGGAGGAGCTCATCAGGCAAAAGACAGGAGGGGATGCCTTTGACAAAACAGAAGTTCTTGGCGAGTACATCCTGCAGTTTGGAAAGTACAAGGGGAAATCTTTCCGGTGGCTTCTTGAAAATGACATGGGTTACACCGTCTACCTGATAAAGAACCTTCAACAGGAAGAGTCCATGTGGATCTTTACGTCAGAAGGACCCAGCAAGAGCAGTCTGTTATCCTTTTCTAATTATGCCTGCAGTTTTAACGAAATTCAGTCTCTGCTCAGTTATGTGTCCAAAAACCCGGGTGCACCAGCAGCCTCATCGGAGGGTGACCAGCTGGTTGGTTTTGGTGCTCATGCGAAGAATTCATGGCAGGAGGGCTGGACCAACAGGGCTGATGGTTACTCATCCTTTATATCGGGGGCGACTTGTGTCCCGGGGACACGGATGTACAATGAATAACATCATAGCTTGTTTTACATGCACACTATACTTTAATTAATATAGAGGTATAATTTAAGAAATCCGAGTACACTGAAAAGCCTTGATGCCCGATGACGCCTGAGATAGGCACAGGCTCCCCGTGACCCGAGGTAGTTCGGATAAGCGGTAGAAAATGAGTGAGTGAAAATGTTGTCTTTCACCAACAGAAATGGATGATGACAATGAGTTAGAGAGTGCGATGCTGAACATCTTCCCCTCCAAGATACAGTTGCGGTGTGTTGTAAACTTTTTCCAGAGAAGACCAGGAGACTTGGATATCCTTGTGCAGTAGTTTTTATTGTAGATACACAATGAAACAAGTCTGCAAGTCAGAGCATACTGGCACGGGAGCTGCAGTCATCAAGTCTGACTTAATGTTGTAATACATTGTAAATATATACATTTTAGGGGCAGTCCCATCAGATAGAGACAAAACACTCAGGGGACAATCAAAGCATGAAAGGATGTAACAGCCCCCACACCAGATCCTGGAATTTCACCCTTAATCCCATTAACATAACAGTCTTTCTCAGACCTTGAATCAAATGGCCACCTTAAACAATGGGACAAATGGCACAAAGAGACAGATGATATCCTGAGTTACCTTGCCCCTTTCCTTTCATATTAATGAGATACAGGAACCACAAGTCTAATGTAAAGTTTGAATTTAACTAGCATTGTAACTTGATTTGGCTTCTACATGATCCACAAAATATGCTAGAACTAAAAGGAAATAAAACAATGACTTAAAATTATTTTCCCACAATTCCCCCTTTGAGAGTTCTAATAACTCTCACAATAGATTTAAGTCAATAATAATAACAAAGATAAAATCATGCTCAGTTTTCTATCTACAAAAAAAAAATATCTGGCCTGTGCGCTTTAACATAGAGCCAGTATTCTTGCATCATTCTTGCAAGATACAGGCAAAAGAAAACTTTTTAAGGGTAATAGTTCTTTGTTGTTTTCTGGAGTCCAAATCTTCTGCAGTGCACATTGTAGCTTGATATATGATGTCCCTTTTGTCATCAGGTAAATGAAGACAGTAAGAATTGATGTTGTCTGCCAGTCCTGAGCAGTTGTTCTGCAGATGTCTTCAGATGTCAGAGCTTTGGTGCTTCTGTTGCCTTGGTTGTCGCAGTGCTTTTCAGTCCTTGTATCTGTAACACAAACATAAGAAGGCGAGCAAGAGAGAAGCAGGAGAGCAATATTTCCATACTACATTTTACGATTCATCTATGTGATCGTATAGTTTTTAGTTTCAGAATCTCTGTGATCGTATACTTTTTTTTAGTTTACTTTCCCTAATCTGCAGTGTTATGACACCTAAGGACCAGTTAGGTAAGGATAAGCTAATAAAAGGGGAATTCTATGAGGAAATCTTCACCACCGGGTTGACCCCCGAGGCCTACTGCCTTCGGTTCCTCCCTGGGCTCCTTACTGGTCTGTGTGTCCTAGTCTATCCCTGCAGGTGATGAAACTACTTTACAGTGTGAGACATGAGTCCAACTTTTTCCTTTACATAGTAGCATTCTGGCAACTTTCTTCACTACTTCTCCTGTAAAATACGTCCTGTTTGCTCTCTGTACTTGACCTGATGCTTGTGGTCTATATGGACAATGAAGATTCCACTTCATTTTAAGCATTCGGGCAACTTCTTTCAATGATTTCAAAATCTACAACTACCGAGACATCAGTCTTTCCCTTACATGGGTTCATTGAGATTTAATCTACCTGTAAGTGTTGAACAAGCCCTGGTGGGGCTGGGGTATGTTCTGCTGATGGGATGTTATTCTGTTGGCATACAACCGTGTTTGTCTGGCTCTGTGGCTATACCTCTAAAAGCCGGATTCCAGGATTCCACCAGTGATTTGACAAAGGTTGAATCATTGCTGCTGGACTAATGTGACCTAAGTTATGTAACTGCTGAGCCAAATATGGCAGAAGTGATTCTGGTGCCATATATTTTCCCCCTTTGGTCCAGCAGCCCGTAAAATCAACCATGGCTCCCTTATCTAACCATTTCCATGCTTCATACATTGGAACATCTTTGTAGAGGTCTGTTAGGGAGTCTGGAGGCATAATGACACCGGTTGTTGTCATTCTAGTACCCACTTGCACTGTACTGTATGAACAGGCTTTTTTAGCAGCTACGTCTGCAAGAGCTTTACCCTGTGATTCTGCAGTGTTAGGTTTAGAATCTGGGAGATGACTAGAAGCTACTACATCAGATACAGAGGTCATTGCTTTTCCTGCTCTATTATTCCCTCCAATGACTTGAGCTGAACCATCAACAAACAATTCAAAATCAGCATTATTTAGCAGAGTCTCTGCAATAGCATTTGAAGATGAGTGTGTAAGCATAACACAGTCATTAGTCATTTCTTCATCCTCTAAAGGAACATCAGTCATTGCAGACACAAGAGGATGGGTTAGTGACAGGGGCATGGTCCAAAACCAAGTTGAGGGCTGTGAGAGTCGTTAACCAATTTCCCCAACAGGAGGAGGTGATTTTAGCTTGATTCTTTGATGTGGATACTGAATTTGGGCACCTGACTTTTATTGTTTGGCCTAAAACTGCATTTGTACAGGCCTGAACAAACTGTCCTAGGGTTTCACTAGAAAGAGGATGAACTACCTCTGGGTTATAAGCAGGCTGGGTGGGTGAGGGGTTATGTTGTAAATTTCTTCTGCTATCTTGCTGCTTTTTCCTACAGTCTTTTACCCAGTGCCCTGATTTTCCACAATAGTTACATGTTCCCTCTCTCTTAGGGAATCCGGGTTCTTGCCTAGTCTCTGCATAGGAATTATTTAGCGATGCTGCGGCTGTTCTGACTTTTATCTTAACATCAGAATCCCTTTCCCAGATGGCTAACCTGTCCAAGTTGCTTTTCAGTGTTTGAATAGACCAAGTAAGGTCTAAGAAAGGCAAAGCATTCCTGTACTCTGATGAAAGGCCATCAAACCATGCCCTGACTAATGGTCCCTTATCATCTAATACATCATCTGGACTGTTAGCTATTCCACTGTATGCAACAGCTGATTGACAAAATCTTTCAGTGTATTCACTTACAGTTTCTTCCTTTTTTTGCACACAACTAGTGACTCTGGCCCAGTCAATCTTTGGCCCAATAATATCCTTCAGTATCCTAAGGACTCCTTCTCGAAACTCATCTTTGCTATCATGTTTGAACTCCGAACTATTCACAGCACTTTCAAAGCAATTAAATTCTGACTCTGTTAACACCTGAGACATAAGTTGAGTGACCTCCGCTAGAGACATGTCATAGAGATGCAATTTTTTTGATAATGCTCTCCTAAATTCAGAAAAGTTAGCACGTGCTGATGGCAAACTTTGAGAAAGTCTCTCTATTGCTTCAGGCCCTAAAGCTTTAATGACAGTTTGCACTTGTAATGTTGGAGATGGGCCAGTAGTATTTTCTACCTCCTCTATTCTACTCTGAACCCTTTTTCGTGCTCCACACACAAGGGCATTGACCGGCTGATCAATAAGGTCACTAAAGGACACATTGTCTCCCTCTTGGTTAAACAAAGACTCCAAGTCAGGATATACATTTTCTGACGGCGTTGACTTTTTTACACAATTTTTTCCTGAAGCCTTGCTGTGCCCTAACTTCTTAGTGATGGAAGATACTCGAGCACGTAATTCTTTGTTTTGCTCTTCTAGCTCTGCAATACGTTGGGCATGCTCATGTGCTGAGGAAACACAAAATTCCATGTGGCAACAGATAATTCCTTTGACGTTTTTCTTTCTGATACAAGCACCTAGCACCTTTTTGCACTCTTCAATAGACCACACTTTGTCTGGATGAATGCCATATTTCTTTGCCAAATTTTGTTTGACTGAATCTGTCACTATAGCATTCATTTGCTCTGCCAACATTGATTTGAACTCTCCACTAGTCCACAAAGGGGTAGCTAATCCACCTTTTTCAGTAGTGGGGATCAGTCTTGCATTCTTTTTAAACATTTTGATTGCTATGGGATTTCTCTTTTTAGACAATCTACTGTTAGTTTCTCTAAAGTAGGGAATAACCCATAACTGTTTCTAATTTCTAGAGGATAACACACAATTCTTCCCTGAGGTACAGGTGATAAACCAAAACTCTTCCCCGATAAACAGAGGGTGACTCAAATTTCTTCCCTGATGAACAGAGGATACACCAAAATTCTTCCCTGATCAACAGAGGATAACTCAAATTTCTTCCCTGGTAAACAGAGGATAAACCACAAAATCTTCCCTGGTAAACAGAGGATAAACCAAAATTCTTCCCTGATCAACAGAGGATAAACCAAAATTCTTCCCTGATCAACAGAGGATAAACCAAAATTCTTCCCTGATCAACAGAGGATAAACCAAAATTCTTCCCTGATCAACAGAGGATAAACCAAAATTCTTCCCTGATCAACAGAGGATAAACCAAAATTCTTCCCTGGTCAACAGAGGATAAACCAAAATTCTTCCCTGGTCAACAGAGGATAAACCAAAATTCTTCCCTGGTCAACAGAGGATAAACCAAAATTCTTCCCTGATCAACAGAGGATAAACCAAAATTCTTCCCTGATCAACAGAGGATAAACCAAAATTCTTCCCTGATCAACAGAGGATAAACCAAAATTCTTCCCTGATCAACAGAGGATAAACCAAAATTCTTCCCTGATCAACAGAGGATATTCTTCCCTGCCTGAACAGAGGATAGCATAAAATTCGTCCCTGCCTAAACAGAGGATAGCATAAAATTCGTCCCTGCCTAAACAGAGGATAAACCAAACTTGTAGTTAACCAAACCCTGCAGCTGTTTGTTAACTCTTCCCTGACAAAGCAGAGGATAACCACATGTATACTGGTCTGTAGGTTCTTTGGATAGAGTGACACTCACCAAATCAAAGTTGAGTTGGAAAAAAATCTGAAGATTCTGGAGCTTGAAGTTTTGAAGAAGTTTAGTGAGATGAGAAGCTCTATCCGGGTCATGGCACCATCTGTTGTAAACTTTTTCCAGAGAAGACCAGGAGACTTGGATATCCTTGTGCAGTAGTTTTTATTGTAGATACACAATGAAACAAGTCTGCAAGTCAGAGCATACTGGCACGGGAGCTGCAGTCATCAAGTCTGACTTAATGTTGTAATACATTGTAAATATACACATTTTAGGGGCAGTCCCATCAGATAGAGACAAAACACTCAGGTGACAATCAAAGCATGAAAGGATGTAACAGCCCCCACACCAGATCCTGGAATTTCACCCTTAATCCCATTAACATAACAGTCTTTCTCAGACCTTGAATCAAATGGCCACCTTAAACAATGGGACAAATGGCACAAAGAGACAGATGATATCCTGAGTTACCTTGCCCCTTTCCTTTCATATTAATGAGATACAGGAACCACAAGTCTAATGTAAAGTTTGAATTTAACTAGCATTGTAACTTGATTTGGCTTCTACATGATCCACAAAATATGCTAGAACTAAAAGGAAATAAAACAATGACTTAAAATTATTTTCCCACAGGTGTCACTATTTCTTTCTGTACTGACTGCATGTAAATTGATTGTGTTCCAAATGGATTTTCATTTTGCCAAAAGTCTTAAAAATAGGCTGTATATGTTAATGCGTTGTGTGCTTATCACTAGCTCCACGACCACTGTCATCAACAACATCATCCTCAGCTGACCTTGGACGGTCTGCAGGATCAGGAAAAAGTTTTTACACATCAGGCTCAGCACTGGAGCACAGTTCTGTTGAATTGTGATATGAAATGCTCTCCAAGTCTGAATAAAAAGCCTTTCTTATTGTGTCAATGTTTTGGCCATGTTCTGGCCTTGTTCCACTAACAAACGTCTGTGCCGTTGGCAATATACTAACTGTTCAATGGGCTACAAATTGATTCCCCGACCACCAAGAACTGATATCAACCACAATCAGGGTAGGTATTCTTTTTTTTATTGTTGAGTTTTAAATATTTCTGTCTACACGTTAAAAACAACCCAATTTGGGTTATTTTGGCAACCCAGCGCTGGGTCAAAAAGGGACGTACCCAACACTGGGTTATTTTAACCCAACTAGTTGGGTTATCATGTTTAACCCAGCATGCTGGATTGTGATTTTAACCCAATTATTAGTTAAAAATGACTACACTGCTGGGTTGAATTTAACCCAAAATGGGTCAGAAATTTAATTGATTAAAATAATGAATCTACAGCAATACTTACTTCAGTAATCAAACCCCGCCCACGGGAAACACGGAAGTATGTGGAAGCAATTTAGGTGATCTAAATAAAATGTCGTCCTTCATTTTATTAATACACGTTTTCTTATTTTTGTAAAGGATGTCTAGGCTAAAATAGCAAACCTTAAATCTAATATATAATATGTGTAATATACAGAGCTGATTTCATCATAACAGTATGTAAATGTATCAAATATCACAGTAAATGCTTCACTGACTTCAGTCAGAAAATTTTACTTTAAGAATACAAATTTAAAATATGAAAACATTTCATAACATTTACATTAACCTCAATATCTGAAGATATAAGAATCATCAGTAAGAATCAATAAATAGCAATGTAATTGTAGTGTTGTATAAGAAAAATAGAAGAATTTAGAATAATGAACATACATCAAACTGACTGTCAGGAAAATTTACTTCCAATTAAATATGTATGTGAAATATGAAAACATTTCACGTAACAGTGAACAAGTTAAAGAACACAGAATCCAATGAAGCAGTTAGGTCACAGTAGTAATAATAAAAGTTAATTAACTATACACAGTTGAATTAATAAAAAAAAAAAAAAAAAGTTAGTTTGTCTGTAAAAATGAATGCTCGCAGAATTCTCTATGTGCAGATGACTGAGAAACAGATTCAGATTCCAAGGGACCGTGTGCAAAGTGCAAAACCCGAAAAGCGAATACAAAAAAGTCAATAACTTTTCATATAAAAAAATCATAAAAATTATACAAAAAGACATTTCCCCCAAATCTGTGTTGTAGTATAACTATCAGGACATCAGTGATGTGTGAGCTGGTGACAGTACAGTGTATTACAGTGAAGTTATTGACTGTTTTTTAGTTTTCGCTTTTCGGGTTTTACCCTTTGCAGATGGTCCCTTGGTTTCTCAGTCGTCTGCACATAGAGACTTGTGTATTTTGTCCACCGTGGAGGAAAGCTGATTTTGAGGAAAATTGGGTTGTAGCTGCCTCTCTAAATTACTACTATAGAAAAGAGGTGTTATTTGTGTAATAAGAGCATTTAGCTCAGGAGTTATTGACTCGGGAAACTCCAATCTGTAAATATGCGGCCAACTTTACTTAAGTCTAACAAAATACGTTACCATCAAGTAAACTCCGCCTTATAAAAACCGTATCTAACACAAAGTCATTTATAATAAAGTAGATTTAACACGTACACAAGTAATATATAAAAAGCATTTACCCTATTTCCTTCCAAGCTCCGATGAAGATGCCACGCGCGCTCTCCTGTTCACTGTTCTGGGATCTGTCGTGAGTCTGAGCACGGCTGTCACGGCCGCGAGGTAGTCTCAGTTTAACTGAGTGAAAGCCTAAATTGCGCTTATAACATTAGTTTATACAGTAAAGCAGATTTTTTATGGCTATAAACATTGTTAAAAACATATGGAATAACTTACATTTCAGACAGAATTTCACTCGCTTATATCTGAAGACTTGATTTTCACGTTGACGTGCATGCTCTCTTTAACGTCCGAGTTCCCAACACAGCGCCGCTGGTTTATAGCTCAAGACAATTTTCAACCCAAACTTGGGTTAAAACAGCCCAAAGTCCTACCAAATGGCCTCAACACAGCATTTGGGTTGATAAAACAACCCAGCGTTTTTTAGAGTGTACTAACTCATGATGATGCATGTGCGTGTAAGTTACCTTTTCACAGTTTGAAATTATTAACATTCCTTTGGTAGGCATAATGTTTACTGTTTATTACTATTATAAAGATAAGCGAGTGAAGTAAGTGTGGGGTATTTTGAAGCTTTTATATTATTATACACAAATGACTGACAAGATTTTGCATTTTGCAGTGTCTTCTGCTGCCCTCACCATAACACCTCCTGACACCAGGCAACTGCCACCAGTCAATGGTAAATTGTTAATGTGTAATTACATTATAATTCTGCTTATATATTTGTACTTTTTTCTCATTTACTATGGTACTAATCTTATTTTCTACTTTGATTTTGTATCTTTTCCTTCTTTTGGCACCAGCCTTGACAGCTCAGAAAACGCCCGTGGCTCTTCCCAAAGAGCTGATGTTTTGTTTCCCGGAACAATCAGCTTCCACACAATCTATGAGACTGGTTTTAACTGCAGGTGTGTTTAGTGTCAGATTTGTTAGCAAATTGTCATGTTCACCTACCTTTACTGTTTAGCATTTAAAATCATATTTATAATCTCTATAATAAATATAATTTATTATAAATAAATAAATAATAATAAATAATAAAATAATAATAATAAATAATAATAATAATAAAAAATAAATAATAATTGCTCATAGAGGAATAATGCTCTGTTTTAGCAGACATCAGCACCACAGACAGCTCTCCAGTCTGTAGGACACCTACAATTGAGGAATGTGGCAAAAATGGTAAGGTTGTATTTCAGATGACTCGACTTGACATATTGAAAACATTCGGATGACTCGACTTGACATATTGAATTTTTTTTTTTTTTTTTTTTTTTAGATATATTTTTTTTATAAAATTATTTCTAAAAATAATTTTGAGAAAATGTCTCATCTTCAGATAACACTTCATATAGTGTTCTACATACAGCTGAGGCATCACATGGTAAGATTGGATTTATGCACCTATCTGAGTCATTAATGTAGTTGTTTTCTTTGTGTATTGTCCCACTTTTGAATGTATTTTTAATTATTATTTGTCTTTCCAGATTCATTAACCTCTGCCCTTGGCTCTTCAGTGTGCAGCCGTCCTCCTCTGCAACAGACACCTACAAGTAAGAAAGATTACTTTGTGTCTTTGTTATAGGGAATGAGTGATTGCCATAGTCAAGGTCTGTATCTATAATTAGAAAATCATCCTTTTATATTTTTTTACAGCCGTCTCTAGAGGCCCTCCTCCACAACCTCTTGACTATGATTACGATGTCCGTGAGTGGAAGTGTTCGCATCAGCAGAAGATCTGGATGAAGACAGAGCTGGAATCCATGGGTCTATGGCCAGGCTCACCCCCTGTGAGCAACCCCATGAAGACAGTGTCTCTGTGGCATTTGCCTCCTCAGATCTGATCTGAGAACTGATCGACACCATCTCTGATCTACCATCCCCCAAATATTTCCAACTTCATCCATTTTTTATTTGGAAGCCTGAAAATGACACCTTGATGGCTAGACTAAGGAATATCTATGCTCTGCCATGCATTGACGGGTGTAGGCAGACAAAGGTTACGTCTGCTGGATTTGGTAGGCCTCGTGTGATTGTGGGCCTCACAGGTCAGTACTACCTGTTCTCATCACGATTGTGTTGCAAATTCTGCAAAAAATGATGGTATGCAGACAACCCACAGTGGCTGGAAAAGCTCCCCAAAAGGTTTACTAATTTACTGCCTGCGGTTCTAACTTATAGGAAAGCCATCTGTAAGTCTCTGTTGGATGAGCTACGGCGTATAGGTAAATCGCCCACGGACATGGCCAACCAGGTGATGGAAATGATGCACCTCAAATACGAGCGTGCGAACTTGGCCTACCTTCTGACTTGCCAGAGTGTCCTGGACTCTAAGGCAGGCAAGTACGGGCAGAAGAGCATCACCAGTTTCATAAGAAAGGAAACTCAGTCTGCTCCCTTTGGTGATTATGATGATATTGATGGACGGAATGGCCTCTGTGTGTCTGCTCACTATCTTACTGACTGCCTCCTCCATGAGTACCAGCGCCAGAATGGCCATATCATGGGTGATGGTGCAGTTTGAGACGGAAAAGTCATTAGAACCCATGTACCAGGGGCTTTCTCATCGGTACAGGATGGCAGGAGTGGAGAAGGCACAGTACCAGTGGGTACACAGGTGAGACATTACATGTCACACAATTCATAGATATAAAGACTAGATACAATGGCATGCAAAGATGACTAATTACATCTTGACTGATTTGTTTTGTTTCTTTGATTGATACAGCAGAATTAATGTTCACAGCTACACTTTTATGTTGTGTTTTCAGGGATTGCTGTGCAGCATACAGAGTGCCAGACCCTGAAAAATCAGAACACCTGAACTGGGATGCTTGGCAGACAGTGGATACCGTTATTCTGGAGGCAACATCTGGTGTTCTGAAAAACACATGTGCATCAAGGTCCCAATTCGACGAGAACATAGTGATCAAACTTGATCTACTTCATTGTCTGAGGGTGAGGGGGCTAAAGTTGATGTGTGGATTCCAATAAGAGGAACGTCTCAGCAGGAGAGCTACTACTTTCACCAGGCTCAGTGGGTCACTGGCACACGTGTTTCCTCTGAACTGTTTCAAGCCCAGAGCATGACCGGAGTGGCACGCTGGAACTGCGTCTGGTGGATCTGAAAATACCAGGTGTTCGGCTTCCGGGAGTGTTTGATCCGTTGCTAATTGCCGATCTTAATACTGCTTCAGCAAGGGTGTTAGGAACGGCAAAATATCCCATCCTTCAGTTGTTCACCAAAGACACTGGAGAGAGGTTTGGACTGGAGTATGTGGAACCTGGATGTCGCCCTGTTGTGCTGGACTGGGAAAAGCACAAGAGCAAGACCACTCAAGCTTTCAGTCCAGCTGATCACGGAAGCACGCCCACTGCAGACCATCCTGGTGAGCTTGATGTGACTTCAAGTCCTCAGCTAGTGTCAGGTAGATATTTTAAAGACGAATAGACTTAATGAATAAACAAGACATTGTTATTATACATTTATTATTTGTAGCAACATTCTTGATGCTATTTTTTTGTTTTTTTGTAGAATTTGCTCCCTTGCATTCTTCATTGGATAGTGCCCATTTGGAACTACAGTCAGAACCAGGTAACCTTTTGACAGATGAACAATTTTGTGCACCTACTGCCTTTGTTTTTTCCCTTATCCATAAAACTATGCTTAACTTGTAGAATCCACCAGGATCTTGCTTGTGCCGTCACTGGCCTCATCTCATGGTGCCCATGCAGAACCTGGGTCAAATCCAGGTAAATTACAGATGAACAGATTTTGTTATCAAACACTGTTAAAATTTATTTTGGGGCACAAAGATTGATTCTGTTTGATTTCCTTTATGTAGAAACCACATACACACCACCCCTGCCCATGCTGGCCTCACCTTCTAGTACCTGCACTGGACCAATGAAGACTGGTGGAAGGGTGTTTGTGCTGGACCACAAACTTTGGACAGCTCCAATGAAGGTGGCCATTGACAGCTTGTTGAATAAGCATCATGGGAAGAAGGACCTGCTAAAGCTTGTGGATCAGGAGTATGCAGCAATGGTCCACAGTTCCTGTACTGACCCCAACAGCATGCTTCATCCAACCACAAGACTGCACATATCACAATATGTCAAGCACTTGGCCAAACTGCTGAATACCAGTACTTCATTAAACACAAGTCCAGAAAAACTGCAGGAACGACAGCAACTCTGGCACTCGTTGACAGAGGGGAGTGAAACTACCAGTGTGCCAGTGGTAACTATGCACCCTGCAGTTGTACATCCACCAGCACCTGCTCAAACCAAACCCTTGACTCCTGAGAGCTTGGAGAAAATTGTTGAGGGCATCATGGAGCGGCAACAACAGCAACAGCAACAGCCAGAGCAGAGAAAGCAGACAAAGACGTGTCTTGCCTGTGGACAGCCAAAGTCTCGCTATGAGAACGATGGCTCCTCTGTCCACTTTTTTTTATCAACAAGGCCCTGTCAGATATTTCAGCGCCACTGACAGTTTGTACACCTTGATGTGCTGCGCTATTAATTTGAAAAATTCATCAACATGCGATTTCTCTGGAAAATTGTCCGTAGTGTGTGATTGCGTGAGTGATTGAGAGTGTGTGCGTGCCCTGCGATGGGTTGGCACTCCGTCTAGGGTGTATCCTGCCTTGATGCCTGATGACGGCTGAGATAGGCACAGGCTCCCAGTGACCCGAGGTAGTTCGGATAAGCGGTAGAACATGAATGAATGAATTAATTAATCAACATGCGATTAGCCTGTTCATAAAATTCGTAAGAGTGCACTTTACACTAAAGTCCCATACAGAGCAGAGCTGCGCTGTTATCCACTGCAGCCAAAGTTTGTATGTCTTCATGTAGTGTCCTTTCTATTTTCAACAGACTTGTCTGGCACTCAATGTTTTAATCAGCTTTAAAAGAGCACTCCTCAGCATCCTTGTATTACCGAGCAGCGTGGAACGGCTCCAGAAGCCTCGTCCGAGCAGAATTGGTGACGTTTGTAAGATGCTTCCAGGGTGAAGGCTCTTGGCACACACATCGACTCATAAGCTTGCACTGAATAAAATCCCAGGCCTCCAGCATGGCAAGCAAGAGTTCTTGCAATAACCCAACAATGCCTAGAAGAAGAGCTCCAGGACGCCCCCGGGTGCGATTGACCACACTTTTAACTGATCTTCTCAGGCTACTCCGTCGGCCTGCAAAAAGTCTGTTTATTAAATTTGATGCGCAAGTTCCTTTCTGAGTCCCTTTTCCTTGTATAATCGAGCAGCATGGAAGCCTCCTGGAGCCTAGTCCAAGCAGCATTGGCAACGCTTGCACGAAGAAGGCTGTATATAATATAATAATATATAAAAAGGCTGTATATAATAATCGCAATAATAATAATCATAATATATTTTTTTCATTTTATGATTTTCATTATTATACAATAGCTTTATTTTTCCTTTTTATATTTTATTAATGCTTGTTAACAACAATTATGAAGAAAAAAATTCTTAATCTACAATTATTTTTATCAAATATTTAAAAAAATATCAGTAATAATAATAATAATAGCGTTATTTTTTTTTTTTTACATTTTTTTTAATTTTATATTTTATTAATGCTTGTCAACTGTAACGAACGCGAAACAGAGCGGACCCAAACGCAGGATAGCATAAATCAAAATATGGTTTAATAACTTAAAACATGAAACAGGACGCAGACTAGACAGGACAAATCACAGTAGAT
The DNA here is from genome assembly GCF_030014155.1 of Tachysurus vachellii. NCBI lineage: Eukaryota > Metazoa > Chordata > Actinopteri > Siluriformes > Bagridae > Tachysurus > Tachysurus vachellii. Next base: position 6,240,804 of record NC_083466.1, read on the forward strand.
GCCGCGCTGCACAAAGCAACGCGGCACAGTTAAATACAAAAAGACAATGACCATAAGGATCAGGTGTGATGACAGGGGCGAGGCACACGGCGAGGCAGGTGGGGGGAGCAAGGCACACGGCGAGGCAGGTGGGGGGAGCAAGGCACACGGCGAGGCAGGTGGGGGGAGCAAGGCACACGGCGAGGCAGGTGGGGGGGCGAGGCAGGTGGGGGGGGCGAGGCAGGTGGGGGGCGAGGCACACGGCGAGGTAGATGGGGGGAGCAAGGACCACGGCGAAGGCAGGTGGGGGGAGCAAGGCACACGGCGAGGCAGGTGGGTGGAGCAAGGCACAGGGTGAGGCAGGTGGCGGGGGAGCAAGGCACATGGCGAGGCAGGTGAGGGGAGCAAGGCACACGGCGGCCAGAGAGGGCCGAGCGATGTCCACAGCCGAGCTGAAGGGCCGAGCGACGTCCACAGCCGAGCTGAAGGGCCGAGCGACGTCCACAGCCGAGCTGAAGGGCCGAGCGACGTCCACAGCCGAGCTGAAGGGCCAAGCACAACCCCTGACGCACCCCGGCCAGATCCACCCCCAGAGTCCAGGAAAGGGAGGGCGGGAGGGGAAAAAAAATAAATCCTCCACAGAACAGGGAAGTCCAAAAACAGGAAAAAACACAGGCCTGCGACACCCCCCGCGGACAGGAAGTGGGGCGACGTCCTCCACGGAAACCAAAAGTGAAGCGACGCCCCCCACCAGAAAGTGCGGGGCGATGTCACAGGACACTGAAAAACAAAACAAACCTTGGGCTGGCGACATGGCCCGCAACCAGGAAGTGAGGCGGCGCCCCCCGCGAAAAAAACAAAAGCGAGGCGGCGCCCCTCACCGAAAAAATGCGGACCCACGTCGCCAAACGCGCCAAGTCCAGAGGGGGGAAAAAAAAACACGACACGAAAAAAGTACTCCCAGTCAGCCGGTCCAGGTAGCTGCTATCCCGCTGGGTCCTCATGTGGCGGCATCTTCTGTAACGAACGCGAAACAGAGCGGACCCAAACGCAGGATAGCATAAATCAAAATAGGGTTTAATAACTTAAAACATGAAACAGGCCGCAGACTAGACAGGACAAATCACAGTAGATGCCGCGCTGCACAAAGCAACGCGGCACAGTTAAATACAAAAAGACAATGACAATAAGGATCAGGTGTGATGACAGGGAGTAGCAGACGAAGGCGGGGCAGACACGTGGCGAGAAACATAAACAAATGCACGTGGCCAGAGTCCGGGCAGAGTCCTTACATCAACAATGATTATGAAAACTTTTTTTCTTAATCCATTATTAAATATTTTTATCCATATCTCGCATGCCCTGTTAGAACCTGTGCACACGTCATATCCGTCGTGTTTGATCTTTTTCTTTAACTTTTTCTTTTCTTTAACTGCAAGTAGCAATATCCTACATCCAACTTTAAAGAACGAAAGAAACTCCATGGATTTCCTCCCGACCAAACTCAGTCAGCTCATGGTAAGAGAATGTGACTTTAATTTCATAGTGTTTTTACAATAAAGCAGGTTTAAATTACAGTGTGTTATGGTCTAATGTTTTCTATCTAAACAGGATCCTCTTTTGACGTGAATTAGCACAATGCTACTTAATGTGCTAGCAAACTTGAACACAGATATAAATGACAGTAAAAATACTAAACCGAATCGATGAGCTTGACTTAAGAATCGATTTTAATTTCACAATAAAATATTTCCTCTGTTGTTTGGTGACTTTTCACAATCCTCACTACAGGTTTTACAGTAAAGCAGGTGTAACATAGTGATTAGACACATACATGATTAGCTCCGGACTTTTTTTTTTACATGAAAAAAGTTAGCTAAAAATACTTGTGAAACACAGCAAATTCTCAAAGCCTTGAGTGTCTACTTTCATAGAAGTCATTAACAAGCACAGTGGAGTGTGACATGACAAACAAATTTAAGACTGAACACAGACACAACAAAACAGACACCAATGTCATTTTCATATTTCATTATTCATTATTCATTCATTGTTGGATGTACAGTGTATATGCATTTAGAGATAACGAGAGCACGCGAGAGAGAGAGAGAGAGAGAGAGAGAGAGAGAGAGAGAGCACACAGCAGCTTAATTCTGAAACTTTTTTTTTTTTTATGCAAACAGACAATTACAATATTTACAGAAGAGAAATTAGATACAAAATACAAATACAAAGACCAACAAAACAAAACGTGTGTGTGTATGTAACTGTAAGTGTAACTGGGTGTGGGAGTGGAGATATATGAATGAAGGAGCATGTAGGGAAATACAACAGATATAAAATGTATACGTATATATATATATATATATATATCAAAGAGGAATATATATATATAAATTTAAATAACAATAATTATAATGACAATAATAATGATAAAGATAGTAATAGTATCACACAAAACAAAACAAACAAAAAAAAAATTAATTGAATCAAAATAAATAAATAAAACAAAAATAAAAATGGAAAATGGGGAATGAGGAGGGTGGCAGTATCAACAGTAATAGCAATAATAATAATAATAATAATAATAAGAAGAAGAAGAAGAAGAAGAATGAAAAACCCAATTAATAAGAAATAGTAATATAGTATTAGCAGTAGTAGTAATGATAAACATATTTACAAATATACTCATTTCCTCCGGAATGAAGGGGAGGTTAAAGGATCAGGAAGAGGACAAATAGAAATAGTAGTAGTAATAGCAATAATAATGCTGATACAGCCATTAATAGTAATGATAATAGTAGTACTTATAATAGCAATGATAATAATAATAATAATAATAATAATAATAATAATAATAATAATAATAATGGTAATATTGATACAGCTATTAATGATAAGGTATTATAAAGCTGCTTCTGATACCCCTCATGGCCATGGCATAGTATAGACCCCCGCCAGCGTCATATTACAACGGGCTATCAAGGTGAGGTGCTGCCGGGTCCAGGGTCCCAAAATCCATCCCCATCCCCAGCCGTCCCACACATGCCACGCTTACCCTGTTTGTGTGTGTGTTTTTTTTTTTTTTTGGCTTTCATTGTTATAATCATGATATGTTTGTCAACTAGTGTATAATGCATTAAAAAAGCATGGCGTGTAGCATGGAACCAGCCCAGTGCAAAGCCCAGGCCGCCATGCCCGTGCCACACTTACCCTATGTGTGTGTTTTATATATATATATATATATATATATATATATATATATATATATAATCACATATTAGATGAGGTGTGCACACATTCATTCAAATATATATATTTATATTTATAAATATATAAAATATATGTATTTTTTATTATGCTCCAAATGAATGTGTGCACACCTCATCTAATATGTGATGCATTAAAACAGCGAGACAAGTGCAGGGCCAACCGGAGTCAAGAAATCTCAGGCATAAGTACAAGCTGGAGGGCGAAAGCCCAATGCCCCCGGCCCCACATCACACCCACCCACAACTAATCAGAACTGCACATGGCAGGGTATGCCACATGGTATGCCACATCCAACCAGGGTCCAGAAGCAGCGGAAAAGAGAGAGAGAGAGAGAGAGAAAGAGAGAGAGAGAGATTTAAATATAATCTTATAAGTATTTTATTTATATTCGATATTAGTCTGTGTAGCTGCCTCTTCCTGACCCCCCTCCTCCCAATCATGTGTAATTATTGATGGGATTATTGATGGTGTATCATTGAGCGTGGCTTCAGACAAAGAAGGTCAGTGGATTGATGACTGTTTGAAGTTAAAGAGAGATGACCAAGAAGGGTGTAATTCTGATGTATTATTTTGAATGGAGGTAGACAAGTTTTCCATGGAGATGTACTCTATTAGTAAATTTTTCCAAGTTGTAATGTGTATGGTGTTCCTTGATTTCCAGTTCATGAGTATAGTTTTCCTGGCGATAGTCAGAGCCACTAGGAGTAATTGACTGTTTGTACTGTTTAAATTGATTATGGATACGTCACCTAATATACAGAGGGAGGGAGACAGCGGGATGTGACAACCCATAAGATTGGATAGTGAGTCAGTAACGTTTTCCCAGAATTTTTTAACTGAGGTGCAAAGCCAAATAGCGTGTAAATAGGTGTCTGGGGTGTTTTGTGTGCAATGTGAGCATGTTTATGAAATAAAACCCATTTTAAATAATTTCTGTCTAGTTAGATGAAATCTATGAAGTACTTTATACTGTATAAGTTGTAAGTTGCCGTTTTTTGTCATGAAGTAGATATTTTTGCAGATTTGTGTCCAGAAAGCGGTATTGGGAGCAATGGATAAGTCTGATTCCCATTTAGGATTGGTTAGGCTTAATGTGTTGTCTGATTTGGATATTATATATTTTGGAGAGTAGTTTTTTGTGGAGGTTATATTAATTAGTTCTGAGATTGGAGGGGAGAGGTCTAGATTAATTGTCTGAATGTTGATTTTTGATTGAATAGATGATTTAATTTGTAAATATTCCAAAAAACAATTACTCCCAATGCCGTATTTCTGGACCAAGTGGGAAAATGGTGCCAAGTTGTTATTAAGGAGGATGTGTTGAAGTTGTGTGATGCCCTTATCTACCCATGTGCGTAGGTTGAGTGGCTTCTTATTAACTATAAAATCTGGGTTATTCAAGATCGGGGTGTACAGTATTTAGATGATGCAAGTGGGGTGTTTGTGATTTGATGAAATTTCCACCAGGCTGTCAGAGCTGTGGCTATTGTTGGTGATTTAAAACAGTGATGCTTTTTGATTGTCTGACTATAGAAAGGTAATTCTGAAATGTTCATCTCTTTAAAAATTGACTGTTCAACATCTAGCCCTGTGATGGGTGATGTCTAGCCTTTCTGATGGGTTAGGATGAATCCATTTGTAAATGTTTTGGAGCTGATTGGCCAAAACATAGTTGTAGAAATGTGGTGCTTCCAGTCCTCCTTGTGTTTTTGGTTTCTGTATTGTAGTCAATTTAGAGATCATCCATAATTTCTGGACCAATAATAAACTCTACTGTTGTTGTTTGAGTACAGTAAAGCCCAAATTATTGACATCACTACAAAAATATTATTTATTCATAAAAAAACAGTGAACTGGTAAGTAAAAAAAAAAAATGCTATAAATTATTCTATAACATTTTTAAATAATACACTGTTATTTGTGAACTGGTCCTTAAATCATCTTTATTATACATAAAAATATTTCTCTGAACAAAGACCAACCAAGAATGTTACTGAAGATGTAAACAGCTTCGCTCTAAGGGTTTATTTATTCATTTATTAAGAATTAATCAATGAAAGCCTAATTCATTATGTTCCAAATACCAAAGTATTTGAGCTGTCTATATTAATACCAGTAATTCTGTATAAAAATATATTTAACACACCCCTTTAAGGGTTAATTATAGTGGCCCAGAAGGTTAATTCTCTCCTTTGGTAGATTTCATTTAAAGGTGCTCCTTATTTTGTTGCTGTAGTTTGTATGGTTTGTTTTACAGTTGACATCTATTTTTTTGTGCCTGGTCCTTCTGGGCCACCAGATGTATTAAAAATTATTAAAAGAACAGGATTTGTTTTTAGAAAGGCAATAAATAAATCAACAAAATTATCATACTAATGCTAAAAATGTTCTATAATATTTATCATGACTATCATACATTATCACGTCTTTTTCTGATGCTGAAGCCCCTAATACAGTGACATCACTATAATATTTAATAATTCAAATATCAATATATTTGATAATTTAAATCTTTTAACATTTAATAATTTGTCATATTAGATTTTTACAGAATAAAAAGATTCATTTTTCAATATTATGTTATTCCTGATACAATTCATATTAATGACATTTGAGGCTGAATGTAAAGCCAAGATGCTTCAGTATAAATCTACAGTCTGTCAGTAACATTAGTGACACTGTCATGTGATGCTGTGGGCGGAGCTTCATGAACCTTTATGATGTTAACATATACAGAAAGAATATTTATATTCAGATAAAACCAGTCATCATGTTCACTGTTATATTCGTGTCTGTGGTTTTCACTAGGTGAGTTTTAAATCCTTGTTATTTTTAATATATTATGTGTTGAATTAGTGATTAATTACTCTGTGTGTTATGAAAAGGCAGACTATGAGTCTTGCTTATGTTGTTGTGGCTTAATTATGTAAAGGTTATAAACATTATGTTCTCTTCTCTATGACAGGTGACTCCATGGCAGATTCAATAGAGACACTTGTTACTCAGAAAGTTGTAGATGAAGGTGATGATGTTACTCTGTCCTGCAGATACAAAACAAGCTCCACTTCAGGAAACCTGCACTGGTACAGACAATATCCAAAATCTAAACCTGAGTTCCTTCTTTATATTTCTCAAAGTGGAGATTTTAGTTACAACATTCCCCCAAGAATGTCTGCTAAAGTTGATGATAAACAAGTGGATCTGATCATCTCCTCTGCTGCTGTATCAGACTCTGCTCTATACTACTGTGCTCTGCAGCCCACAGTGACAGGAAATCCAGCTGCACTGTACAAAAACTGAGGGGAAAGAAACAGACACTGTTACTCTGAGATGTTCATATGAGTCAAGCAGCAAATACATTATTCTTCACTGGTACAAACAATATCCTAACAGCACACATAGTTTTTACTGTATAAATGTGCGAAGTCAGCAGAAGGTGATAGCACTTCTGATGATTATCGATTAGAGTCAAGAACATCCTCAGACTCTACTGAACTTACTATCAAAGATCTACAGATCTCAGATTCTGCACTCTATCATTATGCTCTTCAAGTAGGATCACAGTGATACAGAATCACTGAAAGGCTTTATGAAAACCTAAATTGTGTAAAAACCACACAAAATGTAATACACTTCCTTTACCAGCTGATCAGTTAACCACAGACACAATTCAGGTAACAAATGCAACTTTAATAAAGAGAACATGAAAGAAAATAAAAGAGAGATGAACAGCTACACATTATTCACATTCATTCATTCATTCATTCATCTTCTACTGCTTATCCGAACTACCTCGGGTCACGGGGAGCCTGTGCCTATCTCAGGCGTCATTGGGCATCAAGGCAGGATACACCCTGGACGGAGTGCCAACCCATCGCAGGGCGCGCGCACACACACACACACACACACACACACACACACACACACACACACACACACACACACACACACACACACACACACACACACACTAGGGACAATTTTCCAGCGATGCCAATCAACCTACCATGCATGTCTTTGGACTGGGGGAGGAAACCGGAGTACCCGGAGGAAACCCCCGAGGCACGGGGAGAACATGCAAACTCCACACACACAAGGTGGAGGCAGGAATCGAACCCCGACCCTGGAGGTGTGAGGCGAACGTGCTAACCACTAAGCCACCGTGCCCCCCATTGTTCACAGTAAATTGTTAATTTTTCTTGCTTGAAAATATAATTTAATGACAATATTAGAGACATAAAGGTTAGGTGTCACTGATGGGATAAAATGTGTAATACAATTAATGCAACGTTTCTGCACAGTTTTCCCCAAAGATTCACTACATTCATTAATTAAGTAACTGAATAATTGATTCATTCATTCATTCATATGAATATGTCTTTATATTAGATTTATTTGGCTTGTACAGATGCAATGAAGATGAAACATTTGAATAAGGAAACTGTTAGTGGATTTACCTTTTCCTTGTTTTATGATTTATGATTATTGCTTGTACACAACTTTGATGAATATACACAGAGAATCTAAAACATAATTATGTGATCAGGGATGGCTCTATCCTTTCGAGCTGGATGTTTTTTTTTCTGTATTTATGATTCCAACTTTATCAAAGCTTCCTGTAGCTGATTGTCTGAATGATCACATTATTAAGTTGAATAAGTGTGTAAATGAGTGTGTACATAGTGTCCTGCTTTGGACTCGTGTCCCATCTAGGATCTATTTCCTGCTTTATGCCCAGTGGAGTTAGGATATAATTCAGATCCACTACAACCCTGACCAGGATAAAGCAGTTACTGAAGATGAATAATGAATAAATGAACATTTTTGTCTGCAGCTACAGGACAATAAGCAGCTGTTTATATTGTTTATAAAGTAGATTGGGTTTAAACTTTATTATATAATATGTAGGTCTCATAGCAGGTTTGGGGATTTTTTAATTACACAAGGTTTAAAGTTGTAGTTTTATCAAAGTCAATGACATAACAGCTGGTCTGTGTATCTAAAAGGTTTAAGAGGAAGTCATTCACTTGGGAAACAATGCATTTGGGAATCTGAGACTTTAAACTATTTTCTTTTTTTGCAATGCTTGCAATAGGTATCAGTATTAGTAATACAGTAATAGGATTTTTAATTTTTATAATGAATGACAAAAAGCAAATTTTCATTATAATATGCTGAGAAAATCTGAATACTGTTTGTCACAAGAAAATATGATTTCTTTGTCTTTAACCTTTAGTTCAAGTGTAATTTAATTGCTGATGGAAGATTTTTTTATAGTTTTCAAGTGTTAAATGCAGACTGAATAAATAAAACGAGATGAAGCATAATAGTGATGATGAATAAATACGAATGGATGAAGCTAAATACGGAGACATTAAAGTTTCTAAAGTATCTATTCTAAAACATCACTATGAGATTACGGATGTCACTGACGTTTGAGTTAACTCTATTCTGTTCCTACTAGAACTGTGACATTCAGGATTTCATCAACACATTTTTATCTGCCAGCATTTGATTGGTTGCAGCTACAGGGCACTAAGCACTTGTTTATTATGTTTAGAAGGTAAAGTGGGTTTGATTATATAATACATAGTAGTTTTAGTAATGTCATAGACACACATCTAATATGTTTAAGATAATGTTTGGGTAAAATACATTTGTCTTTGCTTGCGATGAAAGAGTTACGCAGATTTGAAATTTCCACCAAACAGTAGCACCAATTCAGCTCTTATTGCCAGCAGTGAATAAAGTTTGAGGGTTTAACAAAAGTCAGACAATAGTATGTTTATGGTGACTTTATGAAACATGTTTATAGCCACAACTGTACACAGTGGAAGCTAATGCTAATTTAGATAAAGAATTACCCAAAAATGACCATATATGGTAAACAACATCCGTTTAATAAAATAGCCCAGTAGACTGCCTATGGTGCTTTCTGATGTGGACAACAGGAACTTTTCCAACATGTCTAAGGAGGGAAACATCAGCAACGCCAATGCTTTGTCTCTAATCCCTCTCATCTCAGTAAAGATTTTCCTGCACTTTTTAAAATTACATGCCAACTGACTGCACCTTGTGACCAACAAAATTGATAATTACTCAATTATTACAATTGCTTATATATTTAACAGTAGTTGGGATAATAGCTCTTGTGAATCGCTTTGCCTAAGATTGCAATTTTCTACCACTAGAGGTCGCTGCACAATGTCAGGATTAGTGTCAGAATTGACATGACTACACCTCAGTAGGTGGAGCTAGATATGGTGAGATACAGTTTCACAGAGATACTGACATTTATATCTACTGCAAGTGACACAGAGAACAATCATGTTATTCTTCTTTGTATTAATTGTTGTCAAAAATATTGGTAAGTCATTTATATTATACATAACCTTTAGGTGGATGCTGGAGATTTGTACTGTTACCTAAACAGGTCCTTGAGCAATAAAAGTAAAAATGTTTGTCTTTACAGCAGGTGCTGTTGAAAGCAGAATTACACCAGACCAAAACATCATATCTTCAAGTGAAGGCAGTAACATCACACTGACCTGCACATATGATCAGTCAGCTCTCTATCTCTACTGGTATCGAAAAAAACCTCAATCAGGACCAGAGTTTCTGCTGCTGATTCATAAACCCACAGATGGTGTCATTGAAGCTGAACAACCTGACCCAAGACTATCCACCAAACTCCGTAAGAAGCAGAACAAAGTAGATCTGGAGATCTTTCCTGCTGCAGTATCAGACTCTGCACTGTACTACTGTGCCATGGAGCCCACAGTGACACAAAACTGTAACAGACTGTACAAAAAGTCAAGCTAGATATTTGTTTCTCAGCAGGGGGCGCTGTTTATCTGTTTCATTTAAATACAGTTTTCTTTCTTAATTCTCAGACTTTGATGTTTATTTGTTTGGAATAAATATTCTACCAAACCTTTTTCCCCACCATTGCCACTCTATGTGTCACTCACTTTGTGTATTGATCTTTGCTGTGTTTATTGGATTTTCCTGTTTTTGGATAACATTATTGTACCTTTGCTACACTGATTCTAGGGCTGGGCGACATGACCTAAAATAAAAACCTCCGATTTTTTCACAAAAAATCCCATTTACGATTTAAATCGATTTTCCCCCTCCTACTGAAAAATCAATGTGCAGATTGCAAAAAAATTGTTCAAAACAAGTTTTACTTTATTTTGTTTTGATTTTCCCTTCTGGGATTCTGATTGAATCAGTTTGTAAATGTTTCTGACAGTAGGTTGTTTTTTGGCGGTGTGCTTGTGCTGCCACGGTCTTTTTCCCGTATCTCTATGGCAAACGCGCGGGGGGAGGGCTGAGCCCATTTGAACTACGGGAGCCCAGAGGGGAGTGTCAGCGGATGTTAAAGAGAAAACCGATTTTCATTCAAACAAGTTGACGTGAACTACACATTCGAGTAAATCAATAAAATCGATTTATTGCCCAGCCCTAACTGATTCTGTTTTAGACTTTGGAATTTATTGACTGTTTTTTTTTTGGATGGTGATTTTTTGTCCTTTATGATTTGTTTGTTGTGCCTTTTCTTCATTAAAACCTCCACATATGGAATCTAGAGAAAGTTTGGTGGCTTCTCTCTTTCTCTCTACTGGACAGGGTCATGGTTGATACAGAGTCTGTCCCACACATGAGGTGTGAAAACACCCTGAATCTCAGTCCTTTGCAGAGCTCCATACACAAACTCTCTCACATACTCATTCACACAAAAGAGCAATTTCTCCCAGCAAATTTCCTCCTGTCATGTTTTTTAAGGTGATGAAAACTGCACACAAACTAACAGTAACCTGAACTTAGCATCAAACTGAGGACCCTTTGGTTTTTTTTCTATTATTTTGTATTGTGTTTTATTTATTTAAATTACATATATCTGCATGTTTTCCTCTTTCCCATATTCATTTATCTATAAGTTTGTTTGTTTCTTCTTTGTTTGCAGTTGATATGAAAAATAGTAGTAAGTCATTGCTTCTTCCTGTCTGTGGCTCATGAAAGAGCAATTTTTTACATCTAAACTTTAGACTTTTCTTTAATTCTCAGGTATTATGACAGAAATACCCCAAAGTGCCATACAATTACAGGAATAATGATATTAAAAGTTAATTCTTTGATGAGCGGTTATTGTTTATTATGATTGAGATATAACACGTGTTTCTTTGCAGGTTTACTTTGGTCTTGAGTCCTGAATAATAAGAATGTCCACTAAATCTGCAGAACTACTATAAGACATTTACACTATAATTATCTATGACATTATTACAGACAGTAATAATGGACTCTTCTACAGGTCATTAAAATGGAGAGGAGGCTAAATTCAACCTTTAAGTTTATCCCTAATGTCAGCACGCTATTGTAACAACGCCACCTGCAGTTCTCCTCTCATGCCACCAGAGGGAACCCTCACCGGAATATTGAAGCACATTGTTTTATTTAATTAGTTTTCTGATTGTTAGCTGATCTTGTGTATGAGAAATGTGCTAATGCGCTAACATAAAATATAGTTAAATCAATTATTATATTGTTATAATTATTATTTTTTATTAGTGATTTGTGCTTCATTTTTATGACAGTTGACTAAATAGGATATCCAAGTTGTGACTGCACATATATAACACTGAACTATATAAAGCATCTAAGACCATTCACACAGCAATGAGGTAATGAGGAAATCTCACTAAGGAAATAGTGTTAGATTTTGCAGGACATAAGAATTAGACCTCACATTTGTCACTTTTGTTGGGATGCAAAAGAGACAAACTCATCTCTTCAACGTCTTGAACTTCTTATCCTTCTTTCCGGATCTTCTCAGGCTACTCCGTCGGTCTGCTAAGAGTCTGTTTATTAAATTTGATGCGCAAGTTCCTTTCTGAGTCCCTTTTCCTTGTATAATCAAGCAGCATGGAAGCCTCCAGGAGCCTAGTCCAAGCAGCATTGGCAACGCTTGCACGAAGAAGGCTGTCGGCCCACAAGCTACCTCAAAAGCCAGCTGTGCATTGGCCGGGAATCGAACCCGGGCCTCCCGCGTGGCAGGCGAGAATTCTACCACTGAACCACCAATGCCTACGTTAAGGGAATGTGGAGACCTTCGGCAGAGGTGGCCGGCCCTTTTAATGGTTCTTCTCAAGCTACGTCTGTTTTGTACTTGACCCGGTTTATCTTTTCCAACTCAATGGCGCTCTGGTCCATGAGTTCCGAAGGCGGCCACGGCTGTCCATCGGTCTTGCGGCTGTTTACCCTGCCATCGATTTGACCCCTCTTATCCTTTTTTGCTCTGATTGAGCTATGATCGCAGTTCAGATGACATTCATATGTGCTTCGTGTTTTGTTTGCAAATTCGCCAACTTGCTGTGAATCTGTTCATCAGATTTGAAAGAGAGCTCCTTAAGCATATGTCAATTTCAGCGCCACTGACAGTTTGTACACTTTGATGTGCTGCGCTATTAAGAGCTAACTAGAAGTGCACCCAGATGCTACTCCAACCCACAATCATCATGTGAAGCTGAAGCTTTACCTGTTAGGCCTTCAGCTTTGATTTTCAAAGTCCATTTCAATGTTTTTTCATCCGGCTCACATGTGACAGACCAGATTGTGAAGGTGATAATGAGCAGCAGTGAACAGAAGCGCTTGGCAGTTCCTAAAGAACACCTTATAAGCTGACCCAGATGGGACTCGAACCCACAATCCTCAGCTCCGAAGGCTGATGCCTTATCCATTAGGCCACTGGGCCTGTAAACAAAGGTTTCAAAACAAAAAAAAAAAGTTTTAAAACATATATCATTTTTTACTGCTATCGCATGAGTTTATTATCCGCATTCACTCCAATCCTTCACCATTGTCCAGATAGATCTGAAAAGCTCTGGAAAGCAACAATTGAGCCTTCTTCAAATAAGATGTTTAAAGAAACACATCCCCAAAACATTCTGTTTAATGCAAGAATAAAAGGCAGCTTGGCAAAATCCAAATCTTGCTGATACCACTACATTTTGGAGAGCATGACTTGGAATAGAATCAGCTTGTAACATATGACAGAAAGTTCCATTTAGAGGCTCAAATTGACTCGGCGGGTACAGCACTTATGAAGACTTTTACGGCACAGTCTGAAAGGCAGCAAAGCACAAACCTGCACCACCCGGGAATCGGAATAAACGGCAGGCAGGAATTAATGGCTGCTTTGGAAAAAAATAACCTTACTTATACCACTACCTTTTTAGAGCTTGACATGGAATACCACCAGCTTGTAACATTTGACAGAAAGTTCTATTAGGAAGCTCAAAAAAATTTCAAATCTTGCTGATACCACTACATATTGAAGAGCATGACTTGGAATAAAATCAGTTTGTAACATATGACAGAAAGTTCCATTAAGAAGCTCAAACTGTCTCAGGAGTTACAGCACTTAGGCAGCCTTTTTCAGCACAGCTTGAAACAAAGCAGAAGACAAACCTGCACCAGCCAGGAATCGAACCCAGTTCACAAGAATGGGAATCTTGTATGCTACCACTACACCACTGGTGCACTGTGCACCAGGCTCTTTTGCTAGTTATCCTAGCATTTGTTGTTCAGGACCTGCAGGATTCTTGAACTTCAGGGTGCCTTCTTAAGAGCTAACTAGAAGTGCACCCAGATGCTACTCCAACCCACAATCATCATGTGAAGCTGAAGCTTTACCTGTTAGGCCTTCAGCTTTGATTTTTTGATTTGTTGATTTTTTGACAAAACAGTCAATTGGCCAAAACATAGTCTTAGTCACACACAATCGGTTGTAAATGAAAAAAAACAAAAAAACAAAAAAGAAAACAGTATTCCAGTACTCAAGATTGTCCTTGTACAAAAATGCTAATGCAGAGGGATTTGTGATTTCATAGGAGATGGTGTATAAGTGTAAGTATATAAATATTACAGATTGTAACTGTAATTACACCTTTATATTATTTTATTATAACTGAATTATTATTTGAGAATTGACAAACGTTGTATGTTTGTGAAAACATAAATAAAAAAGAATTAATATTTAGAATATTTTTGTTGATGCTGTTATTGAATATGATTGTAGAGACTACTGATCATTCATTATACAAACAATGCATCTGTTTTTCCACAGACTGTTTATAACTCAATGTCAGTTGTGATGACATACAGTCACATCAATCAGCTGCATGAAGACTGCAGAGAACTGCTGTACAGGACCAAGATGGTATTATTAACAATAAACAACACTAAAGTCTCTTCTTGGTGAGTTGGGCTTCTGTTCCCCACATTCACTTCAATAATAAAAACAAATAAATATGTAATATATACATATTGAGCACTTTATTGTAAATATAGGTGTATTTTAAACATACACACACATGTACCGGTACACTTTTCTGCAAGGAGTGGAGCTTCCCCAGCAGATCAGTGTGGCAAAGCATTTACTGCAAAACCCAAGAGGGCTTCCGACAGCACACGTGGAACATGTACATGCTGTTATCGAGTTCCAGGAACCTGAAAATTTCAAGGGTGAGGCAGTAATTCGCCACCGCAAACACGCTGGTTCTGAGACTGTGGTAACACATGCAGATGTAGCTGCACCTGGCATGAGCCTGACTCATGTGGCATGTGAATCTTCTTTCTGGCCCAGTGTCAAGCATGATCCTGTGTGGTTTAACTGGCCTGGATTTTCAAATCAGCAGGGTCATCACCCATCAGCACCAGAGATGTATATATATCTCTGGGATATACATCCTTTCTGCCAGGTAATCACCCATCAGTGCCAGCACCTTTGTTACAGGGTTCTTTATCATTTTGCCAGGTCCCCAGTCTCCAGCCAGGGATTGTGGGTTTGAGTCCCATCTCGGGTGTGCTTAAGCAGTGTGGTGCAAGAAAAGCATGCTTGTAGCAAAACCAAGTGATCAATAAATCACAACCCTCCTCTCCTAGGAACAGCCTACATTTTAACTAAGAAGAAAATGTTGTAAATTTCAGAATGGTTGCTATCAACCCTAAACCTTGCAGGTCATTGCCACAATCCTGGTGGCCTACTGGATGAAGCTTTGGCCTACTGGATGAAGCTTTGGCCTCTTGCATCAAAGACAATGGGTTTTGTCCAAAGACATTTCAGTTTAGCTCTTAGATGCCTCCAGCAGAAACCCAAAACGCCAGAAACTTAAAACAGCAGTGACCTAATGGCTAAGGCACTGGCCACGTATTGTAGGTTTGAGTCCTATTTGGCAGGCGTGTTGAAGCAGAGTGGCGCAGCGGAAGCGTGCTGGGCCCATAACCCAGAGGTCGATGGATCGAAACCATCCTCTGCTAAGAGCAGCCTGCTTTGTAGGATTTTATTTTTTGTAAATATTTTATTTTTTCAGGGTCACATATTGCACATCAAGTTATATTTTTAGAAACACAAAAACATTTTATGTTAAACATAAAACATTTTGCACCAAAAGTAACTCAGCCTGCTTTCTTCTGGACATGGAGCATGCAGTCCTGTGCTTTTTCCCCACTAATTTAATAAATAAATATCAACATTATAAACATGC
This sequence comes from Tachysurus vachellii, assembly GCF_030014155.1. Taxonomy (NCBI): domain Eukaryota; kingdom Metazoa; phylum Chordata; class Actinopteri; order Siluriformes; family Bagridae; genus Tachysurus; species Tachysurus vachellii. The sequence goes on from NC_083466.1 coordinate 6,256,607, forward strand.
ATTTCCATGGTATATGATCAGATAAAGTTTGTTAATTAAATGAGATTTTTCATTTCAGTTAATACTTTCACAAAGCTTCTGCAGTAGGCTACAGACTGTAATATCTCCTGTGTGCCTTTTAGATCATGAACATACACTGACATAGAGCATGAATACAGTAGGTTGTAGCTTTGTAATGAAATATTATTATTATTATATGAATATGACATGTATGACGACAAGGTGACAGAGTTTATCCAGAAGAATCCACTCAGATTATCCATGTTCCAATCGTATCATCCAACAATTTGTCCAGGAAACAAACACCAGTCTGCACAACATACATTTTAAAATGATTAAATCAACACATTATAACACTTAAACATCCCTTCTTTGGAAACGTTTGCAAAACAAACTCTTGTTGTATCCATCTTTGACAGTTTGAGCACTAACACACTATTACATCATTTAAATTAGCACAGTTACATTTTATACGTTAGCAATTTTACTCTACATGTGAAAGAAACACAATAACATGAGCATTGCACGAAGCCTTACACGACACAATCTATTACTGTAGTTTAGGAGAGCTTATTGGTGCGAGTTGTCAATAAAGCCTGTTACAAAAAGATTGCGTTCTGAAATGTGGGAACACTTTCATTTGATTTTGCCCAATAAGGTGGATATATATGGTTTTGTAGTAAAGCCTATATTTAGAACTTAAATCTCACTCATCATTGGGCAATTATACAATTCAATGTAACATTTCATGTCATACATTTTGTCATATATATATATATATATATATACATATATATATATATATATATATATATATATATATATATATATATTTATTAATTGGATTGTAGTAATAAGTTGAAAAATATAGGAATGCAAGAAAAGACTTTTGTGCACTGCTTAATACCATGATCTTTTTTTAAATGGTTCACACTTTATACTTTTTAGACAAGGTCTATCCTTAATCTGTTTTTAGGTCCAGTGTTTGATTTGCTCCCAGCAGCTGGTCTATAATAATAATAATACATCATCCATGTTGAGGCATTTTCGTGCAAAGCATGACAGTGCCAGATCCTCTGTCCAAGATATGTCTCTCTCTCTCTGTTTGTGTTGCAGGAAACAAAAAAAGTCAAGATTGATGAGGCTCTTGTGAACATGATTGTCCAAGACCCTAGCAGACAGAGGGCAGGTGATAAGTACAGTAGGCCTGCTCCTCAAGAGTTTTGATCTGACATTGCAACCACATACCATTTATGCCTTTTACCATTGAGGAGGATGTTGGCTTCAGAAATTTTGTCAGCCTCCTGGATCCTACATACGTACATGCTCCCATCAAGGTAAACACTGAAGACAAAGGTGGAGAAAAGGTTTACAGAGAAGAAAGAGAGAGCTAAAGAAGTGGTTAGGGCTACAGCTGTGACCTTAGCTTCGTATATGTGGACATCAATTCATATGGATTCTTATTTAGCTGTTACTTGCCATTTCATTGACATTAAAGAACAACTTACTATGGTGTTGCTGGGAGTAGGAAAATTTCCTGCTTCACATACTGTACAGCAGCAAACATTGCTGCAGTGAACACATCTCTCATTGAGGAATGGGGGATTCAGTCTAAAATTAGGTGTCTTGTCAATGATACAGCTGCTAATATGATAGCATGTGCCAACAATTACAGCTAAGGAGTACCATTTGCATAGCTCATGCTCTAAACCTTGTTGTTAAAAAAGCTATTGACTTCCCAGGGCTTCAAGACAGCAGGACTTCATCAAGTGGTGACTGATGAGAAGGCAGCAAAGCTCTGCACCAACCTCATCACACTAATGTCAGAGGTTGGCTCATTATGAAACAGCAAGCCAAATGAACAGGTGGACACCTGATTGCTGATTGTTAATAAAACATAATTAAGCACAAAGCATCCATCTAGCCTACAGTACAGTAGTCTGTAAGGGAGATTTATAATCGTGTAAAAGTGTCTGCACTTATGTACCTTCAACAATCATGAGTTTGATTTTTTTTTCTAAAAACAGTAAAAATGTCCACATTCACCATACAAAAAGTGATCTTTATTACATTTTTGTTTGGAGTTACCATACATATGCAATGGAACATGCTTTGGTCATGTATTTAATATATTGATTCATTTATTTATTAATCTATCCTTAATTTGTCAATCCATTGATTTTTGCTTCTAAAATTAATACGTTGTTTGGTTGTGGAACATTGTGTGATCGCGCTTTCACCAGCAGAGGTCCTCATCGAGCTCTGATTTGAAAAGCTTCGAGTAATGAACCTTTTTCCGATACAATTGGGTTGAAAGCTTCACTGCTTTAAGAAAGCTTCACTTCACCATCACTACAAAACGTACAGAGGGTGGCACGCGCTCCTAACCTAGTGTGTCTAATACAGTAATGATTTCCTACGTGTTGCACAATGTAGGTCACGTGACGTACTTACCTGTCCATTTTCCCCAATATAAACAAAGTCACAAACACAGGGCGAATGAACACTAACGTACAGACGCAGAACGAGTGACTAACAAACTGGGTTAACGAACAGTCTGATATACAAACGGAAAAACACCACAACAAGCAAATCAGCACACAGGTTATCAAACGCGGCTCAAGTTCAACAGAAACACGAGCGAACTCAATGAATGAATGGTGGCGGGTTTAAATAGGCGGGATCGGGTGTTGATTGGTGGATCGAAGAGTGATGTCACACAGGATAATCAAGATTGACAGGAAAGGTGTCTAATGGCAGGGATCTGAGGAGACAGATGGCGGAGAAAAGAGAGGGGAAAAAAAAAACCCAGAACCGACAAACAGCACGTAACATGATCAGATAAAGTTTGTTAATTAAATGAGATTTTTCATTTCAGTTAAAGCTTCTGCAGTAGGCTACAGACTGTAATATCTCCTGTGTGCCTTTTAGATCATGAACATACACTGATATAGAGCATGAATACAGTAGGTTGTAGCTTCGCAATGAAATACTACTACTACTACTACTAATAATAATAATATTTTTTAATAATTCAATAATAATAATAATAGCTTTATTATTTTTCCTTTTGATATATTTTATTAATGCTTGTTATGAACAATTATGAACCTGTGCACACGTCATATCCGTCGTGTTTATTTATGTTTAAACTGCCTCTATTATGATGCCGCGTTCCATCGAATCATTTTAAATCCAAACACAACACTGAGCTGAACGGAGCAACATTGAATATCTGCACTAAAATAAAGAGATTTTAGAAGAAAACTCCATGGATTTCCGCGCTCCTCCCGACCAAACTCAGTCAGCTCACGGTAAGAGAATGTGACTTTAATGTCATAGTGTTTTTACAATAAAGCAGGTTTAAATTACACTGTGTTACAGTCTAATGTTTTCTATCTAAACGAGATCCTCTTTTGACGTGAATTAGCACAATGCTACTTACTGTGCTAGCGAACTTGGACACAGGTATAAATGACAGTAAAAATACTGAACCGAATCGATGAGCTTGACTTAAGAATCGATTTTAATTTCACAATAAAATATTTCCTCTGTTGTTTGGTGACTTTTCACAATCCTCACTACAGGTTTTACAGTAAAGCAGGTGTAACATAGTGATTAGACACATACATGATTAGCTCCGGACTTTTAGTTACAATGTGTTTTCTACCTGTAGAATGTAGCTAATCATTTCATTTACACAACAGCACAGTGAGGGTCATATTGTATTTAAGGGTTAATAGCAAACATTACAGGCTTTTATTTAATTATAGTTTATTATTATTATTCTCTCTCTCTCTCTCTCTCTCTCTCTCTCTCTCTCTCTCTCTCTCCCCAAAATAAAATGTATTTTAACTTAAAAATTGTATTATGTTTTTCTGTCTACAGGCTCCTTCATCTCCCAGTCTGAGGTACTGAACAGTGCTGCAGCTAAACAGATTTAAACACACACACACACACACACACACACACACACACACACACACACACACCAATAACACAAGGTTTTTGCTTAATATTGCAATATATTATAATATATTAACTACATCTATGATGTTTAATTAATTCTATTTTTTCACCAATTCTACTTCTAATTACAACAATAATAATAATCTTTTACTTTCCCAGTCTGCTGTTCCTGCACCAGCTCGGAAGCCGGCGACAATCTACATGTTGGAGTCAGCTGATCTGGATGAACAGATCAGGATGCTGTGTGAGTCTCACAGTCATATACAAACTTACACACAAATGCACTTCCTCACAGCATAAGAAGTGTTTCCTTAAACACAACAGTGTCTACAGTCTACTTTACACTCCTCTTGCTTTCGGAATATGGAGCCAAACAAAACCAAACAAAAGACAAAGCAGCATGTCTCCATCTCACTCATCTCTCTCTCTCTCTCTCTCTCTCTCTCTCTCTCTCTCTCTCTCTCTCTCTCTCTCTCTCTCGGTGCATGCTGGGAGCGTTTGTGTGTGTGAGTGGTCACAGGAGCTGAGAGCAATCGTGCGATTTTTTTTCTGTTTTTTTCTTTCACTTTTCTCATTGGAGTTACTCTCTTTTGAGGAAGTAAAGAGAACAGAAAGTTTATTATAGTTTTTGTGTTTAATAGTTTATTTTTAGCAGTCAGGTAAGTTAGTCAGGTGTGTAGTAGCAAGGCGGGAGCGGGATGGCGTCCCTCACACAGAGGGGGACGTCACCTGTCTCCCTCCGCCATGGCGTCAGGTGTATGCCGGCTAACGGCGTGAGTGTGGAGGAAGTGTTACTGGCAATGGGGAAGGAGGTCGGAAATGAAAACATTTTCACTGCTTCCCGCATGAACAAAGCGGTCGTGGTGTTTCTGAGGGAGGAAGATCAGGCGAGACACCTGACCAACACCGGAATTGTGGTGAGCGGTGAGTTTGTTATAGTTTCACCGCTGGTTGCTCCGACAGTCCGGGTTACTATAGCTAACGTGCCTCCTTTTATTCCGGATGAGGATATAGAGCGGGAGCTAAAGCGCTACGGAAAGGTAGCTAGTAAGATTAAAATAGTTTACCTGGGCTGTAAGACCGGGGGTCTGAAGAAAGTTGAGTCTTTCAGGAGACAAGTCTTCATGGTTTTAACGCAGCCAGAACTAGACGTGTCTTTTAGAGTGGTGTGTGAGGGCAAGTCATTCATGTTGTACGCAAGTACGGGGCAGATGAAATGTTTTGAGTGCGGTGATGTTGGGCACAAGAGGCTGGTGTGTCCTCACAAGACCCAGGCCTCTGAGGGGGCAGCCGGGCAGAGTAACGTGGTGGCAGCCGGGCAGAGTAACGTGGTGGCAGCTGGGAGCGAAACGGTGGAGCCGCCGGTAAAACATGGAGCGGATTTTCCAGCTCCGGCAGTGAACAGTGTGGTTGTCCCGGAAAGGAGCGGAACGGAGTCAGACAACGCCGTGGTAGCGATGTCTAACAGTGATATTGTTGTGGAAAAGCGAGCTGAAGTGTCAAACACCGAAACTAACCCAGTGTCTGGCGAGGTGTTGATTAATACTGGGTGTACTGAGAGCACTGTGCAGGCGGAGATCAGTGCTCATAACAGTAACACAGAGCTCGACACTGAAGATGCAATGGCTAACACACAGGTAATCACTGTTGGTGAAGGTAACGTGACGATGGAAGAGAATAGTGACTCTGTAATGATGGAAACTGAACAGGTCGCCTTCAAAACCCCCGTAAAGAGGAAAAAAAGAGGGAAAAAAGCAACTCATAAGTACGCGAAAAAGACTGACCAAGAAGTGAAAGTGACACAGGAAGTGATGTGGTTGTACCTGAGCCCAGTGTTCCCATCCCTGCTGTGAGTAACATTTTTACTAAAGAATACAACGTCACTGAAATCAAACACTTTCTAAAAATCACAAAGAACATGCGAATGGTCAACATCAGTGATCACTTCCCCGATTTAAAACGGCTATTTGAAGCCATAAAACGTTTTATGTCTGAAGGTTGTTTTGAGGATAAGGAAGTTTATCGACTGAAAAAGATAATGACAAAACTCGCTAACTTGTGTGATGATGGAGGTGAAACAGTCTAATTTTCTCAGTCCTCAGTGGCTGCACACTCTGCTGCTGTTAGTAACTCTCTTCTGGTTTGTCATGGAGGACATACACATAGCATCTCTAAATGTTAGTGGGGCGAGAGATAACAGGAAGAGAGCAGAGATTTTTGAAGTGGCGAGACAAAAGAAGATAGACGTGTTGTTTTTACAGGAAACCCACAGTGATAACAGCAATCTCACTGACTGGACACAGGAATGGCCTGGTCTTTCCTGCCTATGCCACAACACTTCCACCAGTGGAGGTGTGGCAATTTTATTTTCTAAGAATTTTATGCCAGTCACATACAATACAGAAGAGATTGTGAAGGGCAGACTGTTAAAAGTCAGGGCCCAGTTTGAGAGTCACGTTTTTATCTTTGTGTGTGTATATGCTCCAACCTCACCGGTTGAGAGACTTGTTTTTTTAGATGATGTATGTAAAGCCATTGAGACATGTGATAATGAAGAATTTTTATTTGTTGGTGGGGATTTTAACTGCACCACAGACAACAGTGACCGCAATCATATTGAACCCCACATGCCTTCCCGTACACGCCTCAGTCAAATGATTCAAAAGTACGGTTTAAGCGACACATGGCGGTCTTTTCATGGTTCCCAGAGGCAGTACACATGGGCACACACCCGCAACAATTTTATATCGCTGGCAAGGTTGGACAGGTTTTACGTTTTTAAACATCATTTAAACATTTTAAAGAGTTGTTTTATCAGTCCTGTTGGTCTCTCAGACCACAGTTTGGTTTCCTGCATAGCAGTTTTAAAATCTATTAAACCAAAAAGTGCATACTGGCATTTTAACACAGCTCTTTTACATGACACACATTTTATGGACATTTTTACGTTTTTTTTGGAAAAATTTTAAAAAGGAAAAGGAAAATTTTACATCCTTACAGCAGTGGTGGGACCTGGGCAAGGTACACATCAGACAATTATGTCAACAGTACACTGCAAATGTCACAAGAGAGTTGGCTCAGTCCATAAGCCAACTGGAAAATGAAATTATGAAACTCCAGTCTCTTTTGCAGCCAGCAGGTGAACAAGCCCATGTTCAGACCCTTACAGCCAAGAAAAAAATGTTATCTGACCTCCTAGGGTTAAAAGTTCAAGGTGCACTAATAAGATCACGCTTCCAGAACGCAGACCAGATGGATGCGCCATCTAAGTTCTTTTTTAACTTGGAAAGAAAGAATGGCCAGAAACGTTTTATCCACAACCTGCGATCCGAAACTGGGGACATTTTATCCGATCCTACAGAAATACGAGAGAGAGCAGTTAGTTTTTATGAAAAGCTTTACACCAGCGAGCTTAAAGTGGACCAGGTCACAGAGCAGGCTTTCCTGGGAGGACTGCCCAAAGTCCCTGTACACCTAGATCCAGCACTCAGTGGAGCAATAACTTCAGAAGAGCTTTTCAAAGCTCTACAAAGTACGGAGAGTGGAAAAGCGCCGGGTATAGATGGACTTCCAGTAGAGTTCTACAAGTACTTCTGGGCCGTTGTGGGGGAAGACTTGCTGGAAGTCCTCAACAACAGCTTAACTGGAGGGTTGTTTCCACTGAGTTGCAGGAGGGCAGTCCTCACGCTACTCCCAAAAAAAGGAGACCTGACCGACATAAAAAACTGGAGACCTGTGTCCCTGTTGTGTAGCGATTACAAACTGCTCTCTAAGGTTTTAGCCACCAGACTGGGAAGCGTTCTGGAAGAGGTGATCCACTCTGATCAGTCATACTGTGTACCTGGGAGGTCAATATTTGATAACATTTCGCTGGCCCGAGACCTTTTAAGTGCCTCGAAACTATTCGGGCTGAAAATGGGTCTGGTCTCTGTAGACCAGGAGAAGGCGTTCGACAGAGTGGAGCATGATTTTTTATGGAAAACTTTTAAAGCTTTTGGTTTGAGCTCTGATTTTATTAACAAACTAAGAGTTTTATATTGTGACATTGAAAGTGTACTGAAATTTAATGGTGGCTTATGTGCTCCTTTTAAAGTGTACAGGGGAGTAAGACAAGGTTGCTCTCTGTCAGGTATGCTCTACGCCCTAGCCATTGAACCATTTTTAAACAAACTAAGAAACGAACTGAAAGGTTTCTCATTTCCCGGTTGTGGGACCACTCTCTGTTTGTCAGCGTATGCTGACGATATAGTGGTAATTTTAGACCAACAGAATGATATTGACACACTGAGTAGAATCTCCAGGGATTATGGCAAAATATCCTCGGCCAAGATCAACTGGGAAAAAAGCGAGGCCCTGCTGGTAGGGCGCTGGTTATCTAGTGTGCCCAAACTCCAGGGGGGACTGCTCTGGAAAAAAGACGGTTTTAAATATCTTGGAGTTTACCTGGGAGAAGAGCCTTTTATGCAAAAAAACTGGGAAGGGACAGTTTTAAAGATAAAGGGACGTTTAGATAAGTGGAAATGGCTTTTGCCGAAGATGTCTTACAGGGGACGTGTGCTAATCATAAACAACCTGGCAGCGTCCTCCCTTTGGCACAAAATGGCATGTGTAGACCCACCTGTAAAGTTTTTAGCGAGAATCCAGTCAATGTTTTTAGACTTTTTTTGGGATAAGTTACACTGGGTGCCCCAGAGTGTTTTATACCTACCCAAAGATGAAGGTGGGCAGGGCGTAGTGCACCTACAGAGCAGAACCGCTGCCTTTCGTTTACAGTTTTTACAGAGATTTTTATGTGGTTCAATGTCTGTAGCTTGGAAATGTGTGACCAGTACTATTTTAAAATCTTTTGGGGATCTGGGACTTGACAAACCTTTGCTCTTAATGGACCCTCGAAAGCTGAACACTTTGAGACTACCTGTTTTTTATCACAATGTTTTTAAAGTGTGGAGACTTTTTAGGACAGAGAGAGCCACAGGCACGAACTCGCTACACTGGCTACTTCAGGAGCCCTTCATCTACGGAGCTCGTCTGGACATTGCAGACAGTGCCCTCACCCACACTCTGCAAACATCTGGTCTCATCACGCTGGGACACCTGGTGGACCTGGCTGGACCAGAGCTCAAAGACACCGGTGGAGTAGCTGCACGGCTGGGATTGAGATCGATACGGATCGTGGCGCGGCTAATTCAGAGGTGGAACTCTGCTCTGTCACCAGAGGAACAACAAATGCTAGTGGAGTACTGTGGGGGGGCTGAACAGCCGGACGAGGAGGACCCTTTTCCTGAGCTCTCTCTGTCTCCAGACTTAGAGGGAAGTACTGGTCACTTTTTAGAATGTAGAAATGTCACAAATATGGATTCTTACATGGTCTCTGGGAAAATGTTTTATAAAGCCTGTGTTAAGGCTTTTAACAAGAACAGTCTTAATGGTAGAGTGGACACACCGTGGCGCTCTGTCCTCGGGCTGAGGGAGGAAGAGCGACCACAGTGGAGGTCACTCTACAAGCCACCATTAACTAAAAGAACTGGAGATTTACAGTGGAGAATCCTGCACGGAATCATTGCTGTTAATGCTTTTATTTCGATCCTGTGTCCAGAGACAAGTCACAAGTGTCCATTCTGTCTACAGAGGGAGACAATATTTCACACTTTTACGCAGTGTCTCAGACTAAGACCCCTTTTTACCCTTTTGCAGACTGTTTTTAACGCTTTTAACAAATCCTTTTCAGTCCAAACTTTTATCCTGGGGGTAAAGTATACTAAGAAAAGGCAAACAGAATGCCAGCTCTTAAATTTTGTTGTGGGTCAGGCAAAAATGGGCATTTACATCAGCCGAAAAAATAAAGTAGAACAAAGAGGCAGCGATAATGCAAAAATGGTAACAACAGCACTGATGAAGTCTAGGATTCTAGTGGACTTTCACTTTTACAAGAAAACGGCGAACTTGGCGATGTTTGAAAAAATCTGGTGCATTAAAAATGCACTCTGCTCAGTTTTTAATGATGAACTGCATTTTGCACAGAACATGTATTAAAGAATGTCATGTACATTTGTTTTTTTTATAGTTTTGCACGTAACTTTTAAAGCTATTTTATTTCTCTGGTTTATTTTTTGTTTTATTTATTTATTCCTTTCCTGCATTGACTTAAATTAAACCTTTTATCGGTCATTGTTAAAACTGAGAAATCGAAGTAAAGGTCTTTTTCAAAATCAAATCAAATCTCTCTCTCTCTGCACAGATGAGTACATTTTTCCCCTAGTGGAGAAAATCCACCCGACTGGGGCCAAACATATAACCAGGTTGGTTATCGAAGGAGAGAACAATTACGACCTGCTTAACTTGATTGCAGAGCCCAACCGTCTGCGTGCCCATGTACGTGTATATACACACACACTCATACATAAACACACTCGTACATAAACAACAACTTGCTTATTCAATCATCATAAACAAATCAAATAGATAAAATGCTGTAATTTACCATCATATTCGTGTGTGCAGGACATGGTAAGTACTCTGATGCACACAATAATTCTTGGACAAATGCTACACAATTTTATTCTGCAGTCATTACACACTTTGCAATTTATAGCCAAAATATACAGTAAGCTCCCTAGATAGGTCAAATGTTTGGCCTGAAATGAAACATGTCCTGTTTGATACACAGTATAAGGATGAGCTCTCTTCTGCTTGATGAAGAGCTCTTTAGAACACTTGCTAGGGCAAAATGGAGACCAGATATTTCTTCAATCTGCTGAATAGAAATCTGCTGAATAGAATACATGCAGAATGACAATTTTGGAATATCATAATTATTAAGACCAGAGCAATAATAGTATAATATTGTTATAATATTATAAACTGTAAATTTGGTAATTATCATTATATATAAAATAAATATTACAATATAATAATCAGTGAATGTCTTATTTTTTCAGCATTTTCCTGCACTCAAGAAAAAGAGGAGGAGGAGGAGAAAGAACAGCCAATTTTCTCAATAAACTGTACATACAAATTAACAAAATATGGAATATACAATAATATATAATGTTTTAACATTAAAAACTTTGAATTAAAATATTAATGACTGTGTTTATTTAATAATAGTAATAATTATGTAAGGGATAATTCAGAGAATTTCTACACATTTTTTTCCCTGAATAATGTTAATCTCCAAGTAATGCAACAAAATAAAAACTTATTTTTGTAATGGGAAGTGTTGAGAAAAATCCAAGAGAAGGAGAGTGTGTGATAAAGTGTAAAAATGATAACTCAATTTAACTACCTGAATCTATAATGTATTAAAATCAGACTTTATACCACAAAATCAATTAAGCCTAAGTGCCTTAGCTGTAGTAGATAAGCTAATTAAAATGAAATAATCACTCAGAGAAACGCGGATCAAAAGAAGTTTTTTGATGAAAGGCCTAGTCAATATAATTATTAACAATTTGTTATACACCTGGATACTGTAATGATTTGGAGTCCAGCTCCTCTTAAGCTTTCTTCCATGTAACTGTTGCCTCTGGTTTACTCATGAGGGATTAAATCTACTTTAAAGTAAATTCAAAAATTCCTACATGGTATACATTCCTAGGTGGAAGACAGCAAACCCAACCACACTACAAAAAGCACTACACATGACTGGAGCAGAGCCATGCTTTTCTCACAAGATGGAGCTATTTACATGTTTACACTCACTTCTTCAGTCATCTGTCTATGAGCACAGATTAATCACTATCTTTACATCAACGAGACAGTGAACAGTGGATCAAAGTACCTAAGACTCTGCTGCTAATTAATATATTCATTCTAACATTAAAGCTCAACCACCTCTCTGTATAAAATAGAAGCAGTGTATGACTGTATAGTGTACAGCTGTGTCATGGAGTCCACAGTGACAGAGAACTCTGTCATACAGTGTGAGGAATGATAGCTAAATTACTATAGCACTCCTTTTTTTAAACAACACATATTTAACAACTAATTAAATTATTTTTTTTAAATCTTGGACGAGCATCAAATCAATGTAATGTTCTTTATTAATAATTGTGCAAGCAAAAATAATCACAGCAGGAATAGAAAGACATCCAGGTAAAAGAGTTTCTTGTTAATTATTCCCACTAGAATTAGAGACAACTGATAACAGATATTTAATATCTAATTAAATTATTAAGAGATTTCAATTGTAAATTGTGATTTAATGATTGTATAATAATTATTTAAATAATGACATGATTCTAGTATATTATAGTGATTATTAGCTTTTATTATCAGTTCCTGCTTTTTGTGTTTGATTAAAATAGATGTAGGACATGTTCCCCATGTGAGGCTGAATGTAAAGCAGGAATGTTTCAGTAACAATCAAGAATCTTTCAGTAAGATTAGTGACACTGTTATGTGAGTGATGCTGTGGGGTGGAGCTTCATGAATCCTGAGGATGTACAAATAAGTGTACAGAAAGAATAGTTTCCTTCAGCTAACACCATTCACCATGTTCACTGTTCTGTTCATGTGTCTGTGGCTTTCACTGGGTGAGTTAACATTCTTATTATTGCAAAAAATAGTATGTTTTGAATTAGACATGAACACACGTGTAAAACCTTATTAGTCCTTATTATGTTAAAAACATTATATTCTCTTCTCTATGACAGGTGACTCCATGGCAGATCCAATAGAGCCACTTTTCACTCACAAAGTTGTGGATGAAGGTGATAATGTTACTCTGTCCTGCAGATACAAAAAAAGTTCTACATCAGACTACTTGTACTGGTACAGACAATATCCAAAATCTAAACCTGATTTCCTTTTTCATATTCTTCAAAGTGGAACCAAACTTTCTGACCCTCCACCAAGAATGTCTTTTAAAGTTGATGGAGATAAACAAGTGGATCTGATCATCTCCTCTGCTGCTGTATCAGACTCTGCTCTATACTACTGTGCTCTGCAGCCCACAGTGACAGGAAATCCAGCTGCTCTGTACAAAAACTAACACACAGTTTTGTTATATTGAAAGCAATTCTGACAAACATTTAGAGAAATTTACATGTAAGTTTTTGGGGAAGTCTCTTTCTTTCTCATGAGTGTATATTATTGAATTATATTATTCAATATTTCTCTACAATTTATGCACTTTTGTGAAGCGTTTCACTGAATTAAAGCTTTTGTCTCTGTTCACATTTATTAATCTAAAGCATCTGTAATTATGTAATTTACCCATTTGTCTTGAATCAGTAAAATTAAATAACCATGAAACCAGGAAAACATAGAAATTAGTTTCACTAAGAAGAGATAACATGGATGATGCCAAAGGTATGAAAAAGTGGGACAGAAATAAAATGTTTAGTGACCAGGTTTAGTTTTCAGCATCTACCTGTAATATTCTGCTAGAAATGTATATATGACCAACATACAGCATCGTATTATTTAGGAGTAAATAATTTACGTTAATTAAATAGCACATCTAATGCAGTGGGATGTGAAGTAACACTGGTTTTATTGGTGACTCAGTTCACAAGTGATGATGTGTACAAAGTTACACTACAACAGTGTCACTTCCTGGGTGTGGCCTTCTAGAGAAGGCATTATTATACAGAATCGTCACAGAGCTGTGTTCAGAAATGGCTCAACTATACAACTTACTGTACATAGTGAGATACACACCACTGATTCTCACTGTAATTACAGGTAATTCATTGCATTATTTAATATTTATTTGTTTTTAAAGCATAAAGTAATTTCCTAATTTACCAGGTTAATATTTGCTTTTGAAAAATGTGCTGCAGATTTATTTCTTTATATTCTTTTTCACTCCAGGCAGTTTTGCAGATAAAATTGGACCAAAGGATGAAGATGCCAACATTGTGGGGAAAGAAACAGACACTGTTACTCTGAAATGTTCATATGATACAAGCAGCAATTATATTTTGCTTTACTGGTACAAACAATATCCTAACAGCGCACCACAGTTTTTACTGTATAAAGGTGCAAGGTCAGATAGTGCTTATAAGAGCACTCCTACTGACACTCGATTAGAGTCAAGAACAAGCAGAGACTCTACTGAACTTACTATCAGAGGTCTAAAGCTCTCAGATTCTGCTCTCTATCATTGTGCTCTATGGGTTGATGCACAGTGATACAGAGTCAGTGAAAGGCTTTACAAAAACTTATAAAACCACATCAAAGATCCTCCCTTTACTAACCTGTTATCAGTTAACCACAGACACAAACAATAATTGTGGTAATTTTGTGGTATAAATGAATAAAGAAGCAAACAAGCAAACACTCCACAGTGTGTTACAGGTGCACAGGACATGAAATTAAGTTTATTGAACTTTTCCTGACAGTTTTGTCCATGATACACTGTAATCAATAGTCATTTAAAATTTACTGATTAATGACTGGGGGGGCACGGTGGCTTAGTGGTTAGCATGTTCGCCTCACACCTCCAGGGTTGGGGATTCGATTCCCGCCTCCGCCTTGTGTGTGTGGAGTTTGCATGTTACGTGCCTCGGGGGTTTCCTCCAGGTACTCCAGTTTCCTCCCCCGGTCCAAAGACATGCATGGGTTGGCATTTTGTCCAGGGTGTATCCTGCCTTGATGCCCGATGACGCCTGAGATAAGCACAGGCTCCCCGTGACCCGAGGTAGTTCGGATAAGCGGTAGAAAATGAGTGAGTGATTAATTACTTGCTGCATGTTACTTTGTAGGCTGTGAACTAGAGCAATGTCCTTTTACAAACCTCTCAGAACAGATGTGAGTTTCATTGTTTAGAGACAATTGTACACACTGATAGAAATGAGGCTACACATCTAATATGTTTAAGATAAAGTAACTTACTTTGTGAAAAATACTTTTGTCTTTTGACAATTTTTCAGTAGCAATAATTCAGCTCTTATAGCCAGCAATGGATAAAGTGCTAGGGTTTAACAGAAATCAGACAATAGTATGATGTTAAAGGTAACTTTCTGGTCCAGCTGAAAGGACAGAGCTCTATACTGAGACATTGTTGCTTTGGTCTAGTGGAATGCCTACACTATGGTAATGCTCAGTACATGCTGATTTGTATTTATAAAGATTAAAAAAATAAGGATATGGACACCTAGAATCTGACTACTGACTTTATTATTATTATTATTATTATTATTATTATTATTATTATTATTATTATTATTATTATTATTATTATTATCAGTTTAATCAGTATGGTCACCGTTCTAGAAAGGGGCAGTTCTAGGATTTCATCTTTAGGGGGTTTAGCCCTCAGTGAGAATTTAAAACAAGAGGAGTTTTATATTATATATTATATGACTACATAGTAAGCCAAAAGTTATGGTATTTATTAAATGGCAAAAGTGGACACCAAAATTGTATGCATGATGTAATGATACCAGTCTTGAATCATCAGTTCAGGTATGTGTGCATTCTCTACAAACAGTGTGTCCAATGAATGCAGTCATTAATAAAGAAATATTCACAAGACAAAGACCAAATCAATAAATGTTATTTTTATTTAGTAATGGATGGATTGTTTGCATTAATATTTTAATAACTATCAACTCTGGTAATAAGAATAGTGAAATTAACGTTATATATAAACGCCTCCAGCTCTGACTGACACTGTGCTTCTCCGTTCTAATAAAGCAGACAGCTGTTGACGCACTTTTGAAAGACTACAACGCACGCGCGTAAAAGCAAAGCAAAAATTTTCTTTCCCATCGACGACATGTCCTGCATTGTAACATAATTTTTATTTTTTTACTTTTAAAAGTAAAAATTATACCTATAGTTTTAGGGTGGCTGAGATCACAGACAGGGGGCTGGATCCACCCCAAAAAAAAAAGGTCTAGAACCGCCCCTGGTTCCAGATGTACATAATAATTTGTATTTTCTCCTGGTATGAAAAAGGCATCTTGTCCACCATTTTAATCCTTTCAACACAGCAGAATTCATTTTTAATTGAAGTTTTGTTAAACTATGCATCTAGTGTTCTGTTTTAATCACAGTTGAAATTTAACATTTATCTTTCATATAAAAACCTCAGATGGAGCGGTGACTGAGTCTGTTGGTCACATTTAAGACACTAATTATCTTGTAGTTTAATTATCATTATCATAATTATTCATTAGTGTAGAAATAAAATTAAAAAACAATCAAAATGGCACTGTCATTTATCATTTTTATGTACATTTAAATGAACTAATTGTTTTGTCCATCATTACCAGTGGTGTGAAACTGGAGTAAATTTTTGTTAGAGAGAAGGCTGGCAAAGCAGCTACTGTCAACAAATAGCTATTATACAGCTTCTTAATACAGTCAGCATCTTTAACATCTAGAGCAGAAATCACATGAATTTCCTTTTCTTTGATTTAATTGTAGAAGTAGTCACTAAACTTATAACCAGAGCTTGAGCTAGACTTTTTCACTGCTTGATATCAGAGTAGCACCACACAGCATGCAATGACCTCTGGCACGAAAGTGTTAACTGTTGGCTCTGCAGTTAATGGTGATTATCACAGGGTCATTAATCACTAACATGAAATGGAATTTTTGTTTGTTTTGTTGTGTCCAGATTCACCATTAATTTCTTTGTCATGTTACACTCCACAGTGAGGGTTAATGGCTCAAATGAAAATAGACACTCTGAGGTATTTAGTTTTGTATTTAAATTGTAGTGTTTCCTAAGTATTTCTGTTTTTTCCTACTCTTATCCAGACTCATTCTTTTATTTATATTTTATTTTCAAACAGGAAATTTAGCTGATTTAATTATCAGGAAAGAAACAGCCTGTCATTCTGAAATAGGAGTCAAACAGCAATTACACTGAGTTTTTGTAACAAAGGGTTAGTGGAAGAAGAATCCATTTACAGATGTTTATTGAAGAGAAACAACAAGCAAAAAACAGTATCCTAACACAGTACATAGTTAAATGCACATAAGGAGGGCTCCCTCTGGCGGCTGTTGAGGGAATCGTTGGTGAACTCGTTACTGCTTTACTCTACTTTTGCTAAATTATCAGTTAACCACAGACACATATAACACTTGTGATATGAAGTATGAAGAGCAAACAATGACTACACATTAAACACTGCAGTCAATTCATGTACTTTCCATCATCCAAACTATATTTTATCTAATGCTAACAGAACATTTAATGTCAGTTGTTACTGAGAGCATTTGATACAGAATTCAATTATGGATCATGTATATGTAATATTTATATATATAAATATATATATATATATATATATATATATATATATATATATATATATATATATATATATATATACATATATATATATACACATATATATATGTATATATATATATATATTACATATACATGATCCATAATTGAATTCTATATCAAATGCACTCAGTAACAACCGACACTAAACGTTATATATATATATATATATATATATATATATATATATATATATATATATATATATATATATATATATATATATTAGCCACTTCCTTTGTGCTTATATCGTTTATAAGGTAGATGGGGGTTTATATATATTTTGTAGTCTGTGATATTTATAGGAATAATTAAAGATGATGAAAAAATTAATTATTTTAATATCATAAAAAAGTGGTAAATAAAACATGTGAATTCATAGCCCTTTAAGAACAGTGCATTTACTTACTGTTGATAGATAGAAAAATAGAATCAAATGAAAATAAGTAATCTCTAGTACAGCAGTAGTTCACCTCCCTGTGTAGTGTAAGATGAAGCATCATTGTCATGAATATGAATAAGTGTCTGAGTGTGTGGAGCTACATGTGGAGACATTAGAGACACAACACTGGCATTTATTTCTAAAGCTAGAGGCCTGAACTAAACACTCAGGACAACAATGTTACTCTACTTGCTTTTCTTTACTCACACAAACTGGCAAACTGAATATAACACATACAAGGCAAGGACCACATTTTATTATTAATGTAAAATATTTCTACAGAGATTACTATAAAGACTATACAGAACAGCACAGTTGTCATGAATATGCATAATTACAAGTAGGTGGAGCTCGAGGTGGAGATGAACATCAAATAGTAACACTGACATTCATTTCTAAAGCTAGAGGTTTGAACTAAACACTCAGGAAAACAATGTTGTTCCTCTTCATGGTGTTTTTCACTCTTGCTGATGTTGGTAAGTCATATACACTGCACACAAAATGATTCTTTTTTTTCTAATTAAGACACACAATTCTCCATGTGAAATGTGTCATTTACGATTAAAATATCACAATATTGTTGTAATGTTTTTATAGCAGAGGCTGCTGACAATAGCATTAAACCAGACCAAACCAATGTATTTTCAACGGAAAGCAGCAACATCTCACTGTCCTGCACATATACTGGATCAGTTAAGAGGCTCCTCTGGTATCGACACAAACCTGGATCAAGACCTGACTTTCTGCTGATGATTGATGAGAGCAGTAAATATGTCACACCAGCTCAACCACCTCATCCACGATTGTCTATAAGACTTAAAAATGATCAAGATAAAAACAGTAAGAAAGTGGATCTGATCATCTCCTCTGCTGCTGTATCAGACTCTGCTCTATACTACTGTGCTCTGCAGCCCACAGTGACAGAAAATCCAGCTGCACTGTACAAAAAGCACAACACATGACTGGAGCAGAGCCATGCTTTTCTCACAAGATGGAGCTATTTACATGTTTACACTCACTTCTTCAGTCATCTGTCTATGATGTCAGTTTGTTTCTGAAGATCAACCATAATTTCTGGACCAATAATAAAATCTGCTGTTGTTGTTTGAGTACAATAAAGCTCAAATGAGCAATGTTGCCATTTTTTTAAAAGTCTCGATATTTATTGAGAAATAAAAAAATCTTGATCATTAATGTCCAAAAACTTATTGATTGTGCTATGTTCTAGCTAGCAAAACATAAAACAAACAAACAAAAATAAAAGGTGGAAATTGCTTTACTAATTCTAATACTAATAAAGTTACAGAACCAACAGAACAAACTTCTTACATGCCAGATACTCAAATGAGGTTATATCACTGAATATTTACAGTTTGTTGTAGTGAACAACAGCAAGTCCATCACACCTGACTTGAAGAGGCAAAAACAGACAGAGAACATATTACAGTATTACACAGAGAATAAATATATTTTACAAATAGATATATTTGCAAAATGTATCTATTCTTTTTGACAGCTCAAACCTCTTTTTGTCTTTAATGTAGGACTGTATTTGGAATAAACATTTATTTGTGTTTTAAGGTTTTTCTCCTTAATGAACACAAGATGGTGGGCCAAGTACTAGAGCACCATATGAACCTGTTCACATCCTTTTCACATCCTTTTTACAATAATCCCTCTGTGATATAAACTCTACCTGTTCTTCTATCATACATATTGCACAAATACGATCTTAACCCCTGTCATGGTTAATCTCAGTAGATGTGATCTTTAAAGATATAACAGTTCAGATAAAACAACTGAACACTTTAAACTGTCAGAAGAATAAACACACATCTAATCATGGACTTTTTCTGATGATACCTGGTGATACTCAGTTGTATTAATGTTGTATGTTTCATATGTAACTACCTCTAACATTGTGTTGTTAGAGTCTTCCAGTCCACCTCACTCCTGAATGTAAAGCCACACACTGGTGACACTGTCATGTGATGCTGTGGGGTGGAGCTTCATGAACCTTTATGATCTTAAACATATTAGTCTTCATAAAGACCGCATCCAGACATCCCAGTTCACCAAACACTATATGCCCATGAACCCACCAGATCTGCTCCTTTAGCTAAGAAAAGCTATTCATAAAAAGCTAGACTAAACAAATGTGTATTCAGTTTTCACTAAAACAATGAAACTGTGTCTGAGTCCCGAACACTAATTGGAAGGCTGTTCCATAACTGTGGGGTTTTGTAAGAATGAGCTTCCTCAGCCTCTCTATGCTGACTGGAGAAATTACACTGCAGATGAAGAGTATTTTATTGTTTAAGTCTAGTAACTTCACACACACACACACATTATATATATGTCAAACTAATCAGTGAGAGACAATGTGCTTTAAAACAAAATAAATATTGACTAAATGAATGTGTGTGTGAATTAAAAGTGTGTGTATTACACATTAAAAGAGATGAATATCTTTTATTTGTACAGTCCTTTAAAAACAGACAATGTTCAAGCACCAGAATTTTTTTTTAAATTTAATTATGATGGAGTTTTATTCACGTTCTTTTATTTTGTTTCTGTAAGATATGTAGCCATGTTAGTTTGTATATGTAGCCAGGTTTTCCAGTGCATTATTATTTCTGCTGATACAGAAATGCAGTGTTGAAAGCAGCCTGTAAACACTTTTATTACCTGACAAGAGGTTTTTGTTCAGTGTTCCTTTCAACAGAATGAGATCATCTCCAAAACTAAGGATTATCTTATTATCAGCGTATTCTGATCTTTTACAGTGTTCAGTGTGAGAAAGTTTGAAGAAAAGAACTGTTAAATAAAAGTATTTTGGTTTGAAATATTGTTTTGTGATTCATGAACAAGTATCTAAGTAAATGTATCTAAAGGGAATTGTGGGTTTAATACACACTATTGTTTTTTTTTTGTTTTTTTTTTGTTTTGTTTTTTATTCTACCTGTGCCTAAGAGAAAGTTGCATGCTATTTTTGGGGAAGTCTCTCTCTTTCTTTCTCATGATTTTTAAGAGATTATATTATTGTTTAAACATGTCATGTACAGAACAGCTTTACTCTGCTCGATCTCAAGAGAATAATCAGTTAATTCACTCCTATCTTATCCACACTGCATTGTCTCCAGTCAAATTTATATTGATTATAAAATACTAGAACTGACCTTTTAATACACTGAATGATCTCATGCCACAGTACCTGAGGAAACTTTTCAATAATCTGCAACACCTACTTTGATCAAAATGTGCAGGTTATTTGGTAGGAACTAAAGTAGTAAAGTACACAGCAGGGGGCGGAGCATTCTCTTACTTCACATTAGTGTTATCACTGCACGTTAAAACTTTTGCAGGAAAATAAGCTGGACCGCGTTTCATTTTCTGACTTTATCCCACTTTACATTTATCCATTTTATCATTCTTGAATTTGTATATTGCTGTTCTTCAGTTGGGGGGCACGGTGGCTTAGTGGTTAGCACGTTCGCCTCACACCTCCAGGGATGGGGTTCGATTCCCGCCTCCACCTTGTGTATGTGGAGTTTGCATGTTCTTCCCGTGCCTCGGGGGTTTCCTCCGGGTACTCCAGTTTCCTCCCCCGGTCCAAAGACATGCATGGTAGGTTGATTGGCATCTCTGGAAAATTGTCTGTAGTGTGTGATTGCGTGAGTGAATGAGAGTGTGTGTGCCCTGCAATGGGTTAGCACTCTGTCCAGTGTGTATCCTGCCTTGAGGCCTGATGATGCCTGAGATAGGCACAGACTCCTTGTGACCCGAGGTAGTTTGGATAAGCGGTAGAAAATGAGTGAGCGAGTGTTCTTCAGTATTCATCCAATCAATTTTCCCAACTTCCACGGTGCTGTCCCTGATATAATAAATGGCGAATGTCATTGTTATCGGACTGCTTGAACACTTCCCGTTCCCTTTCTGTGTTTTGTGATGATTCTGACTTCTGTTGATTAGTCTTATCCTGAGAGTTCTCCTGTATTTGTTCATTTTTACGTACAAAAACTAAAAACTCTATCATACACATGAACATGAAATATATATATATATATATATATATATATATATATATATATATATATATATATATATATAGATAGATAGATAGATAGATAGATAGATATATTGATATATATATTGCTATTAAATGTTCAAATCAAGAAAGGTCTTGGAAAATTCAAGGACAAAATATATTTTGTTGCTATTGAGAGGAAAATAATTTCTGAGGAATTTCATGACTTTGGAATATTTATATTTATGGAAAATATATTTTTTGAATTTGAGATCAAGATTTTAGAATATTTAGATGGAAATATGTTTGGTATTGAGAGCTAACATTGACTCTATATTTAAGTTATTTAGACATAAATAATCCTATAAAAATAATTAATTTCATAATCATGTCATTTATTTGGAATAAACTCATAAGAGCAGATATACAGAATTCACAGCCCCAGGTGATAAATTTATATTCCAGTCAAATCACATTCATGAAAACGATTGTTTGGACCAGGGTCCAAATCCCACTCAGTGCAACTCTGAAACTCACACACCACTATAATCACAAAAACAGACATGTAACACACATTTCTGAATAATAAATAATGAACTGTGTAAACAGAGACACACTACACCAAATAAATCAATGTTTATCAATGTATTTATTTTAAAGCAGCAGTGAAAACAAAAAGCAATAGTAAGGAACACATACCTAAGACTGCACATACAGTATATACATATTAATGCAAACTTTAAACACTAAATAACTTAATACACATTAAAATAATGACAAAATATACCTTCATAAGTATTTATCACAAGTAAAATGATATTTAACACAGAACATTTCTTTTTGTTTGTCTTTTTCTGCCTCACATCTTTCTTCTTGCTCTGATGTTGTTAACACGAAAAGACATTGGAAGTAAAACCAAAAATGTAAATGTGTTTAGACATCGTTGTACTTACCTGCTGTGTATTTACATTTGATGTGTTTACTTTGCACATTTAAATGCTTTACTGTATCATGTGTCATTTGCAGAAAAGAATCATATATTTAGATAAATGTTCTGATTGCAAACAAGTGATAAAAAAAACAATAATCTATATAATCTTTAATCACTGATAGTGTTTTCTCACAAAGACCAATGAAGCAGGAATTTCCAGACACATTTTGCATAAAACATCCCAGTAGAGATAAACGTAACTGCTAAAACTTAACAAAGTATAAAGGGATGTCAGCAGAGTTGTGCTAATAAATGTGAATAAATATGAATGGGTGGAGCTACATGTGGAGACATCAGAGGCTCAATCTCAAATACACAACACTGCATTTATTTCTAAAGCTAAACTGAACTAAATGAACTAAACACTCAGGATAACAATGTTACTCCTCTTTTTACTTTTCTTTACTCTTGCTGATAATGGTGAGTTATATACTGTACATTATACAAGATATTCATCATTTTTATAATTACAAAAACATTTCCATATGCATTTATTATGTTATTAATATTTATTATTGCACTGTCATTATAGCAGAGACTGTTGACAACAGCATTCACCCAGAACAAAGCACCATATCTGTAACTGAAGGCAGCAACATCTCACTGTCCTGCACATATACTGTATTGGCTGACAGTCTCCTCTGGTATCAACATAAACATGGATCAGGACCTGAGTTTCTGTTGCTGATTCATGAAACCAGTAAATATATCATACAGGCTCAACCACCTTATCCTCGTCTATCTGTAAAACTTGACAAAAAGAGTAAGAAAGTGGATCTGATCATCTCCTCTGCTGTTCTATCAGACTCTGCAATGTACTACTGCGCCCTGAGGCGCACAACGCACAGTGACAGGTAACCCAACCTCACTGTACAAAAAGCACTACACATGCCTGGAGCAGAGCCATGCTTTTCTCACAAGATGGAGCTATTTACATGTTTACACTCATTTCTTCAGTCATCTGTCTATGATGTCAATTTTGTTTTTGAAGATCATTCATAATTTCTGGACCAATAATAAACTCTACTGTTGTTTGAGTACAGTAAAGCTCAAATTTGCCACATCACTACAAAAATATTCTTTATTCATCAAATACAGTGAACTGTCAAGTAAAAAATGGCATAAATTATTCTATAACATTTTTAAATAATACACTGTTATTTTGTGAACTGGCCCTAAAAGCATCAATGTTTATAAGACATAAAATTCTTTCTCTGAACAAAGACCAGCCAATGTGAAGCATGTTACTGATGATGTAAACAGCTTCGCTCTAAGGGATTATTTATTTATTTATTTGTTTATTTGTTTATTTATTATTCATTTATTAAAAATTAATCAATGATAGTTTAATTCATTATGTTCTAAATACCAAAGTATTTGAGCTGTCTATATTAATACCAGTAATTCTATATAAAATATATTTAACACACCCCTTTAAGGGTTTATTATAGTGGCCCAGAAGGTTAACTCTCTCCTTTGGTAGATTTCATTTAAAATTGCTCCTTATTTTGTTGTGGTTGTTTGTATGGTTTGTTTTACAGTTGACATCTATTTGTTTTGTGCTTGGTCCTTCTGGGCCACCAGATATATTAAAAATTATTAAAAGAACAGGATTTGTTTTTAGAAAGGCAATAAATAAATCAACAAAATTATCATACTAATGCTAAAAATGTTCTATAATATTTATCATGACTATCATACATTATCACGTCTTTTTCTGATGCTGAAGCCCCTAATACAGTGACATGACTTTAAAGAAATTGATAACAATTTAATAATTTGAGTCATGTTAGATTTTTACAGAATAGAAAGATTCATTTTCAATATTATATTATTCCTGTTACATTTTATGTTAATGCCATTTGATGCTCAATGTAAAGTCTGCAGTCTGTCAGTAACATTAGTGACACTGTCATGTGATGCTGTGGGCGGAGCTTCATTAAACTTTATGATGTTAACATATACAGAAACAATATTTTCATTCAGATAAAACCATTCATCATGTTCACTGTTATATTCATGTGTCTGTGGCTTTCACTAGGTGAGTTAACATTATTGTTGATTATATCAGAAATATTAAGTGTTGTATTTATAATATGTATAATATATAATTATATGTATTTTGTGATTAATTAGTCTGTGTGGTGTTAAAGAAAACACAGAGTGTGATTCTAACATGTTCTGGCTCAACTGTGTGTAAGTTAAATACATTATGTTCTCTTCTCTATGACAGGTGACTCCATGGCAGATTCAATAGAGACTCTTTTCACTTATAAAGTTGTAAATGAAGGTGATAATGTTACTCTGTCCTGCAAATACAAATTCAGCAGTTTTTCAGGAAGCGACAAACTGCACTGGTACAGAAAATATTCAAAATCTAGACCTGAGTTCCTTCTTTATATTTATCAAAGTGGAACTGTAAAATCTGACCCTCCACCAAGAATGACTGTTAAAATTTATATTGAACAAGTGGATCTGATCATCTCCTCTGCTGCTGTATCAGACTCTGCACTATACTACTGTGTTCTGCAGCCCACAGTGACAGGAAATCCAGCTGCACTGTACAAAAACTAACACACTGTTTTGTTATATTGAATGTAGTTCTGTCAATGTTTTAGAGAAAGTTTCATGTCCTCTTTTGTGGATTCTCTCTTTCTCTCTACTGGTCAGGGTCATGGTTGATACGGAGTCTGTCCCACACATGAGGTGGGAAAACATCCTGAATGTCAGTCCTTTGCAGAGTTCCATACCCAAACAATCTCTTTCACACACTCATTCACACAAAAATTTCTCCCAGCAAATTTCCTCCTGTCATGTTTTTTGGAGGTGATGAAGTACTGCACACAGACTGACAGTAACCTGAACTCACCATCAAACTGATGACTGATGACATCAAGCTGTGATGCAGTAACACTACCTGCTGTGTAACTGTGCTATTACATTGTTCAAATCTTTCTGTTTGTTTGTAGTGGGTGTCATTTTTTTAATAAAGAAGGAGATCCCTCGTGGTACAATTCAGTATTCACTGATAACAAATGCACTAAAGACGAGGCTTGGCTCAATCCTCAGAGCAGAACTCCACAATGCCAGTGGACTCATGAGCCTCTCTGTTCTGACTGGAGTAATTACACTGCAGATGAAGAGAATTTTATTGTCTAAATCTAGTAACTTCTCTCTCACACACAGATTTATATATAATAATAAAATACTTCACAGATATGAAAATGAACATAAAAATTTACCTCTGAATGGAACCAACTGCTCATCCACTGTCACTTCAGGCCCAGGGTTGTAGAGCTACAGCAGGTGCTCCATTCACTTCTCCTAGAATTCTCTTATGGTAGCCAGTTTGTCTATCACTCATCTTGCACGTATTGACTCATTGTTATCAAACTGTTACATTCTTGAAAAAGTGAGAAAGACCTTCAGAAACACTGTGGCATGAAAATTGCGCTTCAGAAACAATTTAGCTGTATATTTATATTCAATCATCACAAGTACTTGTGTACATACAAAGTTATTAACATTTGACTCAATAAAGTAATTTAAACTTGATCATTTCACCCCAACACACTTTATTCCAACCTAATCTAATCCCTTTTATTCCAACAATTCAGCCTAACATCATTTGTCATTTAAAATATTCTGATGTTTTCATAATTGTAAAATAAATAATGCTATTAAATTAAATGTATCTATGTTAATATTTATATTTAATCTTATAGAGAGGAATGTGCAGGTTTCAGGAAGGGTCAGGCTTAAGTAGAAGTAGAAGTATCTCAGAAAAGGAATAAACAGGCGGTACGAGCTGAAAACTCAAAAATATTAGGAAATTAGGAGGAGGTATGTAAAATAGATAGGAGGAGACAAAATCTTAAACTTAAAAATAATGGAAAATCAGCTAGAGCATGCAAATTAAGAGAAGGATAAATAGAGACTTTTTTCTTTAATTCCTTTTGATTTGGCTGTTTGACTAAAAGACAATTGGTAATTGGTTGAAACTTCGATCCACCCGTTGATGTGTCGCCTCAGAGAGGGACTCTGAGTTCCGACAGAAGTAATGAGAGATTATGAGAGTAATGAGATGGGTTAGCGAGTGAAAGATGATCAGTGGCCCTGCCATTACAGTTTTAATGTGTCTGCAGAATCTCCTGAGCATTAAGTTCACCAGCTGCGATCATGATTGCTATGGCTTCATCAGGAACAGGCAGTGCATTAAACCACATGCAACCTGAGCAGGATATCATTCAAGAAATCTCAGCCTACTGTGATGAAAAAAAGACCTATTTAAAAATAATAAATAAAAATGTAGAGATCACAGCTGTATATAGGTCCCGGGTGGTGAGCTGTGATTGGTCTGCCCTGCGGACAGATGTGGTGTAATTGGTGCTTCCACAGTCTATTTCAAAACTATTTCAAAACAGTCTAAATTCAAATTTACACATATTTACATTTTAGAACTGTACACTCCCCAGAATATTTACGTACAAAATACAAAAATGTCCCGTAAAATTTACTTGTGAATTATGTAAGAAATAGGGAAAACCTCTCACTCATCTCACTCATTTTCTACCACTTATCCAAACTACCTTGGGTCATACATCTCAGGCGTCATCGGGCATCAAGGCAGGATGCACCCTGGACGGAGTGCCAACCTATCACAGGGCACACACACACACACTATGTACAATTTTCCAGAGATGCCAATCAACCTACCATGCATGTCTTTGGACCGGGGAGGAAACCCCTGAGGCATGGGGAGAACATGCAAACACCACACACGCAAGGCGGAGGTGGGAATTGAACCCCCAACGCTGGAGGTGTGAGGCGAACATGCTAACCACTAAGCCACCGTGCCATAAGGAAAACCTTTTGCATTTAAACCAAAAATCCCTGTTTTCACACAAAAAATTGGCAGCTGTGGTTGCCAAAATAATTCTGTAAAAATACATTACAATTTAAATGTGTACATTTTATTATAAATTTTTACAATCACTTTTAATCTGTACCACCTTATAGACCATTGGCATTGACCTGAAATGTGAAAAATTGCAACCCAGTGTACACAGATCAGGGATGTAAATACTGAAACAATAAAGTAGATAACCCTTAAAAGATAAAGTAATGAAAGCAAAAAAAAAAAAAAAAAAAAATTAAGTGCCTTTAAGGATTTATTAACCACAAAGCAGCAAACATGCAGCTTGAATTTCTTAACATAAATTTGTGATGTGTACTACTGTCTATACAGAATACAATAAAGAGAATGCAACAGATTAATGATTCTCTCATTGGAGCTGGAACAGGGTATACAAACAAGTGGTTAAAATTTAGATCCAGGACTGCTACTCAAAAATCACAAAAGCAATAAACATCTGTAACAGCTGTATACAAACTGAATGCATCTTTAACAATCATTTGAAACATTTACTTGCCTCTTAATCTGGAACAACTGGACATAAAAGGTGAAACTGTCCTTCAAGTTGAGTGTGTCTCCAGTCAGAAATCTGACTGATATTAGTCAACATTCAGACATCACGTCACTCATGATCTGAAAGTTCCTGAATCAATGTAAGAACTCTTGGGAAGACGGGCAGTTTTGTTTTCTCAACTTTGGTGCCCTTCTCCGGGTTGATGGAGAAAAAAACACCTTGGTAAAGCAGAAAAAAGGTGACTATTAATAATCATAAAGCTTCAATATGATCAAAAACAACTTCACAATATTTAATTTATTTGCTGATTAATCTTTTAACAAAGGTCAATAAATTATGTAAAATTTACTACTCATAGTTTGTTTACGTTAATGAATTAACGTTAACTAATGACATAACTGACAAAAGAGAACTGACCGGGACACTTTGCTGCAAGAATTGGAGCTTTCCCTGCAGAACAGTGTGGCAAAGCATTTACTGCCAAACCCAAATGGGCTCCCAACAGCAACCATGGAAAATGGACATGCTGTTATCAAGTTCCAGGAACCTGAAAATTTTAAGGGTGAGGCAGTAATTTGCCACAGCAGACATGCTAGAACTGAGACTGTGGTAACACATGCAGATGTAGCTGCACCTGGCATGAGCCTGACTCATGTGGCATGTGAATCTTCTTTCTGGCCTGGGGTCAAGCATGATCCTGTGTGGTTTAACTGGCCTGGATTTAGTGACCTTTAGATTTTTAGACATTTACTGGCCTTTAGATTTTTAGTGGTTATCTGCTTTGGCTATCAAATGCTGAAACATTTTCTGTCTTCCTTAAGTCATTTCCAGAATTTTTAAATTTTATTGAAAGCCTATGGTGGTGCTTTGAAGTTTCTTGTAGCGTCAAAGAGTCAAAGGACCACGGGTTGCAACCGGGCAGAAACATGTTGAGGCTTTTGAGCGTTGCTTCGGTAAGCAACCTGTTATATCAGCTCGTGTGAGAGCAGTCAGAAATTGAGACTATGAGCATGACTGGCGCAGTTTCTCCACAACGGGGACTAAACTGCATGCAAGTGTTTGTTGCAGCTGAAACAACATACAGAAATTTTTGAAACAAGAATGAGCTCAGAATGAGCTCTCACATCCAGCTGTAACATAAGCGATTCAATTTTGTCTGCTTCTCAACAATGGCACTCAAGTGTTTGAGCTTCAAACAAGTGTTGTTAAAGGTCATGTGTTGGCCGGGACTCAAACCTGGGTCAACTGCTTGGAAGGCAGCTATGCTCACCGCTATACCACCAACACCTTGACTGCAGTAAGCCCAACTTTGGTGCCTGAAAGTTGATGCTTTTTAGTAACTCATTTATTTTGTTACTTTGATGTTTCCCAGGCCTCAGCAAAGGGTGGGCAGGCTTTGCTGTGGTTTCTGTAGTGTAGTGGTTATCACATTCGCCTCAGAGCACAAGAACCTACAGCAGATTGTAAAAACCACTGAAACATCTTCAGTCACTGATTAACTGAACTGAATAAACACAGTAATAACACATCTAATCACTTCCCAAAACTTCCAGTACCACCTCATTAAAATATCAGCTATATCGCCTACAAAATAATCTTTTCTAATATACAGTCTTTGTGTACTACAAACTTTACATTCCAAAGCTCAGCAGATTCTTGTATTTGATGTATTTATTAAAGATTAGCTTGATCTGTTTTGTTATACACCTGGATACTGTAATGATTTGTAGTCCAGCTCCTCTTAAGCTTTCTTTCTCATGTCATCTCAAAGGTTTCTCCATGTAACTGTTGCCTCTGGTTTACTCATAAGGGATTAAATCTACTTTTAATGTAGATTAAAAAATTCCTACATGGAATACATTCCTAGGTGGAATACAGATGCACACACACTCTTACCTGTTCTCAGAGCAAGGAGCTAGTATAAGTGTGGAAGGGGGAACAAACAACAAACAAACAACAGACTAACATGCTAACAGTGAACCAAGGGACCAATGTGCTGATTTTAAACTGATAGTCCACCTTTTTTGGTTCTATTTTGGGTCACCAGTTAATGTCATTAATCAGAGTCATTAATCGCTAACATGGAATGGAATTTCTGTGTCCATGTTCAGCATTTCATTTCTTCGTCATGTTACACTCCACAGTGATGGTTAATGGCTCAAAGGAAAATAGACACACTGAAGTTTGTAGCTGTGTATTCGAATTGTAGTGTTTCATAAGTATTTCTGTTTTTACCTATAGTCTATAAGAGTTAATATACTCATATTGATAGATTAAAGTTCCAAGACAGCAAACCCAACCACACTGTACAAAAAGCACTACACATGACTGGAGCAGAGCCATGCTTTTCTCACAAGATGGAGCTATTTACATGTTTACACTCACTTCTTCAGTCATCTGTCTATGTGTTTAATCACTGGCTTTGCATCAACGAGACAGTGAACACTGGATCAAGACCTGGGATTCTGCTGCTAATTCATATATTCATTCTGACATTAAAGCTCAACCACCTCTCCCTATAAAAAAAGAAGCAGTGTATGACTGTATAGTGTACAGCAGTGTCATGGACTCCACAGTGACAGAAAACTGTCATACAGTGTGAGGAATGATAGCTACAATATTATTGCACTCCTTTTTTTAAACAACAAACTGATAAAAAAAAAAGATAATCATGGACAAGCATCAGATCAAAGTAATGTCCTTTATTAATAATTGTGCAAGCAAAAAAAAAAAACAGACAGGAATATAAAGATGTCCAGTTAAAAGAGTTTCTTGTTAATTATTCCCACTAGAATTAGAGACAACCCATAACAGATATCTTTTTGTTTTTGATTAAAATAGATGTAGGACATGTTCCCCATGTGAGGCTGAATGTAAAGCAGGAATGTTTCAGTAACAATCAAGAATCTTTTAGTAAGATTAGTGACAGTTATGTGAGTGATGCTGTGGGGTGGAGCTTCATGAATATGATGATGTACATATCAGTATACAGAAAGAATTGTTTCCTTCAGCTTACACCATTCATCATGTTCACTGTTCTGTTCATGTGTCTGTGAATTTCACTGGGTGAGTTAACATTCTTATTATTGCAAAAAATAGTACGTTCTGAATTAGACATGAACACACCTTATTATTCCTTATTATGTTAAAAACATTATATTCTCTTCTCTATGACAGGTGACTCCATGGCAGATCCAATAGAGCCACTAATCACTCACATAGTTGTAAATGAAGGTGATGATGTTACTCTGTCCTGCAGCTACAAAGGTTTCAGTGGTAACATATATAACGTGCAGTGGTACAGACAATATATCAAATCTAAACTTGAGTTCCTTCTTTATGTTACTCCAAGTGGAGATCTAAGTCTCAACCCTAACTATCAGACTCTGCTCTATACTACTGTGCTCTGCAGCCCACACTGACAGGAACTCCAGCTGCACTGTACAAAAACTAACACACAGTTTTGTTATATTGAAAGCAGTTCTGACAAACATTTAGAGAAATTTACATGCCATTTTTGGGAAAGTCTCTTTCATTCTCATGATTTTTAAAGAGTGTATATTATTAAATTATATTATTCAATATATTTGTACAAACTAGTCATCTAGATCCATCATTCTATAGTCCACACAGTCCACATGTACAGAAACTTTTTAATAATCTGCCACACCTACTTCGAACAAAAGGTGCAGGTTATTTTGTAGAAGCTAAAGTAGTAACTTCTACAGCAGGGGACGGAGCTTTCTCTTACAAAGCCCTGCAGTTATGGAACAGACTTCACATTAGTGTTATCACTGAATATTAAAACTTTTGCAGGAAAATAAGCTGGACCGTGTTTCTTTTTTTGACTTTATCCCACTTTACATTTATTCATCCAACTTATCATTCTTGGTCGTGATAAACCGGTTCATTGCCAGAGAATCAGTTTATTAATTTATTATCTTATAAATCTCTAAGAGTACACTTGTGTTATGTAACACTGAAGGCCCTGTTACAAGTGCACATCGATACTCTAGAGAGGGTTTTTACGTGTGAGAGCATTATGGTTTATTTAGGAGAAAGCCTGGATACCCGGAGGTGGATTTAGCACTCACTAAAATCCAGCATTAGATTCTTCACAGAAGGGTGAATGTATCCGTATTCTTCTATAATCACAAAGCTAAAGCTAATGCTTACGCTCTCCATGAGAGCACATTTCCTCTCCACCTCACCTGAACCAGTGAAGTTCCAGTTGAGAAACTGGAGCTTTTCATAGGAAAAGGTGTTACATAAGACCACAAAGACTAGACATATTCACACATCATCACCTGCCTCCTAAACAGATGAACAAGTAGGAGGATCTTCATGATCTATGTTGTTTGGATCTGTAGCTCCTCCACTTCAGCATGTCTGTTTGTGTTAATGATTCTTTTACTGCCAACTTGTGGTCAGTGTAATTATTTGCTGACTATTTGCTCTGTTTGCTGATGACATGAGGACAGTTTTGCAGTGCAGTGATGATGTAGAATAATGATGATGATGATCATGATGAGTGGTTTTTAAGAGTGAATATAAATCTCATGGAATTAATCAAATCAGACCATAATAAATGTTAATCTATGGTTGTTGCAAAAACAAAACTTTTATTTTTAAATTGTTTATTGATGATATTAATGTATAACCCTATAGCCCATAAGTACAGATATTAGAATAAAAGACAACAAAATAAGTAAATATATCTAAATAGAGATAAGAATAAAAGGACAGTAATAGTGCCAAGGTCATTATATCTGACTGTTCTAAGTACATAGTGTATTTACAGGGTCTGTTACATTCTCTCTCTTCTATATAGGATTTATTCTTTACTACGACACACTGATGTATTAAACCCAGTATATCTACCGCCCCCTACTGATTAAAGCTTAAATATTTACGGTTAAATACATTTCAGTCAGTTTACAATCTGCTGGACTTAAAGGTGAACATTTAGATGTTACAGGTCATCTTTTTTCTTCTTGAAGATGTTTCCATCTGGCTGCACCCTCCAGGTCACTGTGCTGTTCTCCAACATGCCATGTTCTTTCAGTTTTTGCTTCATCTGAAGATCATAATTAGGATTTAATTATTAAAACCAAAACAAAAATACATTTAAAAATGAATTCTAGTGAGAAACATTAACAGAAAATTTCATACAAACTTTCTCCAAATTTCAGAGACGTCCTGAGACTCACCTGCTCTAAAATGGACGACTGAACAGCAGGATCAAACACACTGCCATCAGACTTCACCTGCAGTCTCACTGTCTGACTCCACATAGTGTAAACTGTGGAATAAACACACACACACACACGCACACACACACACACACACACACACACACACTAGTTTTAATTTCTATTTTAAGTCTAATTTGAACGTCCTCCACATTCTTCTCCTTGTACTGTCAGTTACTCCTGAATTAAATAAATAATACATTTTAAATTTATTTATTTGTTTTTGAACTAATAAAAATAAGTGTATTAAATTAAAATAATCTTTGAGTATTTTATTTGCCATCAATTGTATATTAATAGCAAAAACCAAGAAAAACACAAGACTCACTGGAATGACAGAAGAAATAGTACAGGGTGGTGCAGGGTGTATTATAGAACAGTCTGTTATAAACCATTGCACAGTTCGCATTGCCATAATAATTATAGGGGTATCCAGGAGCCCATGGTAGGTTTGAAGCGGTGGTTCCATCTGACCACTTCCATGTGTCGTCTCTGTAGAGCCCAATCCAGGAATCACCCTGGATATTCCACACCTGCCATAACATGTTTTGGTCTGAACTGTTAAGAGCGCTGGCCAAATCTGTGTGATTTTCTCTACAGTAAGCCTGAGCTTGAGGCCAGGACAGAGGTGTAGTGATGCCAATAAACTGGGCAGCACCACTGAAATTAGCTGTGGGGAAAAGATAAAGGTCATGTCTCAGTCATCTGTCTGTACAGGAAACATGACACCAAAATACAACCCAAAATGTGATAAAGTAGTATCATGATATTCACTCACCATTATAGCAGATAAAGGGAATTAGTAATGTACATGGTAAATCCCACCATGCATTACCACTACCTATGATACCACATGCTTCGTTTCCACCGACAGTATTAGGCTGTCCAGAGTACCAGTCTGTATAAGTGACATTCTTCAGTGGGAGGTCGTTTAAGGACCAGCGCCAGCTATTGATATCATTGTATAATCCGACCCAGGCAGCTCCTGACAGATGTTCTTCTGTTTCTTTCTTCAATCTTAGCCAATCAGTATCACTTACGACTGTTGCCAGGTCATTGTAAGTCACCCTGCAGTAATTTTGTGCAACAGGCCATGTCACCGCTGTCATTATCAGGTCATAATGGTGAGTGACCATTTGCAGGACAGATACAGCAGATGAGACCAGTCCTGTTGGTGACATTTGACACACAGTAAACTTTAACTGGTAAATATTCGACTATTTCCAAATTAGATTTATTACTTATAATTCAATAAGTTATTTTTAAATTAGATTTAGTTATAGATCATTGATTTTTGAAATTATTTCAGTAAGTACTGAAAACTCCACTAATCCAGAAGTGAACAGTTTATAAAATATAAATATATCAAACAAATATAAATACATCAAAGAATTGTTGCAGATTATGACTTTTTTTAGAATTAAAAATGAAATAAAATGTTTTATGAGAAAGATCAATGAATTTTTCTTAACATGTGCTGAAGTGAAACAGCAAATAATAAATATAAAGTAATATAAAGTTGTTTATTTATCGACTTATGAGTTCAAATTCAAATTTATTTGTATAGCGCTTTTAACAATTGACAAATAAAACAAAAGGTTAACATAAAGATTGTTATAAAAATCTTTATAATAATAACATAATGACAGATATATTTTTAACTTACTAATAATCTCTCATTGAATAGCATAACTATCGTTGTTTTAAACTCCATCCAGTTTTGTAAAAAATAAAAACAAAAAATGATATGAATAGGGTTATAGATAAAAACCTACAATATTAATTTACGTAATATTAATGATCATTTTGTTAACTATATAAATGAACAACAAAAAGTGGTTTATGAAACTGTTCTTACCAGTGAGACCCAGGAAAAGGAAAAGGTTCAGCTTCATGATGGACAGATAGCTGAGGAACAAATGTACACAACGTTTATTCATAATTTTTGTCTTTTGAATTTAACACTGTAGTACATTTGTTCTTTATCATGCATTGGAGTCGGAGAAAGATTTTAGTGGAGGTTAATTTATTATTTTTTAAGATACTAACGTTTTCAGAGCAAAATTCAAACAAGCATAAAAAAGAGCAATCAGAAAGTCAGGATATCAGTGAATAGTACAAAATGGACAAATCCAAAGATTGAAAATCAACAAAACAAGATAAAATATTCAAGCCTTGATAATTAGACAACAGTTACCCAAAACAAGATGCACATAACAAAGGAGATGGTATTGAGCTGAAAGGTGTGAAACAAGCAAATAAGTGACAGAATGATAAGCTCATGAGCAAGGCTTGGGAAGCTGCCTCATTGACCTCAGCCATGACCTTGGATAGATCTTTCATTTTCTCTTGGTCTCCACTCCTCCACTCCATGCAGCACCTCATGTTCAGCTGAATTGGTCTTACTCTTTAACGGGAGCTCATATCAAGGGCAGTCTAAACACCAGTCTCTGAGGCTAAAAAACTTAGCTGGGTTTTCCAAGGTTGGGTGTCACTGGGCAAAAAGGTGTTTTACCTTCACATGGAAGCGAAGGCTTAGAGTCTGCAAGGCTTTCAAAATAAAATTGACACTGTAGCAGGAATCCTTTAGGAGGGAATTCAGGATCCTTGTAGTGAGCTGGAGTATCAAACTTAAGAAAAACTGAATAAAGTCAGATGTTAGAATCATGGTCCAGTCATGTCATGTGATGGTGCCAGAGACAGATACACGTACAGATTAAAGACTGGTTTAAAAAACACTCCACTGTGGAGGCAAACAGTTCAGAAATGGAGGATTGGCATAGAGTTGAAAGCCGCAGCATCCGGCATACAGGGTGAAAATGTGACATTCTTATTTAAATCTTTATAAAATACCAATTTAATTACTGCTTAATAATAAAACTCTGGTCATGTAGTATAATAATGTTTATTAACCCTGTTAAGATACTGTACACAAACTGCAGAAGTTCAGTAACAGATAATTCCTTTAATAAATTTACTTCAAATGTTTTGATATGTAAAAAAGCAATTTGTTGCAGAACAGCAGGAATTCCAGCATTAGAAACCCACTGCTTACCAAAGATTAAAGGTTTTATTAGTTTTGTACACTATTACTTAAATTACACCATTTACATTCAAATATATAACTTATATACATTAACTTTCTATAATAATTCGATAATTAGTTCAACTAAAAAGTTGAATCAATTCTTATTTTTACAATAAGGAGAACATTATA
This sequence comes from Tachysurus vachellii, assembly GCF_030014155.1. Lineage (NCBI taxonomy): Eukaryota > Metazoa > Chordata > Actinopteri > Siluriformes > Bagridae > Tachysurus > Tachysurus vachellii. The sequence goes on from NC_083466.1 coordinate 6,293,183, forward strand.
ACTCACCTATAAAAATCTGAAGGCTGCTGTTTCTTCAGTAGATCTCTTTTAGATCTTCACTGCCTGCACACACAACTCTCTAATATCTTATCTGTTTACTTCACCTGTTCTTTTTCATCCTGGAAAGATTCCCACGTGTGATGCAGAATTATTTCCATATTACGTAAACTATAACATAGGAGCAAAAGTCCTTCTTTAAATAAAAGCAAATTATGACCCGTCTTCCTCAGATTTCAGCACAGAAAGTGAGATTTTTTTTTTTTATGAGCCACAACAACAACTTTCGCTCAAAAAGTGCAGTCTCTTAGTTTGTGCCTTGAAATGTGACGGCTAACAGTAGATGCTGGTGTTCATCCATGACATGTTCCTGTTAATTCCACACTTGTCTATTCTGTGTCCATGTTACATAATTCTAGTGTTTGTCCATCTGTGTTCATCAAAATAAACATCAGCACCTACATTCGCCTTCAAATCATCCATTAGGAAGAAAATTTGAAACACCTTTTTGTTAAAAATCAGAACAGCAGAATATTACAGTATTAGAGTCTGACGTCTGTCCAAAGACTCAGGGTTTATTATTATTGTATCCTCTTACTTAACGAAATCTTTTAACATTTTAAGCAGATAAGATTTATGTCATACTAAATACTATATGGTATAATTTTACTTTCTTCAGTTACTCAACTTTCTACAATAAATTGTGTTTATTGTAAATCTGTGTTTTTTTAGATCTTCACTGCTTGCACACGACTCTCTAAAGAGCTTATGTTTTCTTCATCTCTGGATATATTTTGAATATTTGTTGTCACGCTCTGCTCTGACCTTGTGATGTCGTTTGTTTATGACCTCCATATCCTTTGCCTTGACCTAGAAATTCTTTCTGATTTGTTCTGATGGAAGCTCAATGGCAGCAGCATGAGTTCTTTTCCAAATCCGAGTAAAACATAATTCTATAATCTGTTTTAGCATTTACACGTCTTATCATCTGACATGGACTAGAACTGTTAGTCTTCCTAGACCGTGTCTTTGTAGACTTTTGTCATACAGACGTTTGTCATACTCTTTCCTAATGATTGCACCGCAGCACCATTGTGCTGGAAATTTAGCCTATGTCTTTTTTAATTCTCTTGCAGTTGGTCTGATGCTCATAATGCTAAATGCTATAGGATTTTACATTTTGTTATGCCATTTGTTGTGATAATTATACTTTTGTTGTCACTTTGGATCTTCCAGGGTATTTCTCTTTAGGTGTTATGTGTAAATCTGTAGATGCCCTAGTTAATAACACTTATGTAGCTGTTCTAATCAACATGATGAAGTAAGTTCTGATGATTACTGGGTCTGACCACCAAGCTGGATGTCATATGAGATCGAGGTTGTGAGACGCACCAAAGAGCAGTGAGACCCTCTTTGATGCTCCTTTAGAGCATGTCCTGGTCCTGCTGGGACCCATGAGGGCGTTCATATATTTTGAATATTTGTTGTCACACAGTAAAAACAGAAGTGTTAATTTAACTCCTAAAGAGTTGAATTTGACTCTGTTTCAGATAACATTTGGTCCCGCTCTAAATCAGTGTAAAATTTACTCTTTGGTCAGTGTCAAGTTTTTAGAGTTAATTCTACTCAATATTGTGTAAAAAATAACAATGAAATGTGTAAAAGTATTTAACACTGTAGCTTAATCACACTGTTAAGAGTAATATAATTACACAGTATAGAGTTAATTTTACTTTTAAAAAAATGACACTTTAAGTGTAATATTTACTTTTCATTTCTCTACAGTGTTTTAAAAATATATAAAGCATACGAAATAAATAAAAACGAGCACAATAACACTAGATCACAGAACTCAATTTATTGGAAAATAAAATAAAGCATTTCAACGTCATTGAATTTAAAGAATTACAACGTCATTGCAAACCCATTGCCTTGTCAGAAAACAGAAACATGTATAACATCATAAAAATGTTTACCAGAGAAAGCAATTTGGCACGCTTCAGAAAAAGGGTCCTGCCTGTACAAAGCCCATGAATTACCTTAAAGTGCTTAACAAGGTTGTTTGGACTTCCATGGTCACTTTTGCAAAGAAAACACTTCATAGTTTTATCTCAACTAATGCACCATTCTCGCCCGCAACTCTAGGAGTCTCCTTTGTTTCCCCCATGTCAATGTTATAGATGGTTGTTTGCACAAAAGTGAAAAAGCTGCTAAGGGAAGAACTGTATGAAGTACCAAAGACGTAATGGGCTTTAAAGAGTTCGTCAAAAGCTCCAACTGAACCTGTTGCCTTGCATGGAAGTGCATGCTTGTCAACCACAAGGAAGTAGGAATGAATGGTGCTCTGTGTGGATCCCTGGGCGAGAAGGTAGGGCTGACTGCTTTGGGTAATGTTGTCTAGATGCTGCTGCACACTGGTTCCAACCTACAACAAAACACATTCAACAGAATTGTTTTGTGACTAACTTCTGACAATAGATCAGATCACCTCCAACTGTGCACAAGATTGAGGTGATGGAAGATATATTTTAAACAACTGTTAAAGTATTAGTTCACTTTGAAAAATGTTTTGCTGATAATTTACTCACCCCCAGGTCATCCAAGATTCATGTCTTTCTTTCTCCAGTAGAAAATAAATAAAGGTTTTTGAGAAAAACATTCCAGGATTTTTCTCCATATAATGAACTTCCATGGTGACCAACGGTTTGAGGGTTCAAATGAAATGTCTCAATGTAGCTTCAAAGACTCAACAATCCCCACAGAGAAATAAGGGTCTTATATAGAGAAACGATCGGCTGTTTTCAAAATAAAAATAGTATACGTTTTAACCACAATTGGACTTTTCTGACATCATGACGTAATGCATGGCACATCTTGAGATTCTACAACATGTGCAATTGTGGTATTTTTACTTTGAAAACGATTGATTGTTTTGCTAGATAAGAACCTTATTTCTCTGTTGGGATCATATTGAGACTTTGAAGTTACATTGAGACAGACTTTGAACCCTCATTTGAACCCTCAAACCGTTGGTCACCATTGAAGTCCATTATATGGAGAAAAATCCTGGAATGTTTTCCTCAAAAACCTTAATTTATTTTCAACTGAAGAAAGAGAGACATGAATCTTGGATGACATGGGGGTTAGTAAATAATCAGCAAAAAAAAATATAAGTTAACTAAGTTAACCCTTTAAGCATACCTTTTGGAATCTGATGAGCTGATCTACAGCTTGATACACAGAAAGCTTTCCCGGCCTCTTTCTACCTTGGGCAGATGGTGGTAGCAGATGTAGCAGCAGCAAGATGTCAGACATGTCACTGTCCCAGCCTACAAATAAGTAAATAAAAACCTGGTTTACATTATGCCATATCATAGCATTCACAATGACAACTTGCATATTACGAAAATGTACACTACACACCTACATAACCTACAATAACAAGTAAAACAGTTCCATTCATACCATTCTCAACTTCAGCAGCTGACTCAGCATTGCACATCAAATCCAAGAGTTCTGTGGTGGGTACAAGTCCATGGCTTTCCTTTAAAACTTTTGCTTTAAAAGTGGTTGGCCACTTCTCAAAGAATTTGTTGGCCGTGGCCTCACCAAGCAGAAATCTGAAATCTTGTTCTATCTGCAATGTAACACACAGAAGTGATGAGTGATACCTAATGCTACATTGGATATTTTGGTGATGCAGTGAATTAAGACGTCATACCAGGCCTGGTATGTCCAGAAATCGTGGGAAGACCAAGAAGACATCTGATGATTTGGCTTCATTGTTGACCATTGCTTGCCGATACATGAAGGTCATTTTCATCTTCTCACAGACAGTCTTTTCATCAGCAGAGTGTCTCAAAACAGCAATAGCTACTTCCACATCCTCATCGGATGGCTCTCTGTCAAAGGTGAAGGTCTGAGGAACACGGCCTGGCCCACCAACTTAAGACAAAATAAAATGTTAAAAACTCATTTCTGTATACAATTCACAGGTCACCAATATAATCACATGTCACTGATGAGTACCTTTAGGAGATTTGCTAACTGAGGCACCTCTTTCCTCTGCTGTTTTTCTTTGTATGGTCTTCAATCGCCATGCAAGGTATCCTGAACCACTCTCTGGATCGTAGTAATGTTCCTAAGTGATTATAAATAAATTATAAAAGAGTGAATATGTGCATAATGTTGCAATAACCCATTTACTTACATATCCATGTTGTGAGTATGGGTCTTCTAGATAGGGAAACAAAGCTACTATCCCCTGTGCATACATCACTCTGACACTTTTGGGGGGGATGTCCTAGCATATGAATTCAAAGTTAACATCACACTCAAATGACATTGCACAACACAATTTACATAATTAATATTTGTAAAATAATAACAATATTTACAGCCCAGCTATATGCTTAATGCTTACCCATGTGTTTCTGTCATCTCAGCAGCAAGTATGTTAATCATCTGTCTTCTGGTGCCATGATGATGATTGTGAGGCACCTGTTCATTATGAAATTGGAAAAAAAATAAATAAATTACCGGTATTTTAAGACGATAAATGTTCTCATTCCGGCCTTTAAACTAAACAAACTAATTTGTGAATTGTCTAAATGAATACCAAGTCCTTCATTGCCCAGCTTGATTCTCAGAGTTCCAGGTGACTCCTTCACTATGTCTTCATAAACCTCTGTGTCAACTTCTGTGTCTGACTGGTCATACACCTTAATGTCTGGCTGCCTGCTTTCTGGTATGTTGTATTTTAGACACTGTTTTAAAAAAAAAAAAAAAAAAACATGCATTCTCTTCTCACAAGAATCAAAGTTTGCCTCATGTATTCAGTAAATCATGAAAGACAAGTATCTGCAGCCGATTATATGTAACTAAAAATATAAAGCACAACAGAAATTATTATTGACCTAACTAGATATCATAACATAATAGGTTAAAGCTGTATTACTTTGTCATTGCATGAAGTATAGGCTATAGCTTTAACCTATTGTACCCACCTTCTTTCAAGGAAGCACTGAATGTCAGCTCAGACAGCTTGATGTATTTCTGCTCTTCCCCGAATTGAACACGCAACAGCATTTTGCCTGTTAACAAAGAAAATATATATTTAAAATCATAATTTGGGGCTGGTTCAACTAAGAGTTAGCTATCCATTTCTCTCATGCACAATGCATTACTTAGATGTTACACTGCATTTACAAAGGGCAGCTGAAGAAGACAAAGTTGTGCTGGTTGAATATAACCTTAGGCTATTTTCTGTAGCAAATTAGGCTAGTTAAAGTTAAGAGACACGGTTAGCTAGCTCATTAGCTATTTTAGTTCGAACAATAACCCGTTAAAATTGTTAAGCCATGTTAAACAAACACGTCATGCAATCAGTGATCTAAGTTATTGTTTTATAAGACCAACATTAACTATCAAAAGCATGCTAACATTACCAGTATATATAAAAAAACCTAGATTAACGTTGCCTGGGAAGCTAAAATATACGTTAGCTAAGAATATCTATTAACTGTATTAAATCTTTTGTTATAGTGACTGAGTTAACGTTATTTTACGCATAAATTATTCTGACTTCATTCGTGAAAGCATTGCAACACATAAAGAAACACAGTTACCGATACAGATTACTATAACTTGTAATATGACCTCAACTAATATCAGCACACTTTTAAAATGATGTAAAGTTAAAAAATACCGTTGTGGTGTGGACAACACAGGATGTTACTTGCCCAGTAATATCAGTGGCCTAGCGTTGCTCCTTCTGAGTCTTCTACCAAAAGTTTCACAGCACAGCAGAGTGGCGGGTATTCATCACTGCTGTAGAGTTAAAATTGACACTGCGTTTCTGCAGATTTTTACACTCACTTTTAACTCCACTAATAGAGCAACTTTACTCCCCAAAATGTTGAAAATACTCTATCTGGGTTAAAATAACTTTAAAATATTAACACCCCATTTTTTACTGTGCATGCTCTGCTCTGACCTTGTGATGTTGTTTGTTTATGACCTCTTCTTATGATCATCGTATTCTTTGCTTTGACTTAGAAATTCTACCTGTTCTGTTCTAATAAACATGTCCTGAACATAGGAGGTTCTTCATGATCTATGATGTTTGGATCTGTAGCTCCTCCACTTCATCACATCTATTTGCGTTAATGATTCTTTTGCTGCCAACTTGTGGTCAGTGTAATTATTGCAGACTCTTTGCTCTGTTTGCTGATAACAGTTTTGCAGTGCAGTGATGATGTAGAATAATGATGATGATGATAAAGATGATTAGTTTTTAAGAATGAATATAAATCAAACATAATTAATAATAACAGACCATAATAAACGTTAATCTATGGTTGCTGCAAAAACAAGTTTTATTCTTAAATTGTTTATTGATAATATTAATGTATATCCCTACAGCCCATAAGTACAGAAATTAGAATAAATTACAACAAAATAAGTAAATATATCTAAATAGAGATAAGAATAAAAGGACAGTAATAGTGTCAAGGTCATTATATCTGACTGTTCTAAGTACATAGTGTATTTACAGGTTCTGTTACATTCTCTCTCTTCTATATAGGATTTATTCTTTACTACGACACACTGATGTATTAAACCCATGAACCTCTTTGACTTTCTCCTTATCACTGATCCCCGTGACCCGAGGTAGTTCGGATCACCGGTAGAAGATGAGTGAGTGAGTGAGTGATTTACAGTAAGTGGAAGTAGAGCGGCTTAGAATAATACCTTATACCTTATATGTCTTGATTAATGTAATTATAAATCATATTGTATTTATGTCTAGTCCTGTTATGAATCAAAACCAGATTTTATGTATGTATGAGTATGCGTATGTGTATGTATGTGTATATATATGTAATGTGTATAGGTGTATATATATTAATTGTGATGATTGAAATGTTGTTGTTGTAGTGTTTGGACCCCAGGAAGACTAGCTGATTGCGCAGACTTTCAGCTAATGGGATCCATATAAATAAACAAATAAACAATAAATAAACAAATAAACAATAAACAATACCTGCAATTTCACTTTTCTACCACTAGAGGTCTTTGCATACACATGGTCAGGAGTATGCGTACCTATACACACATTCCCACGCACAGGATCTTTATATATTACATTCTATCCATAGACATGCACAAATTATGCATAAAACTACACATACACAAGATTAATACAATACACAAGACTGCAGGTCTGTTGAAGAAAGGAATGATGCTGATAATTCTTTTCAGCATTTTAAATAATGTTTTTTTTGAAGATTTAGAAAAATGTGCAAACATTAGGAGAAAGAACACAAATCACAAACTGCAACAAATGATTAATCATTAAATATTTGTGTGAATTACTGGATTAGTAACAGATTTAAATTAATCAATGTAAATGAGGTCAGAAGTGACACGACTATCCATCAAACTTCGTAAAAAGGAAAAGAAAGTAGATCTGGAGATCTTTCCTGCTGCAGTATCAGACTGCAATGTACTACTGTGCCATGCACCCCACTGTGACACAAAACTCTAACAAACTGTACGAAAAGTCAAGCTTGATATTTATTTCTCAGACACTGAGATTGAAACACTTGTAGGGGAGGTGGAGGCTCGGAAAACTGTGTTATTTCGTGACCGCAGCAGTGGGAAGAAGAAGCAGTGCGAGTGGCAAATTATTGCTTCTGCCGTCAATTGTGTCAGTGTGCCACAATGTTTGTGAGGGTCATGTTGGAGTCACATATGATTTGCACATTAATAGAATGCACATGCTTTCTACTGACGTAAGCAAATTCATTTTCAGATGGTGCCCTTATAGCAATATGAGCGCAGTCAATTGCGGCGAAAACATTTGGGAAACCAGACATTGCTGAAAATTGCATTTTAATTTCGGCCTGTTCTCGCACAGTGTAGGGAAACCTGATGTATCGACTACCCATATTAAGTATACCATTCAAAACGACAGATATTATGGCACTCAGGGACGGCTGTGATATACCAGACCTATAGGGTGAGATGATAGATTCCAATAGAATTATTTCATATACAAAAAGGTCTTAGACACAAAGTTGAGGATTACTTATAGTTTTTTTTATATAAATAATTTACCTGTCTGCCAATTCCCGCTGGAAACAGCCGGTTGCCAAGAACCCCAGAGTGTTGAGGACTTGTATTTGGACTGGGATGGCATGGTTCTGGCATGTTGCCCTCTCTAATACTGGACCCAATTCAGCACATAGATCTAAGAGCACAGCTCTAGGGAATCTAAATCGGCTTATTAGCCAGTCATCATCATGGTCCCTGAAAAGTCGTTATCTCCTTATTCTGCCATTGGCGTAATCCTCCAACAGTGCCAGCAGTGCCATCATGAAGCATTACATACCCGGGTCACCGGAGGATTTATATGTTTCTAGCAATTAGACTGATTGTTAACACCGTGATAAAATCACAGAATTAATTTGTGGGCAAAAACCGGATACGTTTGGATTTTACTAGATGTATATAGCCTAAAACAATCGGCACAAATAACACTGTTGGATTTAATCTTCATGATAATGTGGCTATAACGTATGAAATGGAGTGAAAATTAAATGTCATTACTTCTTATAATCGTTCTTCTCACATTTATTTTCTACAATCTAACTTCAGTTCACGACCTCAGCATCTGTGTCGCCAGTTCCCTTTGTCTCCAGAATGTGCGTACGCACAGCTCAAAGTTTGCTTAAAGGTGCGCACATTCTCCCGTCAAGTTTGTTTTTTATAGATCACAACATTTGCGTGGGAACTGGCGTATGTATGTTTCCAGTCCCATTTTGTGCGTATGCACGCTTTATAAATGAGACCCTTGAACAGTACCAAAGGGCCCAAAGAGTGAACACAGTCTGTAGTTTGTTTACAAAAATACTTGACAGATTTAATTATTTTATTTAGATTTCATTTACAAACAGGAAATTTTGCTGATTCATTTATCAGGAAAGAAACAGACTGTCATTCTTTTTTATATTATTATATTAATTCTTTATACTTCTCCTTATGTTTATCTTTTGTTTTATGTTTATGTTCTGTAAAGCTGCTTTGTGACAATGTCCATTGTAAAAAGCGCTATACAAATAAACTTGAATTGAATTGAATTGAATCATTCTGAAATAGGAGTCAAGTAGCGATTATACTGAGTTTTTATAACAAAGGGTTAGTGGAAGAAGAATCCATTTACAGATGTTTACTGAAGAGAAACAACCAGCAAAAACAGCATCCTAACACAGTAAATACTTAGCATAGTTAAATGCACATAAGGAGGGCTCCCTCTGGCGGCTGGTGAG